>NC_140178.1:37005779-37075779 GCF_963971535.1 Notolepis coatsorum
GGGGGGTGGAGAGGGGCGGGACGGAGGCACCAAAGAGGCGGGACAACTAGAGTGAGGGGAGGGGGGAGGAGAATCAGAGAGAGAGAGAGAGTGGAAGGGATGAACAGAGCTGTGTTTTTGTATCTATCTAAGCTGCTGTTGATTTGTAATCGGGGAAAAAAAGAAAAATACATAATCTCATCCCATCGGTTGAGCCTCTTTTGGCCTCTATTTGTGAATGAGAGATTTATGCTGAGGGAGGGAGGGAGGGAGGGAGGGAGGGAGGGAGGGGGAAGGGAGGGAGGGAGGGAGGGAGGGGGGAAAGTGCAAGAAGGAATTAAAGCAAGAAGAGGAATACACAGAGAAACATGGGAGATGTGCGTGAGATCCACCAGCAAGGATGCCATAATTGACAGGCAGATGACACTAAGTGAATGAATGAATGAATGAATGAATGAATGAAAAAATTAATGAAAAAGTATTTTTGAACATGTATTCTCCATATTCCTCCAACAAATCACGTTATCTAGCTCCGTCAAACAGAACAATCATAACAACAAAAAATGTAAAGAATTTAAATAAATAAAATTAAAACATTAAAAAAAGGAATTATAAACAAAAAGTCAAGAGCAATGTATTTAGTTAGCAGACATGTCCAAAAAAGGAGTAGAGGGAAGCTAAGCTTATTGATCCCTACCCCTTACATTTACATTTGTTCTTCCATTAATTTGACTAGATATAACATAATTTAGTATAATACAATATAGAATATACTTTTACTTATAGTACGAAAAAAAAAAACTAGATTCACTTGACAGCAGTGAATACAGTACAGCACTACATAACACAATATAACATAACTTTTGTTAAAATTAGAGGTTCTATGTAGGATTGCTGTAACTGTCTAACTGCATATATAACTGTTTCCACTAGAGGGCGCTCTAGGCGGAGCCACTCATGGTACCACCAGGTGGCGAGTATTTAAAGAGTCTCCTCCCCCCTCCCTCTTTCTCCACCAGCCTCTCAGTGAGAGGACAACTCGTGTGCTGCTGCTCATACCATGTGAATGAATAAACCACGGCAAAGGCTAAAGATAGAAACCATGCCTCTTGTCCTCATTATTGTCGCCCCATAGCCAGATTCTGTCAACAACTTTGTTTATCCTCATTACTAATTTCTGTATTTCTCTAATGTGTATTTTTTAAGCTGCTTTTCAAGGCTGGTTACTATGAACACACAACTCCATTGTTTATAAAGTCTCATATTATGAAATTTAATGATTTGGTTTATTATAAAACTATGCAAATAATGTACACAGCTAAAGCAAAGTTAGTCCCAGATGGGGTGCAAAGGTTTTTTTTCAATACATGAAGAAAATATGTTTACTCAGTTATGTAAGGATTAGAGTATTAGGGTTCATTAGTTATGCATACTAGGGTTCATTAGGGTGTGTGTGTGTGTGTGTGTGTGTGTGTGTGTGTGTGTGTGTGTGTGTGTGTGTGTGAGTGTGTGTGTGTGTGTGTGTGTGTGTGTGTGTGTGTGTGTGTGTGTGCGTGCGTGCATGCATGAGTGTGTGTGTGTGTGCATGATTGTGTGTGTGTGTGCATGAGTTTGTGTGTTTACATACATGTCAGGCAGCAGAAATTACACAGGATGAGATGAGTCTGAGGTTTGTCAACCATAAAAACAGAGAGAGGAAGAGACAGAAGGAAGAGACAGCATGAAGAAGAGAGGAAGGGGAACAATAAAAGAGAGCGAGGAAAGAGACAGCGGAGGAGAAGGAGGCAGATTGAGGATGGTGAAGGAGAGGAGATCAGCAGCCCCAGATATCTGATGAAGAGGAGGGAGGGGGGAGGTGGAGAGGAGAGAGAGAGGTGGGTGGGGGCCTGGAAAGAGAGGAAAGAGATATAGTAGAGAGGAGAGAGAGGGGGTATTGGAGAGGAAGGAGGGGTGGTGGAGAGGAGAGAGAGGAGGTATTGGAAGGAGGGAGGGTGGTGGAGAAGAGAGAGAGGGGTAGTGGGGAAGAGAGAGAGAGGTAGTGGGGAAGAGAGATAGAGGGGTAGTGGATATGAAAAAGAGAGAGGTAGTGAAGAAGAGAGAGAGGTAGTGGCGAAGAGAGGAGGTAGTGGAGAAGAGAGAGAGAGTTAGTGGAGAAGGGAGAGAGAGGTACGGAGTGAGAAGAGAGAGAAACGGGCAATGGAGAGGAGAGAGAGAAGTAGTGGAGATGAGAGAGAGGTAGTGGAGAAGAGAGAGAGAGAGAGAGAGAGAGAGAGAGAGAGAGAGAGAAGAGAGAGAGAGAGAGAGAGAGAGAGAGAGAGAGGAGAGAGAGAGAGAGAGAGAGAGAGAGAGAGAAGAGAGAGAGAGAGAGAGAGACCACTGGAATATAACACTGTAATAATGGAATATAATCTTTCACATTTCAAGCTGGAATATACAAGGCCTGAGGTCGACTGCCTTGGAACAAGAGCAGAAACCCAGACTTTATCACAGAAATGTCAAACACAGACATCATGGTCAGGGGCGTCGTTCTGGTATGGCAAGGTATGGCACTCGCCATACCTTGGCAAAAAAAAAATTATTACAATTTTTTATGTTGATTTAGAATTCGAATGTCAACATTATGAACGAAGCTTCGAACTATTCGGTACAGCCCTAGCATGTTTTGATATTGTCAATGATCTCACTTTTACTAGGTGACTTTTACTGTGACTAACTGAAATATGCCCCAAAAAAAAGAAAATGGACATAGGGCCGTTTTTTAATCAAAGGGCAGCAGAGACAAGTGATACAGGGACACAGGTAAGGTCTTACAATGGCTTAGTGATTATAACAGTGCAGTTCAGCATTCAGTAACCCATACTTTTTGTGAATGTGTTTTTGATACTACATTCTGTTGAACACACACCTCAAAACCGTAAAGTCAGTAGCAATATTGTATAAATGTAAGGATATATTAACTACAAAGCCTTGCACATCATTTTCTGCTCACTTATACTTCCTTACATATCTTACTGTGTGGAAGTATGGGGGTCAACATTTAAAAAGACAGTAAATCCAATAGTCTTACTGCAAAAGCGGGCCATTCAGAACCTTTTCAAGGCTGGTTACTATGAACACACAAATCCATTGTTTATAAGTCTCATATTATGAAATTTTATGATTTGGTTTATTATAAAACTATGCAAATAATGTACAGAGCTAAAGCAAAGTTAGTCCCAGATGGGGTGCAAAGGTTTTTTTCAATACATATATTAAGAGATATTTGTAAATGTACTGTTCAAAAAGCTAAGAAAGGGATTAAAGGAGGTATATTTCTATTATTGGGGTTAACTTGTGGAACAATGCTGATATACAGTTAAGAATGAGTAATTCGCTTTTGGTTTTTAAGAAAATGGTTTGTAAAGCTATTTTTGGGTGAATAATACTGTTTTTTTGCTATTTTCTTTTAGAATACTGTTTTGGAGTCTTAATTTTTGTTAAGATATAGGACAGGCATATATAAGCATTATGCTTCAGTCTGTACCTTTTCAGTCACTGTAAAATCAAATATTGTTAAATTATGGTGTATATTGTATTGTGTGAGATGATGACTGAATAAACTACTACTACTAGGTGGAAACATCCCCTCCCAAATATGCCCCCCAGAAAAAACTATGACGAACAACAAATAAACATGGGTCACAATTTATAAAGCTCTGTCGCTCGCTGGGACTGTACATAGTTAACGGTAGGCTCAGAGGGGACTCTTATGGTAGGTACACATACAGCTCATCTCTGGGAAACAGTACAGTAAACTACTTTATCACTGACCTCAGCCTAGAGTCTCTCAGAGCGTTCACAGTCAGCCCGCTAACACCCCTGTCAGACCACAGCAAAACCACTGTCTATCTGAATAGATCAACACCCAACCAGGAAATATCAAACCAAACAACTACTATTAAAAAACACTACAAATGGGGGCGGCCGTCTACCACTGGGCGCCAGTGGGGTCGAATCCGGCTGTGGTGCCTCCGGCTTGGCCGACCGTCCATACTAACACAATTGGCAGTGTTAGCGGGTGGGAGGCCGGCGTGGGTGGGTCCTGTCATTGTAAACAGCGACTCCTACAGTTAGGTCGGGGCACCTGCACAGCAAGGGAAGGATCTAGGAGAGGTAGTGTGACCTTCCACACGTTACACTCTCCCAGTGAGAGTCCGGGCTGCCAGGTGAAAAGAAGCGGTGGGCTGGCTACACATGTGTCGGAGGAAGCATGTGATAGCTCCGCCCTCCCAGACCGACGGTAGGGGGTAGTAGAGTGCGCAACGACCAGGAAGGGGTTGGGAATTGGCATAACGACTAACATTGGGATGGGAGAAAAACGGAAAAAGAAGGGGGAAAAAGATTTAAAAATAAATAAAAATAAAAAACACTACAAATGGTGGGCGGCCAGGTGGTGCAGTGGGCAAGGCACTCACCACCAATGCTGGAGACGCTGGTTCGCGTGTTCGATCCCAGCTCTCCACATTGTTTTCAGTTTGGCTGGTCGTCCGTACTAATACAATTAGCAGTATTAGAGTGGAAAGCATGCGTGGGTCCTGGGCGTTGTAAACAGAAAAATACTCCTACAGTTCGGTCGGGGCGCCTGCTCAGCGAAGGAAGGATTTGGAGGGAGGTAGTGTGACCTTCCACACGTTACACTCTCCCAGTGAGAATCTGAGCTGCCAGGCTGGCTGCCGGCTGGCTGCGCATGTGTCCGGAGGATAGCATGTGATAGTCTCCGGCCTCCCGGACCAACAGTAGGGGGGTGCGCAACAACCAGGAAGGGAGTTGGGAATTGGCATAACGACTAACAGTGGGATGGGAGAAAAATCGGAAAAAGAAGGAGAAAAAAAGATAGTAAAAATAAAATAAAAAAAACACTACAAATGGAAAGAAGCATTCCAAACCGCTATCAAGCTACAAAAGGTCCAATCAAAATTAGACCAATTCCTGGAAAAAAACCTTCCAACATAACAAAAGCGTAAACGGGGCTGTAGAAAACCTCAATAACATCGACATTACAGCCTCCTTATCCAACCTAAAGGCCTCAAATAGGAAAGCGAGGACAAATTTAAATATGCATGACAAATGGTATGATAATGATTGTAAAGTCTCAGGAAGAAATTAAGGAACCTATCAAACCAAAAACACAGAGACCCAGACAACCAGAACACACGTCTCCAATACAATGAAACACTGAAACACTACAAAAACACAGTCAGAAAAAAGGGACCAACACGTTAGAAACCAGCTACAAGATATAGAGGAATCCATAAAAACAAACAACTTCTGGGAAACTGGAACAAACTAAACAAACAACACCACGAGGCAGGTGCTGAATGGCTGAAAAGGGCACTATACCTGTGTGTGTTTTAACCGAGCGCGTATCGCACAAGGCCGATTTTAAGGCCCTTTTCGGGCGGGGCCCCTTTTATGCTTTTTGGGGGTTTGGTGATCAAATATTGAATATTGAACTATAATAATCAGTGCAGGAGCTCACTTATCTTGAAAGACACTTTTATCACTGACTTAAAAGGCCCATACATCTCCATAAATGTTCAGGGGGGAGGGAATAAGTGCTTACCCTATAGACCCCAAGAAGTGCTGTATATTCTGTATTGTTTAATATAAATGCATTTTTTATTCCAATCCCGATTTGTATTTGAGATTCCCAAATCCCATCGGACTTGACTTCTTCGTGTCCCTCAATGAGTGTAATACCAGCATTCAACTGTATGCGCCACAGTGGTTTCTATCATTATCATCATCATCACCACCCACGCTATGCATAAAATATAGGTCCGCGGAGAGGCACGCTGAGGAGGCCGTGCAAACTGCAATGGAATATGGGGCATCTCTCTCTCTTTACCTAATATTTTGATTCTATCCTGACATTTTTCAGTTGGAAGGGCAGTCTATATGCGTAACGACAAAAAAAAATAAAAGAAAAAGGGCACTTTTTTTATGAGGCTCAAAAAGGCAGGTGCTCAAGCACCCCTTGGGCTCTATGTGTGCACGCACTTCTCCAATCTCTTTAGCCCAATACAAAATAATGAACAGCAAAAACACACAATAGAGAGAGAGAGAGAGAGAGAGAGAGAGAGAGAGAGAGAGAGAGAGAGAGAGAGAGAGAGAGAGAGAGAGAGAGAGAGAGAGAGAGAGAGAGAGAGAGAGAGAGAGAGAGAGAGAGAGAGAGAGAAAGAGTAGTGGAGAAGAGAGAGGTACTGTAGTAGAATAGAGAGAGGGGCAATGTAGAGGAGGTAGTAGAGGAGAGAGGGGTAGAGGGGTATCTTTGGCCTAGGCAGAGATGACAGAGACAGTAGTAGTAGTGGTGGAGGAAGAGGAGGAAGACTTGCGAATAACATAGTAGAGGGTCAAGGAGGATCTCACCACAGGTGGCACTCCTCTAGCTAGGCCCGCAGTGTTTCTCAAAGTGGGGGACGCGCCCCCCAGGGGGGCGCAGGGGCATGACAGGGGGGGCCTTGAGATTTATAAAAAAAATAAAAAAAATTGATTCCAGAAAATTATCACTAAAGTGCTATCTGTTGCAGCTGCACTGTTCTCCATGAAAATACCATTTCTCAAAATCTGAAAATCATTATTTAATAAAACACAGAAAAGGATCACCAAGTTACTCTGGATAAAAAAAAACTTTACAGACAACATTGAGACAAAGCTTCGATCCTGACACATCTCCATCCAAACTCTTGGAAGAACTCTTTGAAATCTCATCTGATACCACCTAGAGAGCTAGTTTCAGAGTGTGGTGCTGAGTACCAAGTATCTCATCTCATGGCCCACCAAGTATCTCATGATGCAGCAGTTAAGGTGTTGATACCATTCAGCACCACATACATCTGTGTCTGTGTGAAGCTGGCTTTTCATCCATGACAGCTCTGAAAACAAAATATAGGGCCAATTTGAAAGGTCACGATATTGGTGTTATTTCAATAAATTTAAACATGGCCCCTTTCATGACTATTTTGTTGGGGCGAGGGGGTGGGGCCCAAAATATTTTGGTCCGCCAAAGGGGGGCCTGACAGAAAAAGTTTGAGAAGCACTGAGCTAGGGGAACATTGCCAACCCATTATCCCATTATCCAATATATTCAATGTTTCCATGTGGGACCCTCACCACTGAGCTTCAGAAGGCAAATAGTTATAATATGTATATTACGTATATATATGACTTTGTGGCTGTGTGCCATCCCTACTGGTACACCTGGCCTCTCCAGGGGTCCACCAAATTGTTGCTTCACTTCATCTCTCTGAATTCTAAATTGTAATTTGTTCATGTACGCTTGCGTGTTATACCGTGATGAATATTGTATAGTTTCAGAGTGATCCTGGCTAATTCCTGGTAACGAAAGGTTATCCTATAACCTAGTTATATGAATACTGGCTGAGCGTCTCGCTCTTCGCCATTATGAGATATCTCTTATCTCCTAGCACCTACTGTGCTCACGAACAAACAAATGCACTCACATGCACGTGACCAGGCCACGCCCCCACGTCCTACTATATGACGCCGGACATGGTCACACTCTACCTTCCTCAGAAAGAATTTCCAACACTAAAAACCCATCCAAGGGACCTCAGGGCACTAAGAGCGAGACGCTCAGCAGTATTCATATAACTAGGTTATAGGATAACCTTTCGTTATATTATCATACTGGCCAATCGCGTCTCGCTCTTCGCTATTATGAGATATGGGGCAGAGCAGACGCGTGGCCCGACAAGTGTACCCCCTGAGGGCCCGTAAGCCCCAACCAGGGAGGAGGGGAGTCCCGTCCACCCGCCCGTCCTAACGAAGGGGGGGAGGCAGTCAACTCCACCAAAGTGCGAAAAAAGGGGGAACCAGACACCCCTGGAAACGCACAGCACAGGCGGGCACAGCACCCCGTGGCACACACCCACACACCCCTGCCAGCCCACCAATGGTGGGACGCAGGAGAGGTCCCAGACCTCAGAACCGCCTGGGAGACAGAACCCCCAGTCACGTCCACGAGGTAAAACCTAACGAAGGGACCCGGGGAGGACCAGAAGGCAGCAGCACAGATGTCCTCCACCGAGGCCCCCCCTAACAGGGCAGCAGCCCGAGGGGGGACCTGTCCAGCCAACGTGCAGCAAAAGGCAACGCCCCCGCACAACCAATGTGACAGGTGCTGCTTGGACAGCGCCTCACCCGTGCAAGGGCCACCGTAACAAACAAACAGTTGAACGGAAGCCCTGAGAGCCCGAGTCCTGAGGTAAACCCCCAGTGCATGGACAGGACACGACAGGTGAAGGCCCGCCTCCAACTCACTAGCGTGAGGAGGCGGATGAATGCCTGAACCACAATATCCCTGGAGCGAAAAGAGCACCGGATATCCTTTGGCACGAAGACTGGATTAGGCCTCAGAGTCGCACAGATATCGGCCGAATAGACAGGCACTCAGGCCGCACCGAGAGAGCACACAGCTCACCCACGCGCTAAGCGGAGGCGATGGCCAAAAAGAACGCGGTCTTCAAGAGAGCCGATCCAATGGCGCCTGCTCAAGAGGCTCAAACGGGGTGTGACGTACGTGGGTTGGTCATTATCATTATTACTGTATTTGGAAGACCATGTGAACATCAGATTAGTATCGTTTGTATGTGTGTGTGTGTGTGAACATGAGAGCTAATGATATCTCTTCTTCTCTTCCTGTCAGGTGCTGCCCGTCCCTATACTGAAGGGTGCTGATTGCCTAATGAGGGACAGCTGATGGCAATCACATCAAGAGGGACGGGTGCACAAGTAGCTGACAGCACACACACGTCGGGGCCCTCATTGCTGGAAGTCACTGCCTTATGGTGGAGTGAGGAGGCTGCCGTCTCGCCTATCTGTTGCCTAAAGCAACACTGTGTGGCTGGGTGCCATTTATCACATGGAGTGTGGGTTAAACCCCATAGCTGTGGTGTCCTATGTTGGGCACGAGGTTGTATTGTGACTACTAAGTGTTTGTTTGTGTACCTGTATGTATTGTTTGTCCTCCCCTACCTTTTCCCCTTTTTGCCTTATGGTGGAGGTTTGAATTCCTACCACCATAAATATATAATTTACTATTTGGAAAACGTCTTGTGTTGTGTCTTCTTTTACCTACACCTGGGACCTTGATTTGAACGTATTTACTGAGAGAGGCTGCTTTTGCTCATGTGCCGCCCTCCAGTTGTTATTATTAGACCTTCGTACACGACATGGGGGCTCGTTAGTTTGCGCAATTGTATGGTTCCTTGTTGGTAAAATAACGGGGTGACTTGTCGATTGAAGCATGTCAGGTGAGATAAGATAGCGTTTTCTAATTGGTAAGTTAGTGTGGTTCCATTGTCCGTGCTACACAGTTTGATTGATGTAAACCATTGTTGTATGTGATACTCTTGAACTAATCTGTTTTTTCTGCCACATAGGTAACAGGGGGGGTCACCTGCTTGGCTAGAGGGTGGGGGGCACGAGTCGTGATTCCGGTGGAGCGCGCAATGAAATCGGTAAGCGACTGAAGATATGTGTAGCCTTCATCCAGTTAGTGGAGTAGTTTAGCTGGGATAGGCTAGAGCAGGGGTCGGCAACCTGCGGCCTCGAGGCCGCATGCGGCTCTTTAGCCAATCAGCTGCGGCTCCCTGGCCCAAAAAAAAAAAATTACTTTTTTTTTTTTTTTTTATTTATTTTGGAGATCGATGTCATACTGTGACACTGAAATGAAAAAATATTTCATCGACTAAGATATTTAGTCAACAAAAGGCTTACCTGTATGCCTGATATTTGGTGCGAAATTTGCGAACAATGAAAAATTTACTTTTTATTTGATAGATTTTCCACAAATAAGGGAAGGACTCTAATAGAGCTGCATAGTTCAGGGTTTTATTTCAAAGTAGGTCTACAGATGCCAGTGTTTTTTCTCCTTTTCTGTGTTTTATTTCAAAGTAGGTCTACACATGGTATTCTTTTTTCAAAGTGGACTACTTTCTATTTTATAAATGTTCCACAAATAAGGGAAGGACTCAAATATACCTGAATAGTTCAGGGTTTTATTTCAAAGTCGGTCTACAGACACTAGTGTTTTGTCTCCTCTTCTGTGTTTTATAAAAAAATAGGTCTACACAGCCAGTATTTTTTCTCCTCTTCATAAGAGTTTGAGGTTTTCCTTTGGTAAAAACAGGTAAAAACAGCAATTAAAAAGTCAAAAAATTTCTTTTTGTTGCTTTATAATCCCATTAATGCAACAAACTGTGTGCTATAAGTATAAAGTATAATACATCGCAAATTACTTTGGGTATGCAATTGTCAGGCATTTTATGCTAAATGTGGGGTATGCTTGGGGATATATAAAACGTTATACACTGTGTTATCTTCATTTTAAGGGTAAATAGGTTGTGTGGCTCCCTGAGCATTTTATTTTGTGGGACGGGGGAAAAGTGGCTCTTTTGATAGTAAAGGTTGCTGACCCCTGGGCTAGAGTGACACAGGTGACTCCTATGAGAGAAAACGGTGCTTTTTCAATGTATGTGATGTATAGATTGGGGAGAGATGACAGCTAAAACGGTGGTAACGAAATGTGCATGGTTCGCTTTAGAAAACGGTGATAGAAGAAGAGGCAGTAGCCAGCACTGCAGAATGTTTAGCAGCCAGCCCAATGTTTTGCATTCCTTGGAAGAACACAGATAAGAGAAAGTGTACTGTAGTCCCAGGGCAGGAGGGAGAGAGGTTCATCTTAATGAAACGTGAGTTTATTAGTGTTAAAGGTTACGCAGTTGTCATGACAACACGTCGCATGACAACCAGAAGGCGGGGCCGTCGTTGCGACGACGAACATCTATAAATCTAACGGTGTTTCCGGGTGTAAGACAGACTAGAATCTGACTCAGACGAGAATCTGACCAAGAGCGAGTAGGACTGAGATCACACAGAGGAGAGACTCTTCCTCCTCCACCACGGAGGGGGGGGGGAAAGGGAGAATGCCACATCATCATTACAGTAGCTTCGGCTAACACGAGGAGGGTTCGGCTAACGAACAGGCCTGAACACTATTGGACTGAACAGCAAAAGGACGATAATCTGAACACACCGAAAGATCATTAGAATAGACTCTTCAAGGACAATGTGGTATAATATGTATGTTCTCATGTAAATATAGTCCCCTCCCCTATATCCCCTTACCTGTGCCCCCCCCCTCTCTGTGGAATAAGACACTCCCCTCCCCTGTGTCCCCATTACCTGTACCCCCCCCCCCATCTGACCTATCAAATGGGACCACACCCCCCCTGTTAACTATATAGATCTCCTCTTGAGATCTATCCAGGCTTCTTACCTGGGTAATTTCAGCTGATCACCTGGGGCGAGAGCCTCAGCCATTCTCTCTATGTATTCTATCTGTTTGGTTAATAAACCTTGTTATTATCCAAGCCTCGGTTGACTGAGACATTCTTCATCAGGATATCCACGAATATCCCACAATTGGCGTCTACGAACTTGTGACGGACTTTTTGCGTCCTCCCGGCATGCTGTATCGTTTCATCTATACAGAGAAAAGTGAGTATATAGACTGGTCGACCAAAAAAAAAAAAAAATGTATGGAAAGGAATTAAAACCTTCCTGCTTTTCTCTGTGCCAGGTGAATATTACAGAATGTTGTCAAATATTGAGATCATGGCTGAGTAAGAATAATGTGCATTAATATATCTGATCTGTATTGAGAATCGTTACCAGGGCGCGTGTGCACCTGGGTCCTTTATCAGGCGGTTCTGAGAGGATGGGTTATAGTGCTATTCCCAAAAGTTTAGGCACAAAGGTTGAAGTGCTATTCCAGGTCGAGTCGGAGCCGACCAAAAGTTAAGGCACACAATACAGGTTGTTGGATTGCTACCCCAAGTCTAATTCAGACTAAAAAAAATAGGCAACAAGGCAAGAAACGTGGGCTTATTAGATGTGATATCCTTGAAAACGCTACTCTGTTAAAAAACGTTCTGTGATTCCTTTGCAAAGAGGCGGGAAGTAGGACCGAGAAGCTGATGGAATCATAATTAGAAATTACCAGAGTAGCGTCATAATATTCATTGTTTCAACCTCAAACTAAGCTCACAATCTCTTCCATTTCCTGAAAACGATGTATTTTGGATTAAATTAACCAATTGATCAATACAGATAGCGGGAAGATGATCACGCGATGTCCTAGTTAGTACATGATTACGCGATGTCCCGGGAGTACGTAAATGTACATTAAACGGGACATCAGTCGCGGAAAAGTACATTAAACAGGACGTTAGTCGCGGGTTAAGAGGCCGAGAGTATGATTAAAAGGTATATATAATCTAATATATCGCTGGTAAATTTCGAAGTCAGGTTCGGTCGTTATGATTTTAATAACGATGTGTAGTTATATATCAAGGGTATGAATGCCTTGTCGCAACAGATGTTGGACGACTAAACGTACAGCGATCCAATACAGTCAGATATACACACACGTTAACTTATATGTATTAATGTTTGTTTGTCTGTTTTAAGTCTCGTTTGTATGTGCACAAGTATTATAGGACCCGTCGCGATGCTTTATTGAGTCAAGAACCGGCTGCGGATAGCGCGACGAGCATTGAGAGACGAGTTACCGTTATACAAAGAATAACATTGAAGTGCAGTTCACGAGAACAAACTAGGATAGTAATTTCCGGATTCCGCAGAACACCGGCCCACGGGAACGGCCATTTGGGGAAGTATAGTTTTATCGTTTCAGTTTGTTTACGTTTCACATATGCACAGGCGCGTTCATTCGGTAACAAAACGCTGGTATAGGAATTCCAGGCTATTGAGAGCTCGTGGAAAAATACTGTATGAATTGCAAAGCGTTATTTCCGAGGCGAATGAGAACACACGAACGTCGCATGGAGCAATGACGTGACGCTATGCGCGCCGTTGTGAGGTTTTGCCCGCTGCTCACTAACTTTCTCTGTCTTCTTTAAGCCTACTGTTAGGAATTCCCTATTCTCTGTCTTCTTTAAGCCTACTGTTAGGAATTCCCTACTCACTCTCTCTAGCCCCCACCCTCTCGTTCTTTACCCTTAGTGGCCACACCTGTTTGATATTCTATTATCTCTCGCACCTGTGGTGGCAGGCTAATTAGTCCCCCTGTGGGCTTTAAATACCAGGGCGCTTCCCCTCGTTTTGGCGTGGGGTCGTGTTGTATACTTGCCGAGTCATATTCTCTAAACATCTAGACTCTTTCGGGAGATCCTCTGTCTGCCTATGCTGTTCCATTCTCCGGCGTCGAGATGTTTGCTCCAGCCTTCGCCAGCTGTCGCCGTTGCCTGTGGGGGAGACTGGTCTGCGCTCCCTGTACTTCCACGGGAGGCACCCCAGCGTTCCACTGCAGACCCCCGCGCAGCTGTTCGTCCTGACGCACATCCAGACCAGCGCAGACGCTCTCCAGTCCTCAACGCGCATCTTCCAAGAACCCTCGAGCTTGGCACGCTCTCCAGACCAGCGCGCAACGCGCATCTTCCAAGGACGCTCGAGCTTGGCACGCTCTCCAGACCAGCGCGCAACGCGCATCTTCCAAGAACCCTCGAGCTTGGCACGCTCTCCAGACCAGCGCGCAACGCGCATCTTCTAGACCTTCGAGCTTGGCACGCTCCTCCGTACCAGCGCACTGACGCGCATCTTCCAGACCTTCGAGCTTGGCACGCTCCTCCGTACCAGCGCACTGACGCGCATCTTCCAGACCTTCGAGCTTGGCACGCTCCTCCGTACCAGCGCGCCGACGCGCATCTTCCAGACCTTCGTGCTTGGCACACTCCTCCTCGCAGACGCACCCCGAGGCGTCTCTCGGTTCCGACGCGCACACCAAGGTGTGGCGCGCACTCTGTTCCTCGGCTCCGACAGCGGCTACCCGGTGGACGACGCTCTCGCCACCGCCACTGTTCCGACGCGCACACCAAGGTGTGGCGCGCACTCTGTTCCTCGCTCCGACAGTCGGCTACCCGGTGGACGACATCCTCGCCACCGCCACTGTTCCAGCTCCCTGTTCCGACGCGCACACCAAGGTGTGGCGCGCACTCTGTTCCTCGGCTCCGACAGCGGCTACCCGGTGGACGATGCCCTCGTCACCGCCACTGTTCCAGCACTCTGTTCCTCGGCTCCGACAGCGGCTACCCGGTGGACGATGCCCTCGCCACCGCCGCTGTTCCAGCGCTCTGTTCCTCGGCTCGGACAGCCAGCCACCCGGTGGCGATGCCCTTGCCCCGTTGCTGTCCCTGTTCCATTACGCATACGCCTGGGTGAGTTTTGATTGTGATGTCACTCACCCAGCGTAGTGCCCTTGCCCCCGTTCCCGTTGCTGTCCCTGTACCTTTACGCATACGCCTGGGTGAGTTTTGATTGTGATGTCACTCACTCAGCGTAGTGCCCTTGCCCCCGTTCCCGCTGCTGTCCCTTTACCCTTTACGCATACGCATGGGTGAGTTTTGATTGTGATGTCACTCACTCAGCGTAATGCCCCTTGCCCCCTTCCCGCTGCGTTTCCTGTACCATTACGCATACGCCAGGGTGAGTTTAGATTGTGATGTCACTCTCCCAGCGTATTGCCTCTGTTTTTGGTTCTCACTTAGAATAGTATTTTTGGACTTTACATCTCCCCCTGTGTGTTTGTCACACGAAGATATTATTACTTTGTTCACTTTGTTATTTGGACTGTTCTGCACCTGCTCTGTTTTTTCCCCTTTGTGCATTAACTATCTCCTCTGTCCTGCAGAGCGGCCCAGATGATTTCCACCAGTCCTCCCAGTTCCTCCCTGTTTCCCAGCCCGCCTCCGCGGGCCTCAGTCCCCTTCTAGTTCCACCTAGTTCCTGGTCCCAAGTTCTCCCTTTCTAGTTCCACCTAGTTCCTGTTCCCTAGTTCTCCCCTTCTAGTTCCACCTAGTTCCTGTTCCCTAGTTCTCCCCTTTCTAGTTCCACCTAGTTCCTGGTCCCAAGTTCTCCCCTTCTAGTTCCACCTAGTTCCTTGTCCCTAGTTCCCCTAGTCCCCGTTTCTCCTGTTCCCTAGCTCTCCTAGTCCCTAGTCCTCTCTCCCTAGTTCTCCTTGTCCCTGGTTTACCTAGTCTCTAGTTCCTCTGTCCCAAGGCGTTCCCTTAACTTTCCCTTAGGCGTTCCCTTACTTTCCCTTAGTGTTCCCTTTCCCTGCCCGCCTCTTAAAGGCACCTTTCCTTCCCCTCATATTATATTCCTGTATTTGTGATTCTCCCTTAAAGGGACAGTGCCCTTTTCCCTGTCTTTCCCTGTTGTTCAATAAATATCTGTTTCTTGGCAAACCATCATACCTGTCTTGTGTTGTGCGATTGGGGTCGGTTACAAACCATAACAGTACGACCCCACCAAATCGACGACCCCAGCCAGCACAGACGGTGTATGTTGAGTTTGCCTTTTTTTTTCTTGTTCCCTCTAGCTCCCCTGTTAGCCCTGTTAGCTCCCCTGTTAGCTTGTTAGTCTCCCCTCTAGCTCCCCTGTTAGCCCTGTTAGCTTCCCTGTTAGCCCAGTTTAGCTTCCTTGTTAGTCCTGTTTAGCTCCCTTGTTAGCCTGTTACTCCCCTGTTTAGCTTGTTAGTCTCCCCGGTTAGCTCCCCTGTTTGCTTCCCGTTTTGCCCTGTTTGACCCCCCTGTAGCTAGCCATGCCCTGGCGGCTAACCCAGTCCCTCAGCAGAGCCCCTGTCTGCTAGCTTTGCCCCGGCTGCTAGCACAGCCTCTATGTTTATGCAGCCCTTGCTGCTGGCATGGGCCCTGTAGCTAGCCATGCCCTGGCAGCTAACCCAGTTTCCCTCTGCATGGCCCCGGTCTGCTAGCTTGGCCCCGGCTGTTAGCACTGCCTCTATGTTAATGCAGCCTTGCAGCTGGCATAGGCCCTGTAGCTGGCCAGGCCCAAGCAGCTAACCCGGTCCCTCTGCATGGCCTCCACTTTTTTGTGTAGTTTTTCCCACAGCTAGGACTGTCCTTCCAGCTAGCTTGTGCTCTCATGCTGGTCCAGCCCTGTCTGCCAGCCTAGCTCCGGCAGCTAGCGCAGCCTCTATGTTGATGTAGCAGTACAGCTAGCATAGGCCCTGTAGCTATCAGTGCCCTGGCAGCTACCCTTTCCCTCTGCTAGCCTAGCTCCGGCAGCTTGCGCAGCCTCTATGTTGATGTAGCAGTACAGCTAGCATAGGCCCTGTAGCTATCAGTACCCTGGCAACTAACCTTCCCTCTGCTAGCCCCTTCCCGGTGCTTCCATGGTTACCCCTTAGCTACCCTGCTCGCCCCTCAGTTCCTCTAGGCCAGTTGCTCTAGACCAGTTCTCTAGACCCAGTTCCTCTAGACCAGTTCCTCTAGACCAGTTCTCTAGACCAGTTCTCTAGACCAGTTCTCTTGCCCAGTTCGCTAGACTAGTTCTCTAGGCCCAGTTCCTCTAGACCCAGTTCTTCTAGACCCAGTTCCTCTAGACCAGTTCCTCTAGACCAGTTCCCCCAGTTGCCCCTCTGCTACCCTAGTTACCCCTCGGCGACCCTGTTTCTTTTGCTAGCCCCACTCTTGTGGTGGCTTCCCCTGCTGGCTTGGCCAGTACCTCTTGTTTTGCCCCCTGCCACTCTGTCTGTATTTGTTTTGGGTCGCCGGGTGGCTCCCGTTGGAGGGGGGGATACTGTGAGGTTTTGCCCGCTGCTCACTAACTTTCTCTGTCTTCTTTAAGCCTACTGTTAGGAATTCCCTATTCTCTGTCTTCTTTAAGCCTACTGTTAGGAATTCCCTACTCACTCTCTCTAGCCCCCACCCTCTCGTTCTTTACCCTTAGTGGCCACACCTGTTTGATATTCTATTATCTCTCGCACCTGTGGTGGCAGGCTAATTAGTCCCCCTGTGGGCTTTAAATACCAGGGCGCTTCCCCTCGTTTTGGCGTGGGGTCGTGTTGTATACTTGCCGAGTCATATTCTCTAAACATCTAGACTCTTTCGGGAGATCCTCTGTCTGCCTATGCTGTTCCATTCTCCGGCGTCGAGATGTTTGCTCCAGCCTTCGCCAGCTGTCGCCGTTGCCTGTGGGGGAGACTGGTCTGCGCTCCCTGTACTTCCACGGGAGGCACCCCAGCGTTCCACTGCAGACCCCCGCGCAGCTGTTCGTCCTGACGCACATCCAGACCAGCGCAGACGCTCTCCAGTCCTCAACGCGCATCTTCCAAGAACCCTCGAGCTTGGCACGCTCTCCAGACCAGCGCGCAACGCGCATCTTCCAAGGACGCTCGAGCTTGGCACGCTCTCCAGACCAGCGCGCAACGCGCATCTTCCAAGAACCCTCGAGCTTGGCACGCTCTCCAGACCAGCGCGCAACGCGCATCTTCTAGACCTTCGAGCTTGGCACGCTCCTCCGTACCAGCGCACTGACGCGCATCTTCCAGACCTTCGAGCTTGGCACGCTCCTCCGTACCAGCGCACTGACGCGCATCTTCCAGACCTTCGAGCTTGGCACGCTCCTCCGTACCAGCGCGCCGACGCGCATCTTCCAGACCTTCGTGCTTGGCACACTCCTCCTCGCAGACGCACCCCGAGGCGTCTCTCGGTTCCGACGCGCACACCAAGGTGTGGCGCGCACTCTGTTCCTCGGCTCCGACAGCGGCTACCCGGTGGACGACGCTCTCGCCACCGCCACTGTCCCGACGCGCACACCAAGGTGTGGCGCGCACTCTGTTCCTCGGCTCCGACAGCGGCTACCCGGTGGACGACGCTCTCGCCACCGCCACTGTTCCGACGCGCACACCAAGGTGTGGCGCGCACTCTGTTCCTCGCTCCGACAGTCGGCTACCCGGTGGACGACATCCTCGCCACCGCCACTGTTCCAGCTCCCTGTTCCGACGCGCACACCAAGGTGTGGCGCGCACTCTGTTCCTCGGCTCCGACAGCGGCTACCCGGTGGACGATGCCCTCGTCACCGCCACTGTTCCAGCACTCTGTTCCTCGGCTCCGACAGCGGCTACCCGGTGGACGATGCCCTCGCCACCGCCGCTGTTCCAGCGCTCTGTTCCTCGGCTCGGACAGCCAGCCACCCGGTGGCGATGCCCTCGCCCCGTTGCTGTCCCTGTTCCATTACGCATACGCCTGGGTGAGTTTTGATTGTGATGTCACTCACCCAGCGTAGTGCCCTTGCCCCCGTTCCCGTTGCTGTCCCTGTACCTTTACGCATACGCCTGGGTGAGTTTTGATTGTGATGTCACTCACTCAGCGTAGTGCCCTTGCCCCCGTTCCCGCTGCTGTCCCTTTACCCTTTACGCATACGCATGGGTGAGTTTTGATTGTGATGTCACTCACTCAGCGTAATGCCCCTTGCCCCCTTCCCGCTGCGTTTCCTGTACCATTACGCATACGCCAGGGTGAGTTTAGATTGTGATGTCACTCTCCCAGCGTATTGCCTCTGTTTTTGGTTCTCACTTAGAATAGTATTTTTGGACTTTACATCTCCCCCTGTGTGTTTGTCACACGAAGATATTATTACTTTGTTCACTTTGTTATTTGGACTGTTCTGCACCTGCTCTGTTTTTTCCCCTTTGTGCATTAACTATCTCCTCTGTCCTGCAGAGCGGCCCAGATGATTTCCACCAGTCCTCCCAGTTCCTCCCTGTTTCCCAGCCCGCCTCCGCGGGCCTCAGTCCCCTTCTAGTTCCACCTAGTTCCTGGTCCCAAGTTCTCCCTTTCTAGTTCCACCTAGTTCCTGTTCCCTAGTTCTCCCCTTCTAGTTCCACCTAGTTCCTGTTCCCTAGTTCTCCCCTTTCTAGTTCCACCTAGTTCCTGGTCCCAAGTTCTCCCCTTCTAGTTCCACCTAGTTCCTTGTCCCTAGTTCCCCTAGTCCCCGTTTCTCCTGTTCCCTAGCTCTCCTAGTCCCTAGTCCTCTCTCCCTAGTTCTCCTTGTCCCTGGTTTACCTAGTCTCTAGTTCCTCTGTCCCAAGGCGTTCCCTTAACTTTCCCTTAGGCGTTCCCTTACTTTCCCTTAGTGTTCCCTTTCCCTGCCCGCCTCTTAAAGGCACCTTTCCTTCCCCTCATATTATATTCCTGTATTTGTGATTCTCCCTTAAAGGGACAGTGCCCTTTTCCCTGTCTTTCCCTGTTGTTCAATAAATATCTGTTTCTTGGCAAACCATCATACCTGTCTTGTGTTGTGCGATTGGGGTCGGTTACAAACCATAACAGCCGTGAAGTTATTATTTTATATTAAACTATCCATAAGCGAACGTAAAGTGTAATGTACCCAAGGCCAAGGGTGCGTGAAATCCACGTGTAGTATATGTTTTATTTGTATATGTATGTGCGCGCTGCCATTGGAAAATGTTGAGTTGCAGTGACGAGATGCAGGTTGCACCATCCCAGACCACCGGAGAAACGAACCGAACATTGCAGCTTTCCCCGGTGAGTATGAAAATCATAAATATAGATGCTTTGATTGATTGATTGAAAACTTTATTAACAGATTGCAGAATGGGTACAATACAGTACAGCTCAATACACACAATTGTTAAGGGGATGCAGACCAGAGAGAGACTTTAGTCTTGTTTACATCAGGGTCCCCCATTTTCAATTTATCAGAACATATTATGACATACATGACATACAGATAGTCAGTACTGCTACATCTGTACATTTATGACATACCAGATTTGCAAATTTAGTACTGTTTGTGATACAAAAGGAGTCAAGAAAAGGGAGTCATTTGACGTAGAAACTGTACATATACACAACTATCAGTTACAGCAAATTACAACTATCTCAGATCACTTGAGTGTTTATGTTGCTTTAATTTACACATTATAAGTCACATAAAGCTAATTACAATGTCTGTTTCAGAATTATAATACATCTGTGGGCGTACCTTGTAGTCCACATAAACAGCGTTAGATTAGGCTTTATAAGCTTTCAATGTTGAAAACTTGGAACACAAACAACATAGATTATGTTTAAAAGTAAGATGTTTAGGTTATATTCACTTGAGTTAATGTGTTTATCTAAAGAACCAATGAAAGATAACTAGCCCTTTCCATTGTAAGACATTTTTAAACATGATTCAAAATGTGTGGTTCCACATTCATATGATGCTTGTGTACATATGCGATATGATTGATAAATGATAACACTATCATTACATCCTAGGACAGGATGGATGAGAAATAGCTGATGTTTTGTTAAGCTCACAGACAATCAAGGAGAACCCACTCAGAATAAAAGAAAAGAGTGGAAAATTAACATGTGTTTGTATTTACAGATCTGGCTCTGAGGCGAGATGCAAAACAGTGCATGACTACACCCAAAGCGTATCACAAAAGACTGAAGCTCCAACAATTTGCATGTCAACCGAGAGACAGTGCAGAGCTGAGAGACAATCGATTGACCATTTGGAACAAATCTGCATCCAAATACCCACATGTAAATTTCTTCAGAGTGGGCACTTGGGAGACAAAACAATGCAAATGCCTAGAGAGGACTCTGACCACACCTAGAGACGACGATAGCAGACACCATTGGATGGGCACTTGAAACCCACAGGGTATGCCTACACTCTGACCACAGACTTGGTGGACCAACAGAGAACCACTTAGTTAAACATGAAATCAGACACAAATGATGATGTTGCAGTCATGAAAGTCTACCTAATTCCCATACTAACAATAACTAACCAGTTGTTTTCATCATCTCTTTTCAAGAGGCACACAAATTAGAGATATGAATTCTGAATAAAACCAAACAAAGTAGAAGTGCCTGAGATGAAAGATCAATGATGAAAACAATTTAACATACTATCCCCCTCCTTCTATTCTCTGCTTAACCACTAACTCCTTGCAAATTTCAAGTACTTTCCACGACTGCAAAATTATCAACCACCAAAATTGCAGCACAATTATCTAAATGTACAAGATATCAACAACATTGATCATTTAGCTGACACTTTTATCCAAAGCGACTCACAGGTTCTGTACGACAGGACATCAGGCAAGGCACACCTCTATCAGCTGAGTAACAATGGTCATCAAAGTGTTGAGTGCTACAGTGTAGATTAGTTTATTAGGACAAATGCATGACAGTAAGATTAGTTAGGGTTAGATGATAAGAAATGATTGTTTTTCATGCAAAATTAACTGGCTACCTAGATTTTATGTTTTTTCCCCATGCTATGCTATGATGAGCCACACTGAGATGTGAAGAACAACCGAGAAGTCATGGAGAGGTAAGTATCTTGAAGAAGCACACCATCGTACGCGGCCTGAGGTAAGATCAACTTCAATTTAAGACCATCAGAATATGAAGACAAGGAGCTATTTTATCTGATTCAAAACTTTGGCCATTCATTTACAAATTTTATTTAAAGCCTAATGCTGTAAGATCTAGTTAGATACAAAATCTGATAAAATTGTAGTGAATGTGACCTTCTTGACGTAAAGAATCACTGCTAATGCAATTGGCTTGCATTTCCTATTGTCAATTAAGTGATTTTATTTACAATGAATTGAATTAATCCCAAAATGATTTTCCACTTTAGCAGAAAGGCGTTGAATCATTTATGTGAGGAGTTTTCTAAGGCAGTGTTTATCACCCTCAGATCACGAATTGGTGAGAGGACAGGACGAGTGAGACGACGCGTGACCTGAACCAAGGAGCTGCGGACACAACCAGAGGCGACGACAACAACCGTGGGAGAACCATCCAACCCAGCCCACAGACATCCCCAAGAAAGTGGAGCAGAGGACCACGAAGGAGACTGACCAAGGAGACACTGACGAAGAGGAGATCAACCTTTGACGGCCTCCACCCCGGCACTGCAGACCAAACCCATCACCTGCAGATGGGAACCAAAGCCCCGACCATCAAGGTGGATTCCCATGACAAGATTGTCATCCGTGTGAGAGAGAGCGTCCTACTGACTAGCCACTACACCGGCGGGCCCTCGCCCTCCATCAAGTGGTACCGCAATGACGAGGAGAGGACAGCGAAACCAGCACAACACATTCAAAAACGCCCTGACCACCATGTCTCTGGGCCTGATGGGGGCCAAGCGCGAGCACAGTGGCAGACATGTGGTGGTGATGGAGAGCAGCGCAGACAAGTGACCCTTGACAGGGAATGGACGACGACCAGTGAATATTCCCGACTGCATCGTCAAGAAGAGACACATAGCAAATGAGACATGTGGACCAAGAGACTTCTGAATACACATTGTCCAAAAATGTTATGTATTTATTTACTTTTTACTGTCTTACTGCCACACGACAGGCTCACAGAAACATCAACTGAATGTACGATACGTTCAACACACAGCAGGTCACCACAAAAGGACACATCCCCGACCGAGAACAGATGATCAACACTTCACAGCAACTGTCAGATTCACAAACAAGAACTGTAATTTTATAATGACAATGAGAAATGATCACAGAGTCACATTGCAAAATGGTATTGTTAAACAGGGCAGAACCAGTTGGATTGTTCCAAGACACCAAGTTTGTTTTGACCACAGAACAATGCATAACGATTATCATAATCACCTTTTATATTAACCACTAGGTTAACGGTTTTCAATTTTATTTTGACACATTAGCCACTAAGGTAATGTCTATTGTATGTATTTATTTAATTTTTATGTGTTACTGTTTGGCCCTGCCACACGACCGACAGAGAACACCTTGTCAACAACGACGCAACATCATTCAGATTAATACCTTCACAAGCAGGAAACTTTTCACACAATTGTATGTATCTGCAAAACGATGAACTAGGGATGTGATGAAAAGAAATCAATGAGAAAGCATTAACAATGGTTAGTAATAATGAGCTAAAATGTATTGCTGAAGGAAGAAGTGACCACATGATCACATTACATCACATAAGAATTACTTAGATTACAAAATTGTATTGTCAGACAAGAAAGAATCAGTTGTTTTATTCTCTCATAGAAGAGGACATGTAACGTTGTTTTGCACCTGTATGGTGAACCATTGATAGTATACGCACTAGAATTACATACAGAAGCGATGCATAAGACGTTTTATCTCCTCATTTATAGAGAAGAAATGGAGAAAATTGCCTGATTCTAAGTAAAGACCAACAAAGCTGAGGCAATCACAGATGAAAGTGACACTCAAACTCAGATTAAATACAACTGGATCCTAAGTAATTTCATCAAGAATCATCACAAAATGTGCAAAAATATATATATATTTGTGAACAGTTTCCCATAATCAATCATGTTAGTTTTATTAACCACCAGGTTAACGGTTGTTAAAATGTTTTTGTACACATTAGCCTTAGTCGATCATGTCATGAATCATGTATGTAAATAATTCTATTTTTAACTATTTTAATTGTTTTCTATTTTCACTTTTACCTGTTCCAAACAATCCTGGTATATTATACATTAATCTCACCCACATTATAAGAAAGAAAAGTGAGTATTGTGGTATAATATGTATGTTCTCATGTAAATATAGTCCCCTCCCCTATATCCCCTTACCTGTGCCCCCCCCCTCTCTGTGGAATAAGACACTCCCCTCCCCTGTGTCCCCATTACCTGTACCCCCCCCCCCCCATCTGACCTATCAAATGGGACCACACCCCCCCTGTTAACTATATAGATCTCCTCTTGAGATCTATCCAGGCTTCTTACCTGGGTAATTTCAGCTGATCACCTGGGGCGAGAGCCTCAGCCATTCTCTCTATGTATTCTATCTGTTTGGTTAATAAACCTTGTTATTATCCAAGCCTCGGTTGACTGAGACATTCTTCATCAGGATATCCACGAATATCCCACAACAATAACATCTGTTAACATCTGAGCTGAGGTTTCTGTTTAGAGAAATAAAACCACGCTTTTCCTTGTAAGGTATTTCACGTTGTCGAAGTGTCGAATTCTTACGGAGGTGGGGAAGTATTATGGTTTATGGATTGCACTAACGGGGGAAGATAAGGATCTTATCTACCAGTATCGGAGACGTCAGGACCATTAAAAGTACACAACGCAGAGGAATTGGATGGAGGGCCAAACAGACGAAGACGTGATACTGGCCAGTTTGATCAGAATCTTACAGTTGGTGCCGTGACCCGGATTTGCAAGAGATTAAAACAACGGGAACAGTTGGTTGTTGTTGGTTGTTGATGACAGCCGGATTTGCAAGAGATAAGAACAACGGATAAAGACTTTTTCAATAATGGGGCGACAGTGGACAACAGTCATCAATGTGTGGGAGAATCATGATCGAAGCAAGGCCGGCCAGCCCTGGGAGAGAGCGGCGAGTCGAGCGGTCAGGAGGCGAACCAGCGCTGTAGGGGAAACAGCGCTCCGATCAAAAATGTGAGTTCACTGTGCACACGGTTGTTTTGATCTTTTAAGCCAAATAAAAACGAACAGATAGTGAATCCGTAAACGTAAACATTTCTAGTTCGACAGAGAGAATGCCAGCTGTAATAATATGAGCAGAGAGCCATGGTGAAAATCGAGGGTGTTATCTACAGAGAATGAAAAGCAAACGAGGCAGGCTGCACAGTTTTGGTTTAAGGAGGGTAAATGCGAGATGAGGAAAGGGGGGGGGGGGGGGGGGGCGCTTGAATCAGATCGAAAAATTGTTATGGCGGGACTGTTTTCATAACAGAAGGAAAGTCGAAAGGAGATTGTACCAGTGTGTATTATGTCCGATCAGACAAGAGTATTAGTCTGAGGAAGCGTCCCCTGATAATGTTTTGAAAGAGAGGAAAAACAGCTGTGTTTTTAGGCCTTGGAAGGAAGGGCAGCGTTCGTTTGTTGAGAGAGTAGCCATTTGCACCGAGTCAAAATGGCCGCAGAGCCACGAGGGGTTTAGAATCAGGAAGTGACACGTCAACTAAACCACCATAGAGGAGGAGTAGGTCGCCACCTAGTGGTGGAGGGGGGGTAGTGCTAGGGAGTTTTCATTACCCATAGGGGAATATTTAGCACAGAGAGTGGATTATTATTATAATAATAATATTAGATATAGAGTTTAATTATACAATGGATTAAATAAGAATTGCACAGAAAGATGGTGCAGTTATTTGAATGGGTTAATTATGGAATAAAGAGGGAAGTCCAGTGGGGCCTTCTCACACCTAATAAATAGGCAGAGTCTTGAGGGGACACGTCACCAGAAAGAACTGGCGCGCGCTGGGGGTCACCCGTGGGACAAACGTAGAGCGCCGAGTGGGTATCGTTTAGCTGCTGGTGTCACGCCGGAAGACAACAAAACAGGGAACAGCCCTGTAGGATTAGATATGGGTGTTGAGAAGGTGGGGGACTAATAGAGAACAAATAGGGGCTTGCAGAGGAAAAAAATATATAGAGAACGAGCTGCAGGCCCAAAGCCATGGTAGACTAATAGCAAAACAAGGGAAGTCGAATGGACAGACGACTGCCGGTGTTGTGTTTCTGCTTTCAAGGGGGGAATGACACCGACAGCGATGGAGATGACCAGGAGACAGACTGGAGGAGGAGGAAGCCGCAGGGGCCAGGCACCGACGCCTGGTACACAGATCATCCACGACGAGAGAGAGGAGACGGCGGCGGTGGAGGAGCAGATGTGGAGAGGACAGCCAGAGACACTGAGCAGTAGCAGACCAGGGGAGAAATTTTTGCCTAGGGGACCGCGCCCTGGAGGGGGGACCAGCTCAGGAAAGGAGCCGTCACTGAAAGGGGCCCTTGCCCTAGAAGACGGGACCGGCCCGAGATGGGAGGTGTACTGTAAGAGAGGGAAGGGAGCGCTCTGATTTGGACGTGGGGTACCTGAGAGGGGGGCCGAAGGGTTTAGGTGTGTCGTCTGAAAAGTTGCAATCTGTGTTTTTCTCTCTCTCTCTCTCTCTCTCTCTCCTCCATGACCGTTGTTTATCCTTTCTGGTTTGGGTGTGATGCGGGTAATGGAAAACAATAAGGCAAAAACAGCAGACGGCGGGGCCCTAATTGTTATGAGTTTATTTTTTGGGTATAATTAATTGAAAAACCAAGTAGTCTGTTGATTCTGAAAGTTGATTGAGAATCAAAGGGGGGAATGAGAGAAAACGGTGCTTTTTCAATGTATGTGATGTATAGATTGGGGAGAGATGACAGCTAAAACGGTGGTAACGAAATGTGCATGGTTCGCTTTAGAAAACGGTGATAGAAGAAGAGGCAGTAGCCAGCACTGCAGAATGTTTAGCAGCCAGCCCAATGTTTTGCATTCCTTGGAAGAACACAGATAAGAGAAAGTGTACTGTAGTCCCAGGGCAGGAGGGAGAGAGGTTCATCTTAATGAAACGTGAGTTTATTAGTGTTAAAGGTTACGCAGTTGTCATGACAACACGTCGCATGACAACCAGAAGGCGGGGCCGTCGTTGCGACGACGAACATCTATAAATCGAACAGTGTTTCCGGGTGTAAGACAGACTAGAATCTGACTCAGACGAGAATCTGACCAAGAGCGAGTAGGACTGAGATCACACAGAGGAGAGACTCTTCCTCCTCCACCACGGAGGGGGGGGGAAAGGGAGAATGCCACATCATCATTACAGTAGCTTCGGCTAACACAAGGAGGGTTCGGCTAACGAACAGGCCTGAACACTATTGGACTGAACAGCAAAAGGACGATAATCTGAACACACCGAAAGATCATTAGAATAGACTCTTCAAGGACAATAACATCTGTTAACATCTGAGCTGAGGTTTCTGTTTAGAGAAATAAAACCACGCTTTTCCTTGTAAGGTATTTCACGTTGTCGAAGTGTCGAATTCTTACGGAGGTGGGGAAGTATTATGGTTTATGGATTGCACTAACGGGGGAAGATAAGGATCTTATCTACCAGTATCGGAGACGTCAGGACCATTAAAAGTACACAACGCAGAGGAATTGGATGGAGGGCCAAACAGACGAAGACGTGATACTGGCCAGTTTGATCAGAATCTTACAGGTGGTTAGACCAGCATTTATTGTTTTCATAGATGGTAGATGTGGGCAGTAAATCAGAGTGGTTGAATTGTATACAACGGAATGTAATGATTAAATGTGTTACGCACGGATATTGTGGAGTAGGTGAGGGGGTATTTTCTTGTCACCTGTGATTCGTTTATTATTATTGTGACTATGGCTGGGGTGGCTTTTACTTTGGACTTGTTTGTGGCGGATCCTACGAGGGATCAGATTGATGACTGCACGAAAGCTGAATTATGTGGGGTCGCCAAGCATTATGGCATTACGGTCCAAAGTTCAAAAAGTAAAGAGGAGGTGAAAGCAATTGTGCTCGCTGGGTTGGTTAATAGGGAGATATTAAGTTCGCCCGTAGCCGGGGGAAATGACTCGGAGGACGTCACGCATGACGAGGCGTCTGGTGAGTCCAGTGAGGGAGCAGGTGGTGCTATACAGGAACGGAGGGGTAGCAGTGCCAAGGCTGAGGAGATTGACAGTGATAATTCTGTACACTCAGGACGTGCTTCTGTTTCAGAGGAAAGAGCTGCTATGCGTGACAAGGAAGAGAGAAGGGAGGAGAGAGACAGGCAGGAGAGAAAAGAGGAGAGAGACAGACAGGAGAGAAGGGAGGAGAGAAAGGAGGAGAGAGACAGAGAAGAGAGGAAGGAGGAGAGAGACAGAGATAGAGAGAGTCTGGAAAGAGAGAGAAGGGAGGATAGAGTGCTCCAGGGGGAGAAAGAGGAGAAGGATAGAGTGCTCCAGGGGGAGAAAGAGGAGAAGGATAGAGAGCTCCAGATTACATTAAGGAGGATGGAGTTGGAGAGTGGTGACTCTTCTTCTCCCTCATCTGAAGGTTACCAGGGCATTTTTAATGTTGGGCAGCATATTTCTATGGTTCCTGTTTTTCGAGAGTCTGAGGTGTAAACATTTTTTTTAAATTTTGAGCGGATAGCGGGGGCTTCGCGTTGGCCGAAGGACCAGTGGGCACTATTATTGCAATATAAGCTCACGGGTAGGGCTCAGGACGCATGCCAGTTATTATCGAAGGAGGACAGCATGGTATATGAGAAAGTGAAGGGTGCTGTCTTGCGCGTATATGAACTGGTGCCGGAAGCGTATAGGCAACGATTTAGGGCACTAAGTAAAGCTCCCTCGCAAACACATGTGGCATTTTCCCATGAACAACGGACGATGTTCACTCGTTGGTGTGAAGCATGTAAGGTGGATGGGGTCGAGGCTTTGAGCGAGTTAATCCTCATTGAACAATTTAAAAAATGTGTGCCCGAACACATGATTATACATTTAGAGGAGCGAAAGGTTTCTACCCTCCAGGAAGCTGCAGTTTTGTGTGACGAGTTAGCAATGATCCACAAAAAAATTTCTGTACGAAATGGTGTGTATGTAGGAGGGGGCGCGTTTTCTTCGTCGGGGTCGCCGTATCGCGGCGGTGACGAGCGACCATTCCGACCTCGCTCACCGCCGTCTCGAAATGCCTTGGGTGATGAGCGAGCATTCCGACCACGCTCACCGCCGTCTGAAAAGGTGTGTCATTATTGTAAAAAAAGAAGGGCATTTTGTGAAGGACTGTCATGCGCTAAGGGATCGACAGGAGACCAGGGAGTCAGCCCAGGAACCGAAAGGGGTGGGGTTGATTGGTACGGTGTCATGTCCTGACCAGCATAGCTCTTTTGAGCCCTTTTTGTTTGATGGTTGTGTGTCCCTGTCGGGTAAAGTTGGGGACTACCAACGGGTGAGAATACTCCGTGATACAGGGGCCTCTCAATCGTTCATCCTGGCTGATGTATTACCATTGGATGTGGACTCCTGTCGGTCGAGCGGATTGGTGAGAGGTATTGACATGGGGTGTGTGCGCGTGCCGTTGCATAAGGTGCATGTACAGTCTGCACTGATCACAGGTTGCTTTCCGGTCGCGGTTTGCCCATGTTTTCCCGTAAAGGCCGTGGATTTCGTCATGGGGAATGATATCGCTGGGGGTAAGGTCGTCCCTGTGTTGGAGGTTGGAGACGATCCATTTACTAACTTATTGTGTGATGCATTGATTGATAATCACCCCAATGTCCCTTCTATTTGTGCTGTCTCTAGGGCACAGGAGCGGAAGCGAGACCAAGGTCTAGCGTTGGGTGACTCTGTCTGTGGTGAGTTTTGTAAGTTGGCGGTGACGCAGCATTTTGAGGCGGGGGATGAGGTGTTTATTGGGCTGCCCACGCCTAGTACGGTGCTCACTGCCCGGTTCTCAGGACCTTATGTGGTAAGAGGAAAGGTGTCTGCCACTAAGTATATGTTGCATACGCTCGGGCGGCGGAGGAGGACACGCTGGTGTCATGTGAATAGGCTAATGAAAAGTCCTGCCCGCGTCTCGTCGGAGTTGGGATGTGACAGGACTGTTGTTTCACATGCTGTGTTGTGTTCTAATGTGCCTTGCAGGACGCACAGGGTTGATGTTGGGGGTGCGAACACCATTGAGCAATTCGCGTATGGTTGACTACAGCATACCGTCATGGCCTCGGTATGAGGAATGTGCCAGCCACGTCCGACGGCTGATGCATCTGGTATTGGGTGAGGTGGTGGTTGACCGTGTGGGCCCAAAATAGGGGCATGTGGCCTATATGGAATGTGATTTCTATTTATTTTTGTTCTGTTGGTGCTAATCGGATGTTGGTTGATAATAAGTGATAATGTTTTGCTAACCCTGCGGGTTCGCTCTTATGGGGGGAGGTGTGATGTACGTGGTTGGACATCAGATTAGAACATCAGATTAGTATCGTTTGTATGTGTGTGTGTGTGTGAACATGAGACCTAATGATATCTCTTCTTCTCTTCCTGTCAGGTGCTGCCCGTCCCTATTCTGAAGGGTGCTGATTGCCTAATGAGGGACAGCTGATGGCAATCACATCAAGAGGGACGGTGCACAAGTAGCTGACAGCACACACACGTCGGGGCCCTCATTGCTGGAAGTCACTGCCTTATGGTGGAGTGAGGAGGCTGCCGTCTCGCCTATCTGTTGCCTAAAGCAACACTGTGTGGCTGGGTGCCATTTATCACATGGAGTGTGGGTTAAACCCCATAGCTGTGGTGTCCTATGTTGGGCACGAGGTTGTATTGTGACTACTAAGTGTTTGTTTGTGTACCTGTATGTATTGTTTGTCCTCCCCTACCTTTTCCCCTTTTTGCCTTATGGTGGAGGTTTGAATTCCTACCACCATAAATATATAATTTACTATTTGGAAAACGTCTTGTGTTGTGTCTTCTTTTACCTACACCTGGGACCTTGATTTGAACGTATTTACTGAGAGAGGCTGCTTTTGCTCATGTGCCGCCCTCCAGTTGTTATTATTAGACCTTCGTACATGACACGGGGCCTCTGACAACCGGCCCAGGACCAGTTGGAGGTCCCACTCGGAGACAGAGAACGTTCCACAGGCTTGAGACGCCGAGCGCCAAGCAGGAATGTTCCACGAGAGGGTGGCTGAACAATGTTCAGCCCCCACACTCGACCATACGCCACTCCCCAGCGTAAGCCGCGGTAGAGGACGGAGCGCACGCGTACCGGATAGCGTTAACCACAGAATAGTCAAGACGCATCCCCAGAACAGGAGGCAGAACAGAGTTCCGCGTGCCTGAGAGAGGGCCCACGGTGACCACGGAACAGGCCACGGCGGGGCCACCAAGAGCTGAATCAGGGTCGGGGACCACACAGCTGAGCCCTGGCCCGGCGCGATCAGGACCAAATACCGCGCTGCCGACGTACCCGCCCCAACAGCTGAGCTATCAGGTGTAAGGGGGGGAATGCGTACAGAATCCCGGACGGCCACGGAATCGGTCCCAGACCTGCCCGACTATGTCTGGACATAGTCCCCACTCGTCAGGGTGAGGACCACCCCGCGACATCACACCTGCACCCACATTCTCCCTGCCGGGGATGTGGAGAGCCCTCAGGCAGCGCAGATGGAGAACGCCCATAGCCAGAGCCCGACCGCCGCCCGGTGCAGACGGGGGGAGCGCACTCCTCCCTGTCTGACAATATACAACGCTGACGTTGTGTTGTCCGCCCTGACCAAAACATGCTTGCCCACAAGGTGGCCGAGCCGTTTGAGGACCAGAAGGACTGCCTTCAATTCCAACACATTGAATGTAGCGCAGACCGGGCAGCATGTTCTTGCCAGCTGCCCCCTACTGCGTTGGCCCAACACGTCCCCCCCATCCTATTCTCTGTATTTACTAATGACCTATCTTGGGCTACCAAATGTGCTACAACAGTTCTTTATGCAGATGATTCAACATTGTATTACGCGGCACCATCATGCAATGTACTTAATGAAGTTTTGAGTAGAAACTTAAAGTTGTGCATGACTGGGTAGTATGTAATAGACTTGTCCTTAATATCTCCAAGACTAAATGTATTGTGCTGGGAACAAGGCACAGGTTATCTACAAATCCAAAGCTTCATTTAAACTTGTGTAATTCAGCAGTTCAACAAGTTGAAAGTACTAAACTCCTTGGAGTGATGCTGGATTGCACTCTGTCTTGGTCTCAGCATATTAATTATATTGTTTTAAAAATGGGAAGAGCAATTGGTATTTCCAGGAAATGTGCTTCTTTTGTTGCCCGTCCCCTTTTATGTCAGATAGTGCAAAGTTTAGTTTTATGTCATCTTGACTATTGCTCTGCGATGTGGTCATCTGCTGCCAGTGGTGACCTCAGAAAGCTCCAGGTGGTCCAGAACAGGGCAGCACGGTTGGTACTGGGCTGCTCACTAAGGTCTAATGTGAGCCGTATGCATGCCTCTCTTGGCTTAACGTTGAAAATTGATTGTCTTTTAATATACTTGTGCTGTTCAAGTTGGTCATGAGCAGTAAAACTCCTGTTTTTATACATAATCAGATTGTTTTTAGTAATACTGTGCACGAGCATTACACTAGAGGTTCCAGTAGTGGGCAGCTTGAATTGCCAGGTCCTAGACCCAGCGCTTTGGGGAGATCTTTTATTTTTAGAGCATTAACTCTGTGGAATGGCCTGCCTCGGAACCTCTGCTGCATTTACAGTAAATTCACTTTTAAAAATAATCTTAAATTGTTTTTAAATTGTTTTTAACACTGTAAAGTAATTTTTTGTTTTTGTTTTACACTAATGTAATTTTAGCTATATAATTGTTACAGTAGGTTCATTATGCATTGTGTGTACTGACTTTTAATAATTTTGTTTTTTGCAATAGTGATTGTTTTTGTGTGTTTTTTTGTGTGTGGACCCCAGGAAGACTAGCTGGTTGCTATCGCACCAGCTAATGGGGATCCCTAATAAAATAAAATCAAATCAAATCCCATGAGGGAGGCGTCGGTGAAGACCGTGACGTGTGACAGCCTGCTGCCCACAGGGACCCCGCTGGTGAGGGCACCAGGCCCTCCCCAGAAGACGAGGTCCCCCAGTACTGACACAGGAACCTTCAGCCACTTCCACATGTCTCTCACCGGGTCCATTTCCATACTCATGAAGAGGAGGCCAAGAGGGACCACAGCAGCAGGCGCATCACGGACAGCGCCGTAACCGTCCTAGGACGGAACCTCCCGAGCGCGCCGAGAACCATCCACTCACCGCCGATCTGGCAGGGATGCCCATATAGACCTTGAGCTTAGAAAAAGCCCAAGTACTCCACCCGTTGACTGGGAAGAGGAGTACTCTACGTCCAGTCTACAGCAAAACCCAGGCTGGCGAGGCACCACCTGCCTGGTATGAGACCTGGTGATCTACCCTGACCGGCCAAGGACCAGAACGTCGTCCAGGGTAGAATCTCTTTCAATTCGTAAACCCCGATGACGCAGAGGCCCCAGTGCGGTCTCCACGCACTTGGTGAAGATGCGGGGAGCCAGAGAGTAGCCGAACGGCAGCCTCTGTTACCCGTACGCTAAGCCCTGCAAAGAATCGTAGGTAAGCCCTAGGATGGAAGATCGGGATGCAAATACGCATCCTACAGGTCTATGGAGGTGAACCAGTCCCCCACCTGACAGCGTCTAACAGGTGGGAGACGGTCATCATTCTGAACCATACTGGTCCAGTATGGGTCTGACACCCCCCCCCCCCCCCCCCCCCCCCCCCGATTTCTCGGGCACCAGAGAATACCGGGAGGAAACGCCACGCATCGCGTCCTCCTTTGGGACCACAACGATGGCTTGCTTCACCAACAGAGATTGGATCTCGTCAGCCAGAGCTGTCACCGTTGTTGACCCTGACAATAGGGTCTGTACCAAACCTGAAAACGGAGGGCGAGGTTGTGCAAACTGCAACACAAGTCCTCGCCTCAGCGTTCTCTCCATCCACCTCGACATATGGCACTGCTGTAGCCATATGTGATGATAATCCCAAAGCGCACCCGCCGCCACTTGCCGCTGGTCCGCCAGGAACCGTAGATAGGCAGCCCGGTCCCACCCGCTGTGCGTTGCCAACCCTGGACTCGCCAATCGCGCGAGCAGGGCGTCTCACGGAGCCGGGATATCGCACCCTGACACTACCAACGAGGCAATCGCACCGAAGGGGGGACCCCGACAGAAAGGGCCGGTTTGATACGGGGGAAGCTGACATCACACTGGGTGACATAAGCTCCCCCACTGAACATCTCCCCGGCATGGACTGCTGAGGATCTGTTCTGCAGCCGGACATGCAAGGCGTGTGGTCCCCACACTGCCCGATAGGGTGGGTTCCTACACACCGTAGCCCTGCAGTGATATTACTACCACCCAAATCACACTCGCCTGACTGACCACCGCCGGTCTTCCGGCCATGGGAGGCACTAACGTGATACCCGGCCTGGCGAGGGCGGGCTGGGGGAACTCGCGCTGCGACCCCCTGGGCCTCGAGTTCCCCCGCTGACAACCTTCGTCGTTGACAGACACAACACCAGGCTCACCAAACACAGACGCAGAACGTGTGGCGTGGGAGCCACTTGACAGCACAGCATTCTCACGGACAGACCTAGGCCTAGCCAGCAACTGGGTGTCAGCCCCTGTCCCCATGAGAAGCGAAACGTGGGGCCGCTTGTGCTACACTGAAGGCACGCGGCCCGCAGCCAAAGGGAACAAATCAGAGCCCGTATCCCGCTGGTGTTGGGGGGGGGGGGGTGACCGGAGAGCGAGCTAGACACAGCTAGACGGCGAAGTTTTTTTAGGGCGTGCTCATCTAATGTAGCCGATCCCTCGGCCGCCAAGGCTGTCGGCCTTGTGATCACCTGTTGTCATTGTGTCCAGGGTACCTCAGGCGGGGGAAACATGGCCGCGGGTCGGGGGCCTCGCCACAGCCGCTGGTGACGCCGCGCCCTCACCTCTGGCTGCGCGGTGTGAGGCGGTGTGGGGCCTAGGTCAAATACCGCCCGCGCTCCCACGGAAAGACCAAAGTCCCTCTGCGGAGAGGGGAGCCCTGAGGAGGGAAAAACCTTCTCTCCTCCTCAAGGGGAGACTGTTCCAACCAAGATGTCTGTGAACAAGCGTTGACAGCATCCTAGCCCTCCCTGCGGTTATAGCTTGCGGCTAGGTCAAAAGCTAAATAACCTCAAAACCTTGTGCGATGTTTTGACATCGGCTGGCCCTAAGGCCCCACCACCCGACACCATTTTTTACAGAAAAAACAGCAATTTGAACAATGTTGCCAGTCACTGCTAATTCTATACCGCGGCGGTATAGGCTTTAACAGCCCACCAGCCACCTGCCGGGCCGACTCGCCTCATGGCGTTGGCCGGGCGGGACACCGTTCCACCATGTCAGAGGCAAAGGACTGATGCCACCTGCTTCACAAGCACGGAACACCAGTGGTGGCTGCAGACCAAAGTCTACTACTAGTGAAGCACTGCCTCACTAGTAGGCATGCAGCAACCTCCACTGTGGTGTGCACCCATGAAGTGGTAAATGAATAAATGAACGAAAACTCCACTAACACACTGCGGAATGGGCTAGCCCATACACACAATTGTTAAGGGGATGCAGACCAGAGAAAAACACCAGTCCCGCACACAATTCATAGATTCACAAAAAGCACACCGGCCCTGAGCCTCAGCCCATCCACCCATGTAAATGGTAAACAAGCCCCCGTTAAACCCCCAACATTAGACACTGATTGACCGTCAGCATGAATGGTTAAGAGGAGGGAAGACCTTTTAGTAAAGACAGCCCTCGGCGGGGAACAAGGAACGGCGTCCTAGCATTGTAGCATTAGCATTAGCCGCACGCTCTAGGATAGCCGGGAAAACACCCAAAAACAGAGTCATGATGACCATGTTTTCCCAAATATCCTGCCCCTCGCGCCAACACATCACTCGGCTGTCTCACGGGACAACGAGCAGTATTACTCATGCTAGTATCAATGCCTGATAACGCAGGCCTTACCTGCGCACGACTTAGCTCGACTGCTAACCGTCGCGCGATGTCCCTCAGTCCACTGTCACGAGACGAGGAAAACCCAGGACAGGCCCGTTGCGCCGTTTAGGATGTGCCGAGAAGATTCCTTTTAGTAAAGACAGCCCTCGGCGGGGAACAAGGAACGGCGTCCTAGCATTGTAGCATTAGCATTAGCCGCACGCTCTAGGATAGCCGGGAAAACACCCAAAAACAGAGTCATGATGACCATGTTTTCCCAAATATCCTGCCCCTCGCGCCAACACATCACTCGGCTGTCTCACGGGACAACGAGCAGTATTACTCATGCTAGTATCAATGCCTGACAACGCAGGCCTTACCTGCGCACGACTTAGCTCGACTGCTAACCGTCGCGCGATGTCCCTCAGTCCACTGTCACGAGACGAGGAAAACCCAGGACAGGCCCGTTGCGCCGTTTAGGATGTGCCGAGAAGATTCCAGGGGCTGGTGAACCTCTGGCGAAAACCCAACATTGTGTAATTTCTCCCTGCATTTCATAACAGCTAGTTCACGGAGTGCACTGCTACGTCCGTGTTGGAAACAAAAAAGAGGAAGGTAGAGTGTGACCATGTCCGGCGTCATATAGTAGGACGCGGGGGAGTGGTCTGGTCACGTGCATGTGAGTGCATTTGTTTGTTCGTGAGCACAGTAGGTGCTAGGAGATAAGAGATATCTCATAATGGCGAAGAGCGAGATGCGATTGGCCAGTATGATAATATAACTGTGTTATGGAGCGATATGTGAATTTTGCTAAAAGCGCTTGCGTTGCTCGTCTGGACACGTTACTATTTCCAAATCAAAGGTATATAATAGGTATTATGTTTCATCATGAATGCATGAAAGGGGGGAGGTCGTTTTTTGATGCTTTGATCGCCAGTAACGGCATTAGTTTTGAATACTACATACGTTGATCGGCCGGATCGATGTGAAATCATTGTTGGATCAAAGTAGGTTTGATGTCATACTAGGAGGTATCCCAAAAAGAATATTCCAATTGTCTGATCGGAATTTCCAGTATTGATGTTGATCGGGTCCCTGACATGAAGTGGCACAAGATATGCCTCAAGTGTGCTCAACACGTTTCGAAGTGATCAGATCATTGGCTTGGTCTAAATTATCTGCCCGGACGAAATTAGATGCGACACACAGTGTGAAATAAGGTTTCAAAGGGTGGGCGATACTGCCACCTAGCAGGATGCAGCCGGTATTGCACTTTTGGGATCTCAGAATGATTTCCTATGGTAACACTGAGGTCCGTAACACTGCATAGAATAAAAAGATCGAATAAGAGAAAAAACTATGAAAAACCGAGATATCTCGGGTTTTGGCGCTCAACCGCTGGCGAGATAACTGATTGGCTGACTGACTTTCCTACGACCAAGTCGTACAGATTTCTTGTTCCTTGGAGATCATAACCAAATTGCAGAAGAATGCAGTGATTTTATTACATGTCTCAAAAGAAAAGCTTACCAAAAGCAGCTCAACAGGGCCTCATATTGAGAACACGGTGCGAAGCCCCCTGACAGACACAAGTCTGCATGTGATGCACGACTTGAACTAAAACAAACCCGCTGTGTTCGTAATCGCTGAAAGACAGTGAACAATAAAAAAGACAGACATTTCCTGCTTCACGTTTATTGAGTTACAACGCAGGCTGGGTTTATACAAAACCAGATCATCTGATTTTGACTCAACTCTTGGGAGCTGCCCGACCAAAATTGTTGACATATACTGATAAGGAGACCAAACCGCTCTGGAATGGGAGGGGAAAATAGATCCCCATACAATTTGCTGTATGTGTAACTCAAGGACCTTCTTTTTCATTAACCTTAACTGCTTCTTTTATTTTCTCTATATACTGCATCACTTGGCCCACTGTACCTCAGAAAACCACGATTCTCCCAGCCTGTTATCGCATGTATTCGGCTGTTATTATGTATGTGCCACCTGTCAGTCTCTTTTTTTTTATCCACTTTTTCTCCCATTTCTATTTTTCTCCCATCCCAATTTCGTATCATCCAATTAAATCCTCCCCTGTCTTTGAACGCTGTTTCATGCCTCCCACAAGCCGGCTGCAATGTGGTCTAAGTCATACATAGCACGAGTCCCATCCGATACTCGAGGTAACAGCAGTCGCATCTTTCCACCTGCGCGGCTCGATCTTTCAGCGTCGGGGGTCTGGGCTTTGGAGGGGCCCCGCCCTCGTCGCTTCCTGATTCTACTGCGCAGGCGCACCAACCGACCTGTAGGAGTCGCTGTCCACAACGCCCGATCCCCACCCATCAGTTTCCCTCCCCCTAATACTGCCAATGTGTATTAGTGCGGACGACCAGCTAAACTGAAAGCAATGTGGAGCGCTGGGCTCGAACAGGGAGATGATCTGTTTGAGCCCAGCCTCCAGTATTCGTGGTGAGCGCCTTGCCCACTGCACCACGTAGCCGCTGCCCACCTGTCAGTCTCTTTAAATCGTTTTGATAACACAAATCAAATCAAATCAAATGTATTTGTAAGGCCCGACAACACACGTTAATGTCCCCATGTGTTACGATTGCGCTTGGAACCCAGTTGCAGATTTAAACACGGGAGCTTGGAGAGAGAAGGCAGGAGACGGCGGTGTGATAAACAAAGGCTTTACTTAAATGACAGGAAACACAGGATACACTAATGACAACACGTAAACACGGGTAACAAGAAATAGTGACCCAGCAATGGATGCTGGGCCGACAACACCTAAATACACACACTAATTAGAGACAGAGGGTGATTGTTAACAGGACACAGGTGTGGTAAACAGAACTAACACAAGACTGAACACACAGGGAAATAACCTAGAACAAATGTACAATACAGAGACCACACAGACTAGAACACATTTACAAAAACACAGACAGTAGGAACACAACACTAAAACAGTGGAAACAATACAAACAACAAAGACAACAAATGTACCAAAGACAGATTAGTGCAAATAATATAACATAGCTGAGTGGCCTGACCCCAGAGCTGCAACATCTGGATCAGGCCACCAGATGGCAGTGGTGTTTTGTGCAGTAGTGTATTGTTATTGAAAGGGGGTATGAAAGGAGGTTGTGAAAGTCCAAATCCTGGTCCAGCCGAACCGGGGGGAAAGTTACCGTCTGGTCCAGCAGGACCGGGGGGAGCGTTACACCCATGGGCTGGACACGTCTTCTTTAACTCAATCCCCGCCAACAACGAGTATACTCGTTATTGGGCGCCATGCATTGAACGCCAACAGCGAGTATACTCGTTATTAGATCGTTTGATCTTTTTCCTTTGATCCCCGCTCTACAGACTCGCCCGGAGCGCTCTGAATCACTGTGGCACAGCCACATACGCTGGAACTGCAATGCCGATCGAATCTCACCAGATGGCAGTATCGTCTACCATTTGAACTCGGATAGGAAGGCAGCATTATTGTCAATGAATGCATCGAGGCATCGAGGCTCGCTCTGTGGGGGAGGAGCTCTTCCAAAGCAACCGCAAGCAGATCCGCTCGCCTCAAAACCTAGTGTCCAGTAAACACGTGTAATTACATATAAACTTGTAATCGCGATCGCCGATGGGATCATTGGAATTATTCTTTTTGGATCACCTTCTGGCTAAGGTAAGGACCCCCTATGTCTATTTTACCGAATGTGGAACATGTTTATGTAACGACCACAGTGGCTTACTGTACCGGTCATAAACAAGGCTTTTTCGGGGTAAGACTACCCTTCACCCCCCCCCCCCCCCCCCCCCCCCCCTTGATGATTTTGTAAACGTATGTACATGTTATATACCTTTGATTTGGGAGTATTTGGGGGTTCAGGGAATCAACCAGAACGATTCGGGCTTATTGCACATAAATTAAGCGTCCTATTTCGTGTTCTATGGAAAAAGACCATCAGCGTGTAATAAACTACAAACTACAGTGTGTAGAAACAAACGCCTTTTTACATGTTGTACTGCAAATAGTGTCTGTCAAATGAGCCATACCATTTTCCCCATAGCTATTTATAACGTTAGAATATACAAATAGCTCCGCAAAGATCATGAATTATCATGAAAAGCTGGCCTACTGACCGCAGGATACGCAGCCAGCGTGTCAGAGAAAGAGTTAAACAAGTCAAGAAGAAACATCACAATAAATCAAGAACAAAACAAAAACACCATGAAATCCTAAATAGAATTTTAAATAAATGAATGCAACACTCCCAGACATACCCCACGCAAAGGTATGGAAAAACTCACAAAAAACCTAGCAATAGGAAAAAAGCACCACAGGCAATGTGGAGGGGAGAAACCTTAGAAGGGCCGTTCAAGGGGGGGATCTCCCTTCTTAGATGTTGTGATAGTAGTGTTGCTATAAACAGGCATAGGGGTGTCAACCTGTACATAATTAGACCTAATGTCCCATGGCTATATTTAGGCTGCTGCTGGCTACTATGTATAGTATGTATAATGATGATTATGTAATGTAATGCTTTATTTTCCTTTTTTTCTTTCTGAGCAGATGTAATCAAGTCAGTGTCTTGGCAGAACCAGAGGAAAAACTCCTAGCTGTGGAAACAGATCCCTATACGGACTGAGGAACACATGTCATAAAAAGAAGCTTGATAGTAACTATGGCAGCAGTGGAACATATATATTTCAAAATGTGTGACATTACACACACAGACACACACATGCAGGCACGTGCACACATAGAGCCCAAGGGGTGCTTGAGCACCTGCCTTTTTGAGCCTCATAAAAAAAGTGCCCTTTTTGAAAAAAAAAAGAAAAAAAAATCGTTACGCATATAGACTGCCCTTCCAACTGAAAATGTCAGGATAGAATCAAAATATTAGGTAAAGAGAGAGAGATGCCCCATATTCCATTGCAGTTTGCACGGCCTCCTCAGCGTGCCTCTCCGCGGACCTATATTTTATGCATAGCTGGGTGGTGGTGATGATGATGATGATGATGATGATGATGATGATGATGATGATGATGATGATGATGATGATGATGATGATGATGATGATGATGATGATGATGATGATGATGATGATGATGATGATGATGATGATGATGATGATGATGATGATGATGATGATGATGATGATGGTGATGATGATGATGATGATGATGATGATGATGATGATGATGATGATAGAAACCGCTGTGGCGCATACAGTTGAATGCTGGTATTACACTCACTGAGGGACACGAAGAAGTCAAGTCCGATGGGATTTGGGAATCTCAAATACAAATCGGGATTGGAATAAAAAATGCATTTATATTAAACAATACAGAATATACAGCACTTCTTGGAGTCTGTAGGGTAAGCACTTATTCCCTCCCCCCTGAACATTTATGGAGATGTATGGGCCTTTTAAGTCAGTGATAAAAGTGTCTTTCAAGGATAAGTGAGCTCCTGCACTGATTATTATAGTTCAATATTCAATATTTGATCACCAAAACCCCCCAAAAAGCATAAGAAGGTGGCCCCCCCGCTATGCGCGCTCGGTTAAAACACACACAGGTATAGTGCCATTTTCAGCCTTTGAGCACCTGCCCCTCTAAAGTCCTGTGCACGTCCCTGAGTGGGTGTGTATCTGTTAGTGGCTTGATGTGATGGAAATTAGTCAGAAGGATTACGACAAACATCTGTATCTCCAGTATGCACCCTCCCAAGTGATGATGTTTGGAGGGCATGGAGGAGATGTATTATAGGACACGAGTGTCAGCTTCCTCATGGTTGCATTGATCCATTGGTGGACTGTTTCCAACATGGTGGACTTGATCACCTGCAGTGATGTAGACATCCTTGTCATCTGGGAACTGTCCATCTGTTAACAATTTATTTGACAGGAATGAGAAAATGTCTTGTTACACCTGGCGCAAACTAACTCCTCGTCAACAGAAATATCTCTACTTGACGTGTATTGTGTCTATCACAATAAAAGCTTTCCCATAGAGCTCTGCATGATGTTTGAAGTGCTGCATTCTCAGCTTATTTGCTGTCTTCTTCTGTGTTTTCTTCTCATGGAACAACAGTAAGTTATTTCGCTTGATCGGTGCTGTCAGAAGTCTGTCATTTGATTCATTTACATTTACATTTACATTTAGTCATTTAGCTGACGCTTTTATCCAAAGCGACTTACAAGTTCTGTACGACAAGACAGCAAGAAGGGTGCAACTCTATCAGCTGAGTAACAATGTTCATCAAGTGTTGCATGTTACAGTGTAGGTTAGTTTATTAGGACAAGTGCATGACAGTAAGGTTAGTCAGGGTTAGATTTTTTTATTTTTTTTTTTAAATCATTTCAGATAGTGGTTGAAGAAGTGAGTCTTTAGTCGACGGCGAAAGATTGGACGGGATTCGGCTGTCCTAACTGGGATGGGTAGTTCATTCCACCATTGTGGGGCAAGGACTGAGAATAGGCGGCTTCTCTTTGATGACCCTCCGGGAGCTTGGATAGGAGTAGGTCTGAGGCGGCCAGAAGATGCAGAGCGTAGGGGTCTTGAGGGTGTGTAGTTAGAGACCATTGACCGGAGGTAGGCGGGAGCGGTTCCCTTTGCTGCACGGTATGCTAGGTCGAGGGCCTTGAAGCGGATACGTGCAGCAATGGGGAGCCAGTGCAGGTCCCTAAGAAGTGGGGTGACATGGGCCGACTTCGGTAGGTTTGATATCAGGCGGGCCGCTGCGTTTTGAATGAGTTGAAGAGGCTTGGTGGCAGTGGCCGGGAGGCCAGCTAGCAGTGCGTTGCAGTAGTCGAGGCGGGAGATGACTGTTGATTGGACGAGGAGTTGGGTGGCTTCTTTTGTCAGGAAGGGGCGTATCCTTCTGACGTTGCTCAGGAGGAATCTGCAGGTTCTGGTTGTCGCTGCGATGTGAGCAGAGAAGTTCAACTGGTCGTCAAGGACAACACCAAGGTTCTTGGCGGTCGGGGACGCGGTCACAGCTGCATTCTCGACTGTGATGGAGAGGTCGGTCAGGGGGGAGGATTTGGCCGGCAGGTGGAGCAATTCTGTTTTGCTTAGGTTCAGTTTGAGGTGGTTGGTCGTCATCCAGGCGGAGATGTCGGACAGACAGGCCGAGATCCGCTCAGAGACGTGGATATCTGAGGGAGGGAAGGAGAGGAAGAGTTGAGTATCATCGGCATAACAATGATATGAGAAGCCATGAGACGTGATAATGTTACCCAGTGATTTAGTGTAGAGGGAGAAGAGAAGGGGTCCTAGGACCGAGCCCTGGGGGACACCCGTCCGGAGGGGGCGGGTGGCCGACAGAGTCCCTCTCCATGACACTTGGTAGGAGCGGTCGTTGAGGTATGATGTCAGCCATGTCAGCGCAGATCCAGCCACTCCCATTCCTGCGAGGGCCGTGAGGAGGATCTGATGGTTGACTGTGTCGAAGGCCGCAGATAGATCTAGGAGAATCAGGACAGAGGAGAGGCCTTTCGCTTTTGCTAAGTGAAGTGCCTCTGTGACCGCAATGAGGGCCGTTTCTGTGGAGTGGCCAGTCCGGAAGCCAGACTGATTGGGGTCTAGGAGGTCATTCTGTAAGAGATAAGCAGTAAGTTGGTTGGATACAGCACGTTCAAGTGTTTTAGAAAGAAAGGAGAGAAGAGAGACAGGACGATAGTTGGCTATGACGGTGGGGTTCAGGGTTGGTTTTTTTATGAGGGGCGTGACTCTGGCTTGTTTTAGGGAGGTGGGGACCACCCCCGAGTTGAGTGAGGAGTTGATGGTTGCAGTTAGGAATGGGAGGATGTCCGGTGCTATGGTCTGGAGGAGTGGGGAGGGTAGCTGGTCCAGCTGGCATGTAGTCGGACGGTTCGACGTTACCAGTGTCAGGGTCTCGGCTTCTGTTAAAGATTCAAGCACTCTTCCTGAAATTGTTGTACTGCTCTTGTCCCGTAGACTCGAGTTGATGGACAGATAGGGCAGCAGCCGTAGACCCACACACCTTATTGTCTAATGTAACCAGGTCTTTACTGCCCTCCTCAAAGGGATTCCCATTGCTCAGCAACACCTCCATCAGGTCTTTGGCATGGCGTTGACATTGGTGCTGAGATGCAGATCCTTTCTTGTGATGAGGACATTCTTCACAATCATCGTTTGTTCTTCACAATCAACTGTTGTTTACAGTTCTCATATCTAACTCTAGTTCTCCACATATTTATTGTCTCATTGTGTGAAATATCATATAAGATATGCTCCAATCATGTTTCTTTTATTTTTATTCAATTACTCATTCATGAAAACCTAGGTACAGGCACCAACATCACCATTCTAGGTTCAATAGAATAAAAGTTATGAAGCGTAATTCGAAATAAATACAGAAATTGCAGCCATCTTTGATTTTTGCCATACCAGAATATTCAAAACATCAATATTTGAAGTCCAGTTGATTCCTCACACAGTATTAACTTAAAATAGCAATACAAAATTATATTACACAGCAATTGTGTGAACATTAAGACGTTTTTAAAGAATTCATGATTTCGATTGTGGCCATTTTGGATACATTTTTATTAAATTCAACTGGTTTCTTGACACTCAAGCCCAAATTGTTGTATAGATCCTTATCTTCAAATTAGAAGTGAAAACAAAACTTTCGCATTCATTTGAAATGACTGAGTGTCCAGGCACCCCACTATTAGAAAAGTGTGTGGTTTTCTGGTCAGCAGGAGATGTGCATCTCTGGCAGCTTATGGTCAGTGGCATTGTTCGTCAAATAGTGTTGAACTTGAGTGTTACACCCTGAGTGCATAGTATAATAGACATATTAGCATGGTAGGCAGTAGTATACGGATAGTAACATAGTACATAGTAGTAAGGTACTAGTAAAAGACAGTTATTTATATATATATTATATTGTAGAAATCGTATCTTATGTACAAATGGGGACGAGGGGACATTTATGCACATGTTTGGGACTGCCCACCAGTTAAGATATTCTGGGAAGAAGTGACCCAGCAATTATCAAATCTCTTAATTCTGAATATACCTGTACACCCCTCTATATAACTGCTGAATGATGTTTTTGAATATGCAGTACCTATACAACAAAAGAGATTGGTTTTAGCTGGTATTACAGTGGCTAAAAAACTGATAGCATCACGATGGTTTCAACCGGAAAAAATGTGCCGAAAGGTATGGATTCTTACATATCTCGATGTGATTTATCTAGAAATATCTACAGCAAGAACTTTGGGTCTCAATGAATCCAAATTGACAATGTGGTTAGAAGTGGTGGAGAGAATAAAAGCTAGCATTTAATGGTAGTGTTTGGTTAGGAGCGAAGGATAATGGATGGATTATCCATGGGGGGGTCCAGGGCGGGGGGTGCGAGCAGGAGCATAATGTGTAGGGGAATAGATAGCAGGTATTAGGGGTATATCTTGTATAAGACATTTATCCAAACGATGAGTTAACTGATGTACACTGTTTTACAATGCTTGTATATCTAATCGTGTGTTGTCATGTTTGTTTATGTGTTTGTTTAAAAAATAATAAAAAAATAAAATACAAAAAAAAAAAATCGTCGGAATAGAGAAACGCACAATTTCTATCAGTTGACAACACAAAGCCGTGTGTCATTTATTTCGCAGTAGCACAAGTGACAGCTGTCAGAACTATGCCGTGCTAGCTTCTGACAGCTCGTAGTAATCAAACATTTATCAATGAAACCCCACACAGGGCGTCTCCTCTCAGCCCAACCCCAAAACCAACCTCCTTAAAGTGACAGTGCCCCATCAACACATCAAAACAATACCATGGGGAATTATGTCTCTATAGAACACACTACTATATAAATGTAGTTTACGAGATATATACCTAATACTTGCTATCTAATACAATACATACATATGCTCTTGCTCGCTCTCCCCCCCCGGATCCCCACTTGGATAATCCATCCATTTTCATTCGTTTCTAACCAGGCATTACAATTCATATGCTAGCTTTTATTCTCTCCACCACTTCTAACCAGATTGCAATGTTGGTTTCACTGACACCTAAAATGCTTGCTGTAGATATCTCTAGATAAATCACATCGAGATAGGTAAGAACCCATACCTTCCGGCACATTTTATCCAGTTGAATCCATCGTGATGCTATCAGCTTTTTAGCAGCTGTGAGACCGGATAAAACTAGTCTCTTTAGCTGTATAGGGGCTGCAAACAGAAAAACATCATTCAACAGCAATACAGAGGGATGTACAGGTATGTTCAGATATAAATATTAAGAAGGTTATTTATTTATTTTCATTTCAGATATTGATTGAAGAGGTGTGTTTCTATATGGGTGACATGTCCCCATACACAGGGCATTCGCATGCAGTCACCAGGTCTCCACCCAATCCAATGCCTATATGGGAGATTTCCGACGACCTGTTAAGACGGCACTCTCTTACGCCACCATCGCCAAAACACCAAAAGAGCATCAAATCACTGACCTCTAGGACCATCATTCAGGTCATAGTACCAGTTAGATTAGATTACATTGAAATGTATTGCCATCATACAGCATATTAAGTATATTACAATGAAAATAGGTGGGGCATCCAACCCGAGTGCAAATGTAACAGTAAAGTGCAATAGTAATATTAATATAGTAATTAAGCTGGGTATAAGATATATACATTTGTTCTACTGAGTATAATGCTAATCACATGTATGTACAGAGTTGTAATATATTTAAATTAGAGGTGGGCATAGATTAATTTTTTTAATCTAGATTAATCTATCTGCAATCCTGGATTTAATCTAGATTAATCTAGATTAAAATGGCTAAAAAAAAAAAAAAAAACCTGCCGAAGGCATTCAAAATATGTGTGTTCTACCCAAATAATGACCAGAAGTAAGTCCTTACTTTTTCTTTCCTCCTTATGTTTCTCAGGCCAGGTGGCCCATTACACCATGAGCCCATCTCCCGTTTCCAAAATGCATTACAGACTGTTTGAAAAAGCTGTTTTGCTATGATAATTGGTAATGAAATATCAAAATAATGTTCAATAAGATGTACTTGTGTTTAATAAGTTGGTTTATTCAGAAGTTAACACAAATAAATAATATTACCAGTACAGTACAGTATCTAGCACTCTCAGGAGCAAAACAGAAAGAATCATTTCAAACTTGAACTATGTGACATGGCTTGAATCAACTGCTCCAGTGGAGTTGCTCAGTGGCCAATGGTGTCAACTGTGGTTGTACTGGGCAGCTCCCAGGTGTGAATAGAACTGTGTGAATGTGAAGCAGGGCGTTCCTGAAAAAGAGCATCTGTGCTCAGCGAACCTACCCTGGGTAAATAAAGGTAAAAAAAAAAAAATGTAAAAAAAAAAAAAAAAAAAAAAAATTTTCTTCTTTTTTAGATTAATGCGTTAATTATATTATCGCGCGATACTAGTATAGCGTTAACGCAGCACGTTAACGCTGTTAACGGCCCAGCTCTAATTTAAATGTTTCAAAAATGTTCTTATGTACCCCAGTTGCTATTGCATGCACATATTTGTGTTTTATTACACGTATATGTACATACATACCAACTATTCGCCTGTTTTATTCTCCACCCATCCATAGCAACACTATTATCACCGACGTTCCGAGAGAGTTAACGTCCATCATCCTCATCGGAGTGTACATCCCACCACACGCGAACACTGGGACCGCACTTTCAAAACTGCACGACGAGGTAAACAAACAACAGATAGCTAGCGTTGACGCTGCCATTCTGGTTCTGGGCGATTTCAACAGCACGCGTCTTAAAAAGGTGTTGCCGAATTTCTATCAGCATGTGACCTGTCCCACCAGAGGCGAGAACATATTAGACCATGTATACTCGCAATTTAAGAACAAGTCACAGGCTCTTAGCCCATTCGGTAAGTCCGATCACGCCGCCATTTTTCTTTTGCCAAAGTATAAACAAAGTCTCAAGCGAACGCCGGTGGTCTCGCGAGAGGTTAAGCGTTGGACCGTGACGTCAGAGGAGACACTCCAAGCTGCACTTGAATGCACAGACTGGAGGGTATTCCGTGATAACACAGCCAATATTAACGAATACACTGAAACAGTGCTTGACTTTGTCTGTACTCTGGTAGAAGAAACAATCCCCTCTACCACAATTAGAATCTACCCAAATCAAAAGCCCTGGGTAGATAAATCGGTCCGTGAGGCTCTGAAAGTGCACACATCAGCCTACAACACTGGGCTGGTGACAGGCAACATGGAAGAACACAAGACGGCAAGATACAACGTCAGGAGAGCAGTAATAGAGGCAAAACGGCGTTACAGGGATAAAGTTGAACTTCAGTTTGAACAGGCTGACTCTAGAGGCATGTGGCAGGGCCTCAGAACAATGACAGATTACAAAGGCACCTCCCTCAAACTGAACAGTGACATCTCCTTAGCAAATGATCTCAATTCCTTCTATGCGAGGTTTGAGGCTGTGAATAACAACACCAGCCTACAAACCACAGCAATGGGGGGGGGGGGGGGTCTGCTGATGGAGACTCAGTGTTCAGAGTAACAGAGCATGAGGTGAGACGGATCTTTAAAAAAGTGAATATCAGGAAGGCAGCAGGACCGGACGGCATCCCCGGCCGCGTCCTAAAAGTCTGTGCCGACCAACTGGCCCCGGTATTCACTGACATCTTCAACCTGTCCTTGGAACAGGCTGTCATCCCCACCTGTCTGAAGAAGTCCACCATCATCCCTGTACCCAAAAAATCTACGCCCGCTTGCCTCAACGACTACCGCCCTGTAGCCCTCACCTCCATAGCCATGAAGTGATTTGAGAAGCTAGTGAAGGGCTACATCTGTTCCTCCCTCCCCATCAACCTGGACCCCCTGCAATTTGCATATTGCCCCAACAGGTCCACGGAGGACGCCATAGCCCATGTGCTGCACACAGCAGCATCACACCTGGACAAGAGGCAGGGGAACTATGTGAGAATGCTGTTCATCGACTACAGCTCAGCATTCAATACCATAGTCCCCTCCAAACTCATAGCCAAGCTCAGGGACCTGGGCTTGAACTATGACCTCTGCCAGTGGGTCTTGGACTTCCTGACGGGCAGACCCCAGGTGGTAAGAGCAGGCAACTGCACCTCCTCATCCATCACGCTCAACATAGGGGCCCCCCAGGGCTGTGTTCTGAGCCCCCTCCTCTACTCCCTGTACACACATGACTGCGTGGCACAGCGGAACAACAACACAATCATCAAATTTGCTGATGACACAGTAGTGGTGGGCCTGATCTCTGCCAACGACGAGAGGGCCTACCTGGAAGAGGTAGAGAATCTGTCACAGTGGTGTCAGGAGAACTGCCTCTCCCTGAACGTCAGCAAAACAAAAGAGATGATTGTGGACTTCAGGAGGTCGGGGGTCAAGGACTACAGCCCCCTCAGCATCGACGGGGCACCGGTTGAGAGAGTGAACAGTTTCAAGTACCTCGGAGCCCACATATCCGAGGACTTGACATGGACCACACACATTGACAGTGTTGTGAAGAAGGCACGACAACGCCTCTACTTCCTCAGGCGCCTAAGGAAGTTCCAAGTCAGTCAGAAGATCCTTAGGAACTTCTACTCATGTACAATAGAGAGCATCCTGACTGGCAACATCACCTCCTGGTTTGGGAATAGCACTGCACAAGACCGTAGCAGACTACAAAGAGTGACACGTTCAGCCGAACGCACAATTGGAGGGGGGCTTCCCACCCTCCAGAACATTTACAACAAGCGGTGCAGGGGGAAGGCTAAGAGAATTATTAAGGACTCGAGCCACCCGAACAACTGCCTCTTTGAACTGCTGCGGTCAGGCAAGCGATACCGGAGTCTTAAGGCGAGCACAGAAAGACTCAGAAGAAGCTTCTATCCCCAGGCCATCAGGCTGCTAAACGAACAATAAACACTATGCAACAACCATCAAATGCACACAGCACACACACCCACACGCACACACTCACTTAAACAAACAACACACTGCAGCACCCACTCTCCACACTTTAGATCACACAAACACACTTTATATTTATTGATAAAGGATTTGCACTACAACTCGTACACCTACTGTAAATTGTACCTAAATTGCACCTCATCCCATTTCTGCATTGCACTATATAGTATTGTATATTAGTACACTGCATAGTATTGTATATTATATGGTAACTCAGTTACGTCTATTCTGCATCGAACATTGTCTATACTGAACACTGTGACCGCATTTTTTTTTTTACTTCTAATTTACATGCTATACTATGTTATTTTATCTTATCCTGTCTTGCACAGTCTCTGGAGCGCAACAGTAAGAAGCATTTTGTATAAAAGTATTCTGTACTTCTGTATGACAACTATTAAAGAAACTTGAAACTTGGGGGATCCCCCTTTGAACGGCCCTTCTAAGGTTTCTCTCCTCCACATCGCCTGTGGTGCTTTTTTCCTATTGCTATAGGTTTTTCCTTACCTTTTCTGGGGTATGTCTGGGAGTGTTGCATTTATTACTTTACATTTATTTTGGATTTCATGGTGGGTTTTTTGTTCTTGATTTATTGGGATGTTTCTTCTTGAATAGTTTAAAGAAGACTTGTTTGGCCCATGGGGACATTAACTTGTGATTTCGGGCTTCACAAATCAATTTGATTTGATTTAATATGCATTTATATGTCCAGTGATACAGGTATAAAGACACTATGGTCAGGCACTCTACTACTGGCCCCTGAGCAGCTAACACTGGAGCGGTTAAAGCTGAGGTGCCTTGCTCAAGGGCACAGCGAGCAGGCACGTGCACACATAGAGCCCAACGGGTGCACAAGCACCTGCCCTTTTGTGCCTCATAAAAAAGTGCCCTTTTTATGCCAATTATTTTTACCCTATTTTCTTTTTTACCTCCATATAGAGAGAGTGATCTGCAATCTGCTTGGGTTGGCGGTGCAATTCCTAACAGGCTCAACCATATGGATAAAAGTTCCCATAGTATGTGCATTACACAAACTAAAAACAGATATTACATTACATTACACAAACTAAAAACAGATATTACATTACATTACACAAACTAAAAACAGATATTACATTACATTACACAAACTAAAAACAGATATTACATTACATTACACAAACTAAAAACCGATATTGTCTGAATTACTAGAAGAAAGAAATGCACCACCTTTGGCTGATAGTAATTTATTAATTTCTTAGGATTTCTTTTGGTCTAATAAATGTTCAAGGTTCTTAGATGGATCCCCTGCTGCCCTCCTCTTCCTCTTCCTCCTCCTCCTCATCCTCATCCTACTCTTCCTCATCTTCCTCCTCCTCCTAATCCTCCTCCTACTCTTCCTGCTCCTCCTCATTCTCCTCCTCCTCCTAATCCTCCTCCTCCTCCTCCTCCTCCTCCTCCTACTCTTCCACATCTTCCTCCTCCTCCTCCTCTTCCTCCTCCTCCTCCTGCTCCTGTTCCTACTCTTCCTCATCTTCCTCCTCCTCCTCCTCCTGCTCCTCCTGTTCCTGCTCCTACTCTTCCTCATCTTCCTCCTCCTCCTCCTCCTCCTCCTCCTCCTGCTCCTCCTCCTCTTCCTCCTCCTCCTGCTCCTCCTCCTCCTCCTCCTCCTCCTCCTGGTCCTCCTCCTCCTGCTCCTCTTCCTCCTGCTCCTCCTCCCCCTCCTCCTCCTCCTCCTCCTAATCCTCCTCCTAATCCTCCTCCTCCTGCTCCTCCACCTCCTGCTCCTCCTCCTCCTCCTGCTCCTCCTGTTCCTGCTCCTACTCTTCCTCATCTTCCTCCTCCCCCTGCTCCTCCTCCTCCTCCTCTTCCTCCTCCTGCTCCTCCTCCTCCTGCTCCTCCTCCCCCTCCTCCTCCTCCTCCTAATCCTCCTCCTAATCCTCCTCCTCCTGCTCCTCCTCCTCCTCCTCCTCCTCCTCCTCATCCTCCTCCACCTCCTGCTCCTCCTCCCCCTCCTGCTCCTCCTCCTTCTCCTCCCCCTCCTCCTTCTCCTCCTCCTAATCCTCCTCCTCCTCCTCCTCCTCCTCCTAATCCTCCTCCTAATCCTCCTCCTCCTGCTCCTCCTCATCTTCCTCCCCCTCCTCCTCCAGGGGTCACTGCAGGGGTCACTGCCTCCTCCTCCTCTTCCTCTTCCTCCTCCTTTCTCCTCCTCCTCCTCCACGGGGAGCAGCGTACTGGCTCATGTTAAATGGCAGGCCATGCATTATGCAGCAGCTTAGGGCACCGCGCCGGGTCTCCATGTCCTCGGCTACAGTCCACCTGTGGCTGCTCTGGTCGTAGTGCTCCACCTTGTTGGAGATGGTGAGGCGGTGATTGAGGCCTCCGACCACGAAGAGCAGGTCGTCCAGCACCGCAATGCCAAAGTGGGTGCGGGGGGTGAGCATGTTGGGCAGGGCGCTCCAGGAGTCAGTCAAGGGGCTGTAGGCCTACGCAGGTAGTTTACACTGTCAAACCCTCCCACCTGAGGACAGGACACATGAGAGGAATGTTTTAGTGTGTGGCTCAGGCAGGCAGGCAGGCAGACACTGTATTAATCCACTTAGGGAAATGAGGGCATCACAGAAGCATTGAAAATCAAATGATACATATCTATAGAAATATCTAGTATAAAGCATTTGTCTCCGTGTGCACCTACCGCATAGACATGTCCTCCGTATGCAGCGACTCCCACTCCGCTACGCCTGCTGCTCATGGGGGCAATCAGAGTCCACTGGTCGGTGTCTGGGCTGTAGCACTCAGCTGTGAACAGACGCTCTGCCCCGTTGAAGCCACCACAGATGTAAACCTGTAATAAGAAAGAATATTCTAATTTAGTTTATATATTCCATTTGATTTCATTCTACTTTAATTGTCTGTTAATGTTGATGCACCAAAGGACCCAGACACATCTTTTGTATGTGCAAGCTTACTTGGCAATAAAGACATTTATGATTTCTGATCTAACGTTCCTTGTGTTCATCTAGCACCCTGTGTCCCTCAGTTCCACCCACCTTGCCCTGGAGGGCTGCTGCCCCGGCGCCGCTCCTGTGCTCCAGCATGGGTGAGATCACTGTCCACTGGTCGGTTTCAGGCTCGTAGCGCTCAGCGGTGTTCAGTATCACATGTCCGTCGTGCCCTCCCATGGCGTAGATACAGCCGTCCAACGCGACCACGCTGAGGTGACTGCGGCGTGAGTGCATGGGAGCCGCCTGCAGCCAGCTGCGAGTGACGGGGTTGAACCTGCGCACACTGTTCAAACGATCTACGTGGTCCCAGCCGCCGACGCAGTCCCAGCCGCCGACGCAGTAGACCAGACCGTGGAGATAAGTGGTGCCGTGGAAGTAGGCCCGGGGACTCTCCCCCTCAACGCTCACGTTCATCCATCCACTGGCTCGGATATTGTAAGCCTTCATGCCAACCCAGCCTCCGATGGCCAATAGGACCTCCTGGGGCCGGCGTGGGCGGGTCAGGGGGTTTGGGAGCCTGTCGGAGCCAGGGGGGTTCAGGACGCTGAGGATGAGGGGCCTGCAGTCGTGGCTGTCCCTCACCACAGGGTTGTTCTGGACGTTGTTCCTGAAGTAGTCAGGCCTCATCAAGCCCATGCGAACCTGGGAAGAGACAAGCAGACAGCGGGTACAACTCAGACATCAGTTGTAGACGGTTTCTGTTGCTAGGGAACAGTTTGGACCCAAATGTTTGAGAACCACTGTACTAGGGAACCTAGTGTTGTTTTAATGTAATGCACAGTAATACAATTAGTTACCTTGGGCAGCAGCAAAGGGATGTGTGTTTTACGCTCCTCACAGGAGTGGTCGATCCAACGGAGGACGGCCTCGAACACTGTCTCCTCGCTCTTCACGTTCAGGTCATCCCTCTCGATGATGTCCACCAGTTGCTGCAGGGACATCTCCACAAACTCCTGTGAGACGTGCAACATCTCCTCAAAGTGGCACACGATGCAGATATGGGCCTTGCGCCTCAGGTCAGAGCAGCAGTAGATGTCCGCAAACCTCCAGATGCCGACACAGTTTTCCAGAGACAGCTGGCCTTCTAGGAAGTCAGAGCACGCTCCTACTATGCCAGTGACGCGAAGCTGGTGTGCAGCCACCAGAAGCTCTTCCACGTTCTCTGCTGTCACCAGCACAAAGCGTGTGTAGGAGTACTTTATGATGAGCTGCATCATACCCGGGGACACCCCAGGGATAGTGTAGACTGCTTTCTCTGAGTCGCTCCAGCGAGTGAAGAGGGCTCTGTGGGACGCAGAGTATAGAGATATCTGATGAGTAAACAGTAAGCAACATTCTGTCCTGTGTAGTAATCAGAGCATGTGAGCGAAGCGGAGCGGTGGATTTTAAAGTGAGCGTGGAGTGGATTTTAAAATGGGTTCGAGCGACTCCGGAGCGAGAGCTCTCCTTTGCTCCGAGCCGCTCCCAGCCGCTCAGTGCACACGATCACACAGAAACTGATGTAATATACATGTAGTACAATGCCAAAGCAATAGGTGGCGATGTACAAACATGAAGGCCATTTTCAACCAATGAGAAGACATTTATTTTCAGTGAGAAACAAACAAAGTGCAATAAAAAAAGGATACATTCACTGTGTTCTGCCTCATTTATTAATTAAACGAAACCAGCTAGCTAGCTACCATAGCATAGTACAGCTAGTTGAATGGATAAACGTTATTTAACATTGCAGAATGGGTACAATACAATACGGCTCAATACAAACAGTTGTTAAGGGGCCCAGGGGGTGCAGAGTCATCAACACAATGTACCACCAAGAGCGGAGTTTAGTCTCACAAAAAGCGAGAGACTAAAGGTAACGCTGTTGTTGTTAGCTTACATGCTAACGTGAATGGGATCTGCCATAGCATTGCGGCTAGGCTAGCTACCATAGCATAGTACAGCTAGTTGAATGGATAAACGTTATTTAACATTGCAGAATGGGTACAAGACAATACGGTTTAATACTGCTTTGCACTATATAGTATATTGTAATTAGTATATTGTATAGTATATTGTATGGTAACTCAGTTACTTCTACTCTGCATTGAACATTGTACATACACATACTGAACACTTGTGTCTACGTACGTGACTTCTATTTTATACTTGCTATACTTATTTTATTTTATACTTATCCTTTTGTCTAGCACAGTCTCTGGAGCGTAACAGAAAGAAGCATTTTGTATAAAAGTATTCTGTACTTCTGTATGACAACTAATAAAGAAACTTGAATACAAACAATTGTTTACGGGGCCCAGGGGGTGCAGACTATTGTAGTTTGGTCAAATCAAGCTAATTTACATCATGCTCCAAAAATATTCTGCTGAGTGGGCTGTGGAGCGGGGAGCGCTTGATGCGCAAATGAAGGTGAGCGGTGAGCGAGCGGAGAGCGACTTGGGGGGGGGGGCCAACATGAGCGAATGAGAGCGGAACCAGACGTTTAGAGCGAAGAGCGGATTTCTCGGCCGCTCCGCGCCGCTCACATGCTCTGGTAGTAATTAGGGCTGACCCCTATTAGTCAAATAGTCGACTAATCGGTCGAAAGGAGCCGTAGTAGACTGCCAACCTCTTAGAAGCGTGGCTAACGCTAATGGCACGCACACCAGAGGCCAACTGCCTAAGAAAACAGGCACAGAGGCACTGAAAGAGGATTTCACCCATCTAATGAACACACTAGACTAGACAAATATCAAGATGTATCCATCAGTGGACCAATTGCATGCTTTTGCAGAGGACAAGAAGCCTTCAGTCGACTCCTTCAGACATTAAGCACCCCCCACAGCCCAAATGGAATGATACAAAAATATATTATACTTTTTTATTTTTTTATAGTCGACTAATAGTCGACTAATGGCAAATTTTGGCCAATCATAGTCGACTATCCAAATCCTTAGTCGGGGACAGCCCGAGTAGTAATATATTTTCACTTGTAGAAGTATAGGGTCTTAGCACAGTAGAAGTATAGTATCTTTTTACAGTAGAAGTACAGTATAGTATCTGTTTACAGTAGAATTACAGTATAGTATCTGTTTACAGTAGAAGTACAGTATAGTATCTATTTACAGTAGAAGTGCAGTATAGTATATTTTTACAGTAGAAGTACAGTATAGTATCTATTTACAGTAGAAGTACAGTATAGTATCGGTTTACAGTAGATGTACAGTATCTGTTTACAGTAGAAGTACAGTATAGTATCTGTTTACAGTAAAAGTACAGTATGGTATCTGTTTACTAACCAAGTTAACCTGAACCAAGCTAACCTGAACCAAGCTAACCTGAACCAAGTTAACCTGAACCAAGCTAACCTGAACCAAGCTAAACTTACCTGAAATAGTCACTGCAGTCACACAGGAGGGCCTTGTGGGCATTCAACTCAGTGCTGTTGACTTTAATAACCACATCACAGAGCCTTCCCCGCAGAGGCAGCTCATTAAGGATTGTACAGGACATTGTTTCCTTTTCCATGTGGGGATTTTAAATTGTATCTACAGAATATATTCAAGCTTACAAACAAGTAGCCGGAAACAACAAGTGATATCTTCACTTGGTCTTCTGAGATCTGAGAACTTCTGAGATAATTGTTGAATATATACTCAATCTTTCGCTGTCGACTAAAGACGCACTTCTTCAACCATTATCTGAATTAAAAAAAAGAAAAAAAAAAGAAAAAAAATCTAACCCTAACTAACCATACTGTCATGCACTTGTCCTAATAAACTAACCTACACTGTAGCACTCAACACTTTGATGAACATTGTTACTCAGCTGATAGAGTTGTGCCCTTCCTGATGGCTTGTCGTACAGAACTTGTAAGTCGCTTTGTAAAATGTAAATGTAAAATGTAAAATATACTGTACACAAATGTTCTAGAATGTTCTATTATGACATCATACTGTGACATCACAAATGTTCTAGAATGTTTGATTATGACATCATACTGTGACATCACAAATGTTCTAGAATGTTTGATTACATACTGTGACATCACAAATGTTCTAGAATGTTTGATTATGATATCATACTGTGACATCACAAATGTTCTAGAATGTTTGATTATGATATCATACTGTGACATCACAAATGTTCTATAATGTTTGATTATGACATACTGTGACATCAGAAATGTTCTAGAATGTTTGATTATGACATCACTGTGACATCACAAATGTTCTAGAATGTTTGATTATGACATCATACTGTGACATCACACATGTTCTAGAATGTTTGATTATGACATCATACTGTGACATCACAACGGAACATGTTTGAGGTCATTTGAATAATATAAATGTAGGAAAGCCCTGCTAATAAGACTACTTGTTCTGTACTGACCCTTTAAGAGTTCCTCCCCTTTAATGTGAGCGAGCTGGTCTCAGTGTTATTGTCTGACGACTACTTTGTTCTGTACCGGTCCTCTAAGAGTTCCTCCCCTTTAACGTGAGCGAGCCGGTCTCAGTGTTATTGTCTGACGACTACTTTGTTCTGTACCGGTCCTCTAAGAGTTCCTCCCCTTTAACGTGAGCGAGCCGGTCTCAGTGTTACCGTCTAACGACGTGCTGTAGTAGTTTACCCTGTCCCCATGGGATAACGTGTGCGTCAATGAACGTGAGTACTGTACCTGCGTTTAGTTCGTTCATTCCGTTTACTCTGTACTTAGTGCGTCCCCGCTGATCCATTCCTGTTGACGTCATTCCCCCCGTTACTGAAACACCGCGCCGTTAGCTTAGCTACACGTTAGCCAACTTACGTTGCCCCTCCTATGATATGCTGCTGCATTGCGTGGCTAGCTTAGACGCACGTTAGCTAGCCTAAGCTATAACTATAACTCACTCATTACCCCTAGTGAACTGAATGTATCTTACACCTGGTTTACAGTCCACCTACCTATACTGTTTACATGCACTGAAGGAGTAATTCCCTACATAGGTTATGTAGGTTATGTATATTAACTCTGGTTAAGTGAATGCTCTAGTTACTATTCGCATTATACTACTAATGGATATTCTTGTTTATGTACATCACTACTGTGTTATTAATGTATACTGTATTGTATTCCTCTGTAGACAACCACACCTGGAAATCTACCAAATAACAACCAGTAACTGCAGCACGCCTCTGTGTAATTATTTAACGGGTGTTACAACCCCATAGTGTCCGCCAGTTCCATCAAACGCACCCTGTGGAGGCCCTAGCCCTCCGTTTCATGGTCCTTCGAGCCGGATGGAGCTCCTTCAAGACGCTATGGCAGACCAGGACAACACAGAGACCACCGCTCACCCGCAGAGAGAGCGCCACCTACCAAGCCACCTACGTGACTTCGAAGTGGGATACGAACCTCAACCCAGTACTCAACTCAGTACCCAACCCAGTACTCAACTCAGTACCCAACCTAGCGCTCAACCTAACACCCCGCCTAGTACTCAACCCAGTACTCAACTCAGTACTCAACTCAGTACTCAAGCCAGTACTCAATCCAGTACTCAACCCAGTACTCAACCTAGTACTCAACCCAGTACTCAACTCAGTACTCAACCCAGTACTCAATCCGGTACTCAATCCAGTACTCAACCCAGTACTCAACCCAGTACTCAACCTAGTACTCAACTCCGTACTCAATCACAAGATGAACCCCCAAAGGCCCTACCCCACGCATCACAGCGCCGGGATAGCGAGACGAGGAACCCATCTACGAGGAGCGAGCGGTCAGGTGTTGGCTCCCATCGTTCATACCCGGCGAGTGAGGCAAGGGGCCCGTCTGAAGGTAGTAGGCCCTCACATCAGCCAACTCATAGATCCACCATAAGGTCAGGTGCCTGCTCCCATCGCTCATGCCCGGCGAATGAGGCAAGGGACCCGTCCGAAGGTAGTAGGTCCTCATACCGGTCAATTCCTAGACCCACCATAAGGTCAGGCGTTGGTCCCCATCGTTCATCCGGGAGCGTACACACACAACATGCTCTCTCACCAGTCCAGGAAGCTATCCTCCAGGAGCACATCCACTCCCTGGAGCTCGAGGAGCTACAGCGCCAGGTAGAAGAAGACGGCAACGCCGACCTGGAGTGCCAACGCTTACAGCGCATACAGCAGGAAGCACAAGATGCAAAAGAAGCTATCGCTACACGCCTCGACAGGCAGAGGCGGCTTAAGAAGAAGGAGCAGGAACTTCAATTAGCCAAAATTGTCACCTCACTTCTTCAAGAGTCCGAGACGGGACCACGTAGCGGTGCATCGTCCCCCAGGGGCTTCTACTCCCTACCAGCGATGCATGCCCCACCTGCCAATGCTCCCGCAGGCTCACCGCATCAACCCATCTCTCACCTACACCCTGCACCCCCTCTTGTGCCCGCAGCAGTACCTGAGCCGACCTATCCACCACCTGGACTACAGCACCACGTAGTGGCACCTGTGCCTCTAGCACTCCCTACCATACCACAGAACATGCATTCCCCGCCGGCTAACCCAGCCGCCATCACCCCAGTGATGCACCATCCAGCACAGGCGACGTCTCGCTCTGCCGCTCCCCCTGTGTCATGGTACCCAGCTCCTAACATGCCTGGTCCAATTGAGCAACCTACGACCTCACACGAACCTTCTGTAGCAACACACAGTACCCAGAGTCCTACCTACGGTGCGACCATCTCTACTGCAGCCCCACCATACCAGAACGCGAGTCCTGCTGCACCTCACATGGCTCTTACCCCGCCACAGGTTATATCGGGGCATTTACAGCACCCAGGATCAGAGATGCTGATTACCTCTCCCTACGGCATCCCACAGCCGATGCTGCCAGTCTTTGAACGTGACCGCGAAAGTGACTTTGCCCTACTCAAGATAGCCTTGGATAACTTGATGGGTAGTACCGGGCACCTGTCTGAACAGTATAAGTACCAGGTGCTCCTCGGCCACTTGAAACTCCCCAGTGCTCTCCACCTTGCCAGAGCCTACATGTATGACCCTCAACCGTATACCGCTGCATTGCAAGCCCTGCAAGACAAGTACGGCCAACCCAGACAGCTCGTCCAATCAGAGTTAGGCGCCATTCTCAACTCACCTCCCATCAAGTTTGGTGACACTGAAGCCTTCGACTCCTTCGCCCTGTCCATCCAGTCTCTGGTGGGCATGCTCGGGACACTTGAAGGTCAAAACGGGTACGAGTTGAGATGCGGATCCCACGTCGACCGGCTCCTGAGCAAGATGCCCCCTTCAGTCAGGGACGGATTCATCGAATACTGCCTCAGCCGCGGCATTCTCCGGACAGGGTCAGACCTGACATACACCCTGCCCGACCTGGCAGCCTGGCTCCAGATGAAGTCACAGGCTAAGCGCCTCTCAAGTCGAGCCGCAGCGCTTTATCAGTGCGACGCACCCAAGCCAACCAAGCAAGACCAACGTGTCACTCACTATAAGGAGAAGACCACGACCATCCTCCTCAATGCTGGGGAAGTCGCTAGTACCCCAGAGCCTACTCGCTACAAAACCCCTTTCAAGTCCAAACCGTATTGCCCCTATTGTGACAACAAGGAGCACTTCTTGAATGCTTGTGACGACTTCAAGACGCTATCTACCAGCCAGGCCGTGAAGTGGATCAGAGAGGAGAAACGGTGCTGGAAGTGTGGCCGCAAACACTCTGCCGAAGCATGTACTCTGACGCGCCCATGCAATACATGCAAAGAACAGCACCTTACCATTCTGCACGACTCCATACAGCAGGGTGAAACCACAGTCTGTATGGTCACTACACCACCCACTAAGGTATACCTCGACCGGCCCAACCGTCCACAACAGGTTATGTTAAAGGTCATCAAGGTCATCTTGAGGAACGGGGACCAAGCCCTGGAGACCTATGCCGTGTTGGACGACGGCTCTGAACGAAGTATCGTTCTGCCTCAAGCCGTGCGGCGGCTGAACCTCCCCAGAACGCCAGAGACTCTCCATCTACAAACCGTCCAGCAGAACGTCGAACAGCTCCAGGGCAGCTCCGTCTCCTTCGACGTTTCTCCATGGTGCACGCCTTCCCAGAAGTATCGGATCCACCAGGCCTTCACCGCCGAAGGCCTCAGCCTGGCCGAACACTCTTATCCTGTGGCCGCACTACAGAAACGCTACAAGCACCTCCACGGCCTGCCCCTACCACCAGTCGACCATGCCCAGCCACTACTTCTGATTGGTTCAGATATGCCACACCTTCTGACCCCAGTACAGCCTGTACGCGCAGGCCCACCAGGCGGCCCCGTCGGTATTTGCACCCGACTAGGTTGGTCACTCCAGGGCCCTACAAACCTTGCCCAGACTACATCTTCTTCACAGTGCCTCCACACTGCCACTGCCTCTCCAGCCACAGAGCTCTTCAGGAATGTCGAGCGCCTCTGGCAAGTCGACACTCTCCCTTACATCAGCACGAAGGCAGTCACCCGCTCCAAGCAAGATCAGCAAGCCATGGTCGCGCTCCAAGCACTCACTACCAGGGTCAAGGTCGACGGAGTCCAGCGCTACGCTACTCCCCTGCTTCGGCAAGCAAATGCTACCCCACTACATGTCCCTAAGGAAGCTGTGCTGCCATGCCTCCGCAGCATAGAGAGAAGACTTACCAAGGACCCCAAACGAGCCGAGGTCTACTGTAATGAGATACGGAAACTGGAGAAGGCTGGTTACGTGGCAAGGATAACCCCGGCAGAAGCTGACCAGTCTGCAGAATCCTACTACATCCCGCACCATATGGTGACCCACAACAGTAAGGACAGGATCGTTTTTAACTGTTCATTCCAGTACCAAGGCCTGTCCCTAAATGACCTTCTGCTTCCTGGACCTACACTCGGGCCAACCCTGCTCGGTGTCCTCCTCAGGTTTCGTCAGCATGCCGTGGCAGTCAGTGGCGACATCAAAGGTATGTTTCACCAGATCCGCCTGCTGCCTACCGACAAGCCAGTGCTGCGCTTCATCTGGAGGAACATGGAGAGGGAGAAGGAGCCGGATATCTATGAGTGGCAGGTACTTCCATTCGGGACAACCTGAAGCCCCTGCTGTGCCATTTACGCCCTCCAGCAACACATCCAAAACGACACAGAGGGCAATTCCAACTTGATAAAGACAGTCGAGCAGTCCTTCTATGTCGACAACTGTCTGCATAGCACACACTCCGCCGAAGAGGCCAAGCGTCTCGTCGATGAACTCCGCCATCACCTACAGACGGGAGGGTTTGAGGTCCGCCAGTGGGCAAGCAACGTGCCTATGGTCATCGAGCACCTTCCGCCCGAAGCCCGCTCCGAAAGCAGCGAACTGTGGCTCTCCAAGAGTAGTAGTGACCTTCAGGAGCCTACACTGGGCCTACGCTGGAACTGCCTCAATGACTCCATGGGCTATAATTATCGCCCTGTGGAGACCTCAGCACCTACCATGAGGAACCTCTACAGAGTACTTGCCTGCCAGTACGACCCCCTTGGCTACATTGTACCTTTCACCACAAGAGCCAAGGTCATCATACAAGACCTTTGGAAGGAGGAGGTCGGCTGGGACGACCCAATCCGACCCCAAAGCCTGCTCGACAGATGGCGCACCTGGGAGCAAGAGATCCCTCACCTCATACACCTGGAGTTCCACCGAGCCTACGCTCCACCACATGCGAACACCTCTACTTCGACCAGGGACCTCCACATCTTCTGTGACGCGTCCGAGCGTGCATACGGCTCTGTCGCCTACATGCGGACCACGGATGACCAACAGCAAGTCCACATTTCCTTTGTGCTCGCTAGGTCTCGGGTGGCCCCCAGGAAGCAGCTGTCGATGCCCCGACTCGAGCTGAGCGCTGCCCTCACAGGTGCCCAGCTTAATGATGTACTTCAAGCCGAGCTCACCGTCCCCATCCAACGGGTCGTCTTGTGGTCGGATTCCACCACAGTTCTCCATTGGATCAAGTCAGAGTCCTGTAGATATAAGGTCTTCGTGGGCACACGAGTTGCGGAAATCCAGAACCTGACCGAGCCCGATAACTGGAGATACGTGAACTCTGCCTCAAACCCAGCAGACGACATCACTCGGGGCCTAACCTTGGAGGAACTGGTACGACCACATCGATGGCACAAAGGTCCAGAGTTCCTCTACCTACCTGAAGACCAGTGGCCTACTATGCCCTCTGCTCATCCCGAGTCTGACGGCCACGAGATGAAGAAGTCTGCCATAATCTGTCATGTAACCACCTCTCCCAGTCCTCTGCTCCCTGCCGTTGAAGACTTCACTTCATGGAAGGACCTCGTCCAAGCAACAGCCAGGTCCCTTCACGGTGCGGCTGACGCCCAGACTACAGATCAGCCCTACGAAGCAGCTGACGTCCTCAATGCCGAGAAGGTCCTCCTTACACGAGCCCAGCTGGACTCATTCCCCGAGGAGATCAAGGCCCTCCAGTCTGACCGACCTCTTCCCTCAGACAGTCGTTTGAGCTCCCTATCTCCGGAGTACGACAAGGCTACAGGTCTCCTCAGAGTAGGCGGTAGGCTGCGCAGAGCCGAGAACTTGGGGATGGATGCCATTCACCCAATCGTCTTGGACCCACATCACCCCCTGACAAGGCTGATCATCCAAGACTATGATCAAACTCTTCTCCACCCCGGGCCTGAGAGGGTATTCGCTGATCTTCGATCCCGATTCTGGGTTCTACGAGGAAGAGAAGCAATCCGCAAGCATCAACACACCTGCCGAGAATGTCATCTGTGGCGAGCAAAGCCCGACATGCCTAAAATGGCCGACCTTCCGCCCTGTCGCCTGCGTCTCTACAAGCCCCCATTCTATTCTACAGGAGTAGACTGTTTTGGGCCATTTCACATCAAGATAGGGCGCCGGAATGAGAAGAGGTGGGGGATCGTCTACAAGTGTATGACTACACGCTGCATACACCTTGACCTCCTAGAAAGCCTGGACTCTGACGCCTTCTTGATGTCCCTGAGGCGTTTCATCTCACGCCGCGGCACACCTTTCGAGCTCCTCAGCGATAATGGCACAAACTTTGTCGGAGGAAACAGAGAGCTGCAGGAAGCCTTTGCCGAGATGGAACCCAGACTGAAGGAACAGTTAGCTAAGCAGAAGATTACGTTCCGCTTCAACCCGCCGAGCGCACCGCACTTTGGTGGAACTTGGGAGAGGGAGGTGAAGTCGGTGAAGACTGCCCTCAGAGTCATCCTGAAAGATCAGATAGTGTCTGAGACCGTCCTCCACACAGTCCTCATCGAAGTGGAGGGCATCATGAATGCAAAGCCATTGGGCTACCTCTCCTCGGACGTTGCAGACCCTGATCCCGTTACCCCGAACTTCCTCATCATGGGACGCCGTGACTCGTCTCTACCTCAAGCAGTTTACGACTTCAGTGACCTCCTTGGGAAACGTCGCTGGAGGCATAGTCAAGTGCTGGCCGACCACTTCTGGTCTGCATTCATTCGCCACTACTTACCGGGTCTACAGGAGAGGCAGAAGTGGAGGAAGGACGGCAAGGAACTGTCACTAGGCCAGGTGGCCCTAATCGTTGACCCACAGCTCCCTCGGGCACTCTGGCCTGTCGGGAAGGTCACTCAGACATACCCTGGAGCTGACGGGCGCATCCGCACCGCCGCTGTCCAAGTGAAGGACCGAACATACCTGCGCCCTGTGTCCCGGTTGGTGCAGCTCCCGAGCCTCCCGGATACCGAGGACCCCAGAGACTTTCCCGTTTTAGTTCAAAAGGTCTAAGTAGACTTTTGGGTGCGGCTGTGTAGGAAAGCCCTGCTAATAAGACTACTTGTTCTGTACTGACCCTTTAAGAGTTCCTCCCCTTTAATGTGAGCGAGCTGGTCTCAGTGTTATTGTCTGACGACTACTTTGTTCTGTACCGGTCCTCTAAGAGTTCCTCCCCTTTAACGTGAGCGAGCCGGTCTCAGTGTTATTGTCTGACGAGTGACGACTACTTTGTTCTGTACCGGTCCTCTAAGAGTTCCTCCCCTTTAACGTGAGCGAGCCGGTCTCAGTGTTACCGTCTAACGACGTGCTGTAGTAGTTTACCCTGTCCCCATGGGATAACGTGTGCGTCAATGAACGTGAGTACTGTACCTGCGTTTAGTTCGTTCATTCCGTTTACTCTGTACTTAGTGCGTCCCCGCTGATCCATTCCTGTTGACGTCATTCCCCCCGTTACTGAAACACTGCGCCGTTAGCTTAGCTACACGTTAGCCAACTTACGTTGCCCCTCCTATGATATGCTGCTGCGTTGCGTGGCTAGCTTAGACGCACGTTAGCTAGCCTAAGCTATAACTATAACTCACTCATTACCCCTAGTGAACTGAATGTATCTTACACCTGGTTTACAGTCCACCTACCTATACTGTTTACATGCACTGAAGGAGTAATTCCCTACATAGGTTATGTAGGTTATGTATATTAACTCTGGTTAAGTGAATGCTCTAGTTACTATTCGCATTATACTACTAATGGATATTCTTGTTTATGTACATCACTACTGTGTTATTAATGTATACTGTATTGTATTCCTCTGTAGACAACCACACCTGGAAATCTACCAAATAACAACCAGTAACTGCAGCACGCCTCTGTGTAATTCTTTAACGGGTGTTACAACCCCATAGTGTCCGCCAGTTCCATCAAACGCACCCTGTGGAGGCCCTAGCCCTCCGTTTCAATAAATAATATGTTGACATTAAAAAAGAACAAATAAAATGATAAAAAAAACTACATAAAACAATGATACAAATTATAATAAAATCTTTAAGTAAAATGTATAGAAATAAAGAAAAATAAGACAATGAAATAAAGATAATAATTCATTTAAAAGCTATTTTAAAAAGGTACGTTTTGAGCATTGCCAACCGAGTCTGCTGTCCTAACAGACTTGGGGTCTGTAGGGTATGCACTTATTCCCTCCGCCCTGAACATTTATGGAGATGTATGGGCCTTTTAAGTCAGTGATAAAAGTGTCTTTCAAGGATAAGTGAGCTCCTGCACTGATTATTATTGTTCAATATTCAATATTTGATCACCAAAAACGCCCAAAAAGCATAAAAAGGCCCCTCCCCGCCCAAAAAGGGACCCCAAAAATAGCACAGGCCCAGTGCCCTTTTCAGCCTTTGAGCACCTGCCCCTCTAAAGTCCTGTGCACGTCCCTGCACACATGTGTGTGTGCGCGCACACACACACACACACACACACACACACACACACACACACACACACACACACACACACACACACACACACACACACACACACACACACACACACACAAAGGGCCACTCCAGCTCCAATGACAGACTGGGAAAGGAGTAACTCTAGGAGCTCCTAAATGGGGAATCCTGCTCCATGTTGACAAGAGAGGTCCAATCATATCCCCTCCAAGACCTCTCAGACCCCCTGTCGACACAGACAGCAGCCCAGGGGCACACGGACCACCTCCTCTATACTGCACTCAGCTACATGGATGGGAAAGGTGATAATGGGAATATAAGGAGTAAAAACGTGTAACGGCACAACAGTTTATATTAAAACCCTGTTTTTCTTCCCCATGCAGCATAATTCCTGCAGCATGCCAGGTGTCAGTCAATAATAAGCTGTTGCATGCAGAAGATATTTCCTTTATTAGGATCACACAGAGGCTTTGTACCGTCACACCAGGTGTCCTCTTAAATCTGTGGAGGTCACAGGCAGGCTGTGCTACCAGCTGACATTTCAGTCAACACTTTACTCATTCCCCATCTGTCTGATTATATACACTAACCAGGTACTGTTCACCTGACCAGCCATTCACCTGTGGTCAAAGAGATATGTATTGAAAACGTCCTGCTCCACCTGTGGTTTAACCCCACTTTGTTTTTGTGAGAAAGTATTATCCATGCGCCATCTGCTGGCCAGTAACTGAAATTACAACGGGTACAGTGGTAATAAGCCTTTTCCGCGGTACAGCGGTACAGTGGCAAAGAGCGGATGGAGACAGATGGACAGACAGACAGACAGACAGACAGACAGACAGACAGACAGACAGACAGACAGACAGACAGACAGACAGACAGACAGACAGACAGACAGACAGACAGACAGACAGACAGACAGACAGACAGACAGACAGACAGACAGACAGACAGACAGACAGACAGACAGAAGTGAGGGGCAGTAGATTATCTCCTCTCCCATCGTGACTGTCATCATCATCACTACGTCAGACGTTGACCTCAACAACCAATACCTGAGTGTTGGCAACAGTGACACGTTCACGATGGGATAATCCTTGAGAACTGAGACACACACACACACACAGAGAGAGAGGGGGGAGCAAAGAGAGGGGGAGAGGGAGAGAGAGGGAGAGAGAGAGAGAGAGAGAGAGAGAGAGAGAGAGAGAGAGAGAGAGAGAGAGAGATGGAGATGTTGCATGTATTTGTTCCCAATGTATTCAAGAAAGGTTGACCCCATATAAATTAGTTAATTGTTTTCTAAAACAATGGGTTCGAGGAGGGGGGGTCTAATGTTCATGCAGTATCTTGTATGTGTGTGTGTGTGTGTGTGTGTGTGTGTGTGTGTGTGTGTGTGTGTGTGTGTGTGTGTGTGTGTGTGTGTGTGTGTGTGTGTGTGTGTGTGTGTGTGTGCGTGTGTGTGTGTGTGTCTTAGAGAGAGAAAGAGACACACGCATGAGAGAATGAACAGTGTCAGTAGAGATGAAGAACAACAATAGAGAGGGAATGGGAACAAAGAGAAGATGATGATGTATTCTAGGGAAGGTCAGCGCTGTAACAGATTAATGACAATGGTGGAAAACAGAGGGTAACAGATCAACAATACATGCTGGTGTGTGAGCCACGCAGGAAGTAGAATTCACTGGGAAATTACCCAGATTAGTAGAACCACGTTTACGCTGGGTTCATGTAAATTTTAACAACGCAGGCTGGGTTTATACAAAAGCTTTCTTTCACATATTAGCACACATAATCATTATGGCAATGTGAACCATGTGATGACAAGCAGACCTCCATCCTTCCTCCCCCAAAAAAAAATATGTTTAATATTATAATCATTCGTTTATTTTATAGTTATGCAAAATATATTTTAATATTTAACATTTACATTGTTGTGAGGGCTGCACCTGAACAGGTCCCTGCACCTGACAGCTCCCCCCAGAGGTTGCGTGGCACTGTCACTCAGCCCCGACGCGCACGTCTCCCTAGACGTTCTCGTCCCACAGCTGATTCGAGTCTACAATCAGAGGCTGCTGTCTCTTCCCCTGTAACGGAGGAGACTATAAACGTTTGACCTGCCCAGAGGACTACGCGAGTTCGTTCTGTTTGGAACAGTAGGTTTTTTGCGTCCTAATATCCTCTTGACTATTTTGTCTTTTTTTTTTAATTGCATTTCAATATTCGGAGTATTTTAACCTTCGTTGTTGATGCGCGTGTTATCTTCATATTGTCCTAACCTCGTGCTCTCCCCTCTAGCTTGGGTAGATGTTTTGCTGGTTTACTAATCTCGTGTCTTTTTTTCTCTTGTGACTATAGTTTTGGGAGGACGCGCCGGGAGGACGCGCCGCGCTCGTCGCGTTCATTTACTCGTTTATCTCTCCCGTGTTTCTCCCCCTCTCTTCAGATATTGATTGAAGAAGTGTGTTTTTAGTCGACAGAGAAAGATTGGTCGGGTTTCGGCTGTCCTAACTGTGATAAGAAGTTAGTTCCACCATTGTGGAGCGATGACCGAGAATAGGCGGCTTCTCTTTGATGACCCTCCCGGAGCTCGGATAGGAGTGGGTCTGAGGCGGCCGGAGGATGTAGAGCGGAGGGGTCTTGAGGGTATGTAGTTAGAGACCATTGACCGGAGGTAGGCGGGAGCCGTTCCCTTTGCTGCGCGGTATGCTAGGTCGAGGACCTTGAAGCAGATTAGTGCAGCGATGGGGAGCCAGTGCAGGTCCCTAAGAAGTGGGGTGACATGGGCTGACTTTTGGTAGGTTGGAGATCAGGTGGGCGGCTGTGTTGAAGAGGCTTGGTGGCAGTGGTCGGTAGACCAGCGAGCAGTGCATTGCAGTAGTCGAGGCAAGACATGACTGTTGATTGGACGAGGAGTTGGGTGGCTTCTTTTGTCAGGAAGGGGCGGATCTTTCTGACATTGCTCAGGAGGAATCTGCAGGTTCTTGTCGTTGCTGCGATGTGAGCGCAGAAGTTCAGCCGATCGTCAAGGACTACACCAAGGTTCTTGGCGGTCGGGGACGAGGCCACAGCTACATTTTCCACTGTGATGGAAAGGTCGGTCAGCGGGGAGGATTTGGCCAGCAGGTGAAGCAATTCTGTTTTGCTTAGGTTCAGTTGGAGGTGGTTGGTCGTCATCCAGACGGAGATGTCGGACAGACAGGCCGAGATCCGCTCAGAGACATGGATATCTGAGGGAGGAAAGGATTGAGTTGAGTATCATCGGCATAGCAATGATACGAGAAGGCATGAGACGTGATAATGTTACCCAGAGATTTGGTGTAGAGGGAGAGGAGGGGTCCAAGGACTGAGCCCTGGGGGACACCCATCCTAATAGTTACACAATCTTGCATCTTAAAGGTGCTGTAAGTGGTATATTTTTGTTAAAATAAGTGTAATAGCTCTACATTCAGACATCCATCACTGATTGAGTGCTTGGTCAGTAACATGGGTCTCCCAGTCCCTCCGCTCTGCAGTAAACACAAAATAATTTTTTTGGTATCCCATTCCCACTTCATCCAATCAGGAGAGAGAACTCCACACTGCAAAATGGTCTGACAAGAATACGTTTTTGCAGTGTGGAGTTTTCTCTCCTGATTGGATAAAGTGGGAACGGGATACCAGAAAAGAAAATTCTGTTTCACTGCAGAGCAGTTACTGACCAAGCACTCTGTATCAGTGATGATTGATGAATGTGTAGACCACTTATTTTAAGAAATACCACTAACAGCTCCTTTAATATGAAAGTATACAAAGGGTAAAGTAAACTGCTTTAAGTGCTTGTTGATCTGAATAAATATCTGGCCAGCAGATTATTTTGAGGGGGGAAGCCTCTGAACCAACTATCTGAAAACCCAAGAGGTCAGACTCCAGTCAAGGGTCAGGACAGGAGTATCGGACAGCAGGTCAATCTGGGTTTACTTCGGTCAAGGCGCATAACAGTCACCAAAATGAAAGGAATATCATGTGGATCATTGTACTTGGCAGCAAGAGTAAAACTTGTGTGGACAACTAATGCTTAATGTGGATCTAAACTGAGACGGTTTCTGGCATTTCTGGTAGGGCTGCGTGATGTGGCCAAAAGAAATCACACCACAATATTTTTCTTAGTTTTTACGGTATAAAATATACTTTGTTTACAGTCCAAATTACTGTAATGTGAGAGACAGGCCGTAACACAACAGAACGAGATTATTCCTCAACTCTCCATAATGCAAGAGCATAATCTATTTTTGAAAATTGATTAAATTATATTTGGCCATTTGTGTCGTATCAATTTATCATAATCCACCTGAAAGAGAGGTGACAAAACAATTTGTGACAAAACAAAAATCGGGATAAGCCCTGCAGGAGAATGGGTATTGATTGCACCTCATGGTACCAAAGCACCTCAAAGGCGCTAAAAACAAAATTACAAACATCTCAAAACAAACTGGTCAGACTACTGCTTGACCTTACTCCTAGAACCCACCTCACCCCTGCCCAC
>NC_140178.1:37080779-37092241 GCF_963971535.1 Notolepis coatsorum
TGTGTGTGTGTGTCATTAATTGCTGTGCACATGGAGTCAGAACACATTACAATTGGTTTTGGTTGTTGTTCCTCTGAATACGTTGCTGTATAATTTTATCCAATTAGGTAAATAAATAAACAATATGCCTTCTGTTCGCCTGTCTTAATGCGCTTAAAGCAAACCCCATCCCCCTACAACACCGTAATATAGAGGTTATAGACACTGGGAGAATATGAAAAAAGATAAGGAAAATATCTATTACAGCACAGGTCAACAACGATAATTTCTGTTCCACCATTTTCTTGTTTTCCACCTATATTTTCTCCTTCTATGTTTCTTTTTTTTCTGGCTGTGTGAGCGCGAGCGCGCGGTGACAGATGGTGGACCCCTCTTCCCTCGGGAAGGCAATCTCTCCGAATGCAGGCGCATGTCAATCACCGGCTCTCATGTGATGGCTCTTGCCAGTGACGTGCCAACCATATGGCCTGGCATCATAGCTGGTATGTAACCCTGCCTGGTAGCGGTGCCACACTGCCTCTGAGCGCGCGCGCGGATAGCACACTGAGCACGCAGCCCTGCCGCACCTATAGGAGCGTTTCCTCACGGTCCCCGAAGATGGTCTGAACTCACGCGCATTCCACCCTTTCAAGAGCTCCCGCCGAGGTAAGTTGGAATATTATAAACAAATCTAGCCATGCTAGAATCCGTCCCAAAATTAGCAGTAATTAATTAGTAGTATAAATAATGCAAGGTTAAATCCTGTGCGATTTTCCTGCATATTTCCCCCCAATAGGATGCCATATGTGGTGAATTTTACGCACATTGATCATTTGGAATTGACTGGATTAAGGCTATGGCAGTATGGCTGGAAAATAGCTTGTCGTTCTCCACTCATTGTATTCTACATTCGTCCTTCAGTTTTTTAACACCAAATGTGTCTGGATTATCAGACCTACAATCTAATATGAGATGTGTCTGCCAAAGGCAATCGCCATACGCCGCCAAGACCGTCGAAAATAATGGCTATTTTAATCCAATTATTGGTTTCCCTCCTTCAGGATCATTTACCGGAACACTTCGGGGAATGCATTGGCTTTCTAACAAACACTCTAATAGATCATACCAAGCATTAATTTGATTAAGAGATTGGATTCCATGCGTCTGGACCTCGAATCCAACTAACAGCGTGCACGAGAACGGAATTTATAGGGAGGAAGAAGACTTCATAGTCACCCCCAATTACCTCTGCGAATCATGTCCTCAAGATTAATGGAAGATTTATTGATGATTGTGTCGATGATTTGCACGTTCATCTCTGAAAATGAAAGGGTGGGACAACGCTATTGACCGTGACAGGCAGTGTGCGGTGTGATTTATCTCTGTTTGCATAGTTTTTTTTATCTTCCAACAATTTATCTCGAACAACACAATCTATATCGTTATTCCCTCTTCCTCCAGCGTACACCCAAGGCACTGACAGTTTTGCAAGACAGAATAATGTGTTTTATCAGTTGTGTTTATTTTTAACGAGGGCTAAAAGGCTACAAGCGATTTCATCTGTAAATGCTTACCACACTAAGTAAGTGTTTTTAAATCGTGCACTCTTGCATACAGAATTATGTGTGAAATCTATTTCTTGTATAGGCGCACGGTCTGTTAATTAAACGTTGTTGTTTTTTTCCTTTTAATTGAGCAAACCTCCTGAGCCTGAAATTTAAAAACTAGATTTTGCCCCTGGCACACCCCCGGGATAATTAGCCAACCGTCACAGCCTATAATGCCATGGGCTGCAAGTCTGCTGTTCCAGTTTAATAGATGAGAAGAGGAACATGGGAGCCATAGCCTGGCCAGGCTGACTGAAGTTGTCAAAGATCACCTTTATCTCTGATGCTGGCCTCTTCTTACCCGTTTTCAAGTTGCTAATGATTTCGTCATATTTTTTTTTTATTCACTTTATCTTTTTGTTATTTTTATAAAGCAATATGTCTCTTTAGCCCACTATAATCCGCATTATTTCTACAAATGAATCAAAAGCAGAGGCTATTGCAACGCCTACATATAATAGCAAAGTTATCATTGTAATGGTTATTATAACCATATATTGTTTTTTTTATGATTTTTCACAGCAGGTTATCATGGCAATAGAGCTTGAATTGGATTTTCAAACCCATTGATACATTACGACATTTAGGTAGGCTATATGACTAAGTAATTTGATTGTGGCTTCAAACATATCTGTAACCTATAAATGTTATTTTAATAATAATAATAAAAATAATAAATAATAATTATAATACAAAAAAAAAACATGCTTTACATGTTCTCTGAAGAGGTGTCAACCCGATGAGTAGTGCTGGAATGTAGCCAGGAGTGTATGGGCGTCAGGGGCGGTGAGCGCGGGGCACGTATGCTTCACAGGGCGCCCCACGGGATCTGTAATGTGGCCTCTGCTGCTGAGACCCGCTGCGAGAGGACGCGAGAGGGCACAGTGCACACGGATGACAGCAGGGAATTAAATGGGGATCCGTCTGGCTGTAGCCTAAAGAATGTCCAGTGCAATGGTTTCGATAGCAAGCTGTTTCGATTTTCTCATACATAACTAATTTCTATACTCTTTATCCTCTAGGCAAAAGTCTGGCATCCCAGATCCATTTGCATTATTAGCCTACAAATGACTTGTATGATTTTTGTATCACAATTGCACTATAATGTGCACGTCCTAATTCTTCTCTCTCCTTTACAGAGCCACGATGTTGACAAGGCTTTTCAGTGACCCCTCGCTGCTCCCTGACGTGCAGAAATATTCAGGGTGGGCAGAGGACAGCGAGAGCGAGGACTCGAAGATGAAAGATGACGACCAAGACCACTGTCGCCTGCCCGACGACGACGGTCTGGACGACCCCGAGCTGGGAGCGCAGTCCGAGAACGCCGGCGAAGACGACGAGGACGACGATATAGAGGAAGACGATGTAGAGGACGACACGGAGGGAGACAGGCCCAAGAAACGGGGCCCCAAGAAGCGGAAGATGACCCAGGCTCGCGTGGAACGCTCCAAGGTGCGCCGCCAGAAGGCCAACACCAGGGAGAGAACGCGCATGCACGACCTGAACTCTGCACTTGACAATCTGCGTAAGGTGGTGCCCTGTTACTCCAAAACGCAAAAACTCTCCAAAATCGAGACGCTGCGGTTGGCCAAAAACTATATCTGGGCCCTGTCTGAGATATTGCGCTCTGGGAAAAGGCCTGATCTTGTGTCCTACGTACAGACACTGTGCAAAGGACTCTCCCAACCCACGACCAACCTGGTGGCAGGATGCCTGCAGCTCAACTCACGCAACTTCTTAACCGAGCAGTGTCAGGAGGGAGGCCGCTACAGCTCCAACTCCTTCTCCGTGCAATACCCGTATCAATGTGCGCGTCTGTCCAGCCCCCAGTGTCAGTCGGGTTCGAACTCGCAGCACCCACTGAGGACACAGGGGTACTGCTCCGCCTACGACTCTATGTATGGCGGGAGCGGATCTCCCGAATACAACAGCCCTGAGTACGAAGCGCCACTCAGCCCGCCCGTGTGCGTCAATGGCAACTTTTCTCTGAAGCACCAAGGTTCCGCGTCGCCTGACAACGAGAAAGGATTTCACTACTCTATGCATTATTCCGGCGTGCCAGGCTCTCGACCTGCCGCCACCCACAACGTGGTGTTCGGCCCTTCAGGGCCAGGGGTGCGGAGCGGCATCCACTCTGAAAACGTTCCGCCGCCTTACCATGACATGCACTTGCACCACGAAAGGCCCCCCGTGTATGATGAACTGAATGCTTTTTTTCACAACTAAATGAAAAAACTACCGTGCGTCCTTTTACAATCAGCAACCTATCATATAGCTAAGCACACGTATTGACAAGGTGCACCATGTCGTGTCACCCCACCCACGCCACCCTCGAGCTCTCCCAGGACTGAAACATTCAGGCCGCACACTAATTTGGATAAATAAATGTTTCATTCGATAGTGCGTTCGTTCATTATTTTCTTCTATACAATATATGTCACCGTTGGTGGGGTTATATTCTAAATAAACTAATTAGCAAGCTAATACAAATCACAATTGATCACCTAGTAAGACCTGGGAGGCTGATTTGAAAATAACGTATGCTAAATTGCTGAGGAATTTTTTATTTTTTTTAAATCAGCAAATCAATCGTTTCACATCTATGCAAGACGACCAAGGCCCAAACGAACTAAGTTTGGCAGGGCCTGCTTATAATAGGCATATATATATCCTTCACCATCATCATCATTGGTGCACACGCGCGCGACACACGCGCACGGGGAAGGGCCGGGGGGGAAACACACACATACACGCACGTGCACGCATGCACGCACACAAACACACAAACACACACACACACATTCAGAATTTCAGACACACACACACGCACACTGCGGCACACACACACACACACACACACACACACACACACACAGAACTGAGATCATAACGAAATTGAGAATGCCTGTCTGGCCAAGATGTTTAATAACACGTCTTCTCAATAAGATACAAATTAGACGTTTCCTTTCCCTTCTTTGACATTGACCTTATTCTACAAATTAAACCACTGCACTGAATTCTTCTTTCAAATGTAATGGTGTACGTGTTTCCGTTTTATAAGACACTTAATACGTTGAATGAGTTGATATTATTATTATTATTATTATTATTATTATTATTATGTATTTATTAATTTATTTATTTATGTGTTTATTTATTATTTGTGTTTTTTTTGTAACTAATGTTAATAGTCTAAAGGGAACCATGTGTTGCTGAGCATTTTTTCATGAAAGAAATTAAGCTAAAACTTTGTATTCAAACAAGTGTGTCGTAAAATAAAATGCTAATAAATCAGACTGTGTAACTTTGTTATTCATACACAGTATTGTTGACATGATATAGTATTCATCATCGTTGCCATTGAAATAGCCGTTTCCTTTTTTATAGCCTTGAATCCAAATTATTTTCATTCCACTGTTTGGTTACCATACTTTATATTTTGGAGTTTACACCATGTCAGTCACGTATGGGTACGGATACATGGACTAATGATTATATAAGGATAACAACATGCCACATGCTGTAAAAGGCGGCAGATTTTTAGAGCGGTTATCAAGCAGAGGATGTAATGCCATCCTGTTATCAAGCACGAGGCTATATGCCATCCTGTTATCAAGCAGAGGCTAAATAATGCCATTCTGTTATCAAGCACGGGGCTATATAATGCCATCCTTTTATCAAGCACGAGGCTATATGTAATTCCATTGCCATCCTGTCATCAAGCATGAGGCTATAATGCCATCCTGTTATCAAGCACAAGGCTATGTCATGCCATCCTGTTATCAAGCATGAGGCTATATAATGCCATGCTGTTATCAAGCAAGGCTATAATGCCATCCTGTTATCAAGCACATAGGCTATATAATGCCATCCTGTTATCAAGCACATAGGCTATATAATGCCATCCTGTTATCAAGCACATATAGGCTATGCCATTCTGTTATCAAGCACAACTTCACAGGCTATATGTCATGCCATCCTGTTATCACACGACATGAGGCTATGTAATGACATATATGTTGTCGTGCACGAGGCTATGTAATGACATCCTGTTATCAAGCACGAGGCTATAATGGCATCATGTTGTCGTCATCCTGTTATCACACATGAGGATATATGTAATCCTATAATATCACGGATATACATCCTTTTGTCGTGCACAAGGCTATATCTAATGACATCCCCTGCACGAGGCTATATGTAATGCCATCCTATGTGTTATCACACACAAGGGCAATGCCATCCTTTCTTCCGAAACAGATATTCAACATTAAAGGAAAACTCCAACATTTTGGGAAATTATCTTATTTGCCATCTAGTTAGACAAGAAGATACATGCCTTTTTCTTCTCTGTGCATGCAGTAGGAGTAAGAAGACGTTGGGAACTAAGCTAATGGTGGAACCTACTTCCAGTGACTGACGCTAAGCTAGGCTAACAGTGCGCATCTTCTACTCCTACTGCATGCAGAGAAGAAAAAAGGTATGTATCTTAACACTCCAACATTTTGGGAACCCTGGAGTTAGACAAGAAGATGCATACCATTTTCTTCTCTGTGCATGCAGTATAGAGTAGGAAGACGTTGGGAACTAGGCTAATGGAGGAACCTACTTCCAGTGACTGACGCTAAGCTAGGCTAACAGTGCGCATCTTCTACTCCTACTGCATGCACAGAGAAGAAAAAAGGTATGTATCTTCTTGTCTAACTCCAGGGTAGATGGCAAATAAGCTAATTTCCCAAAATGTTGGAGTTTTCCTTTAAATGGCAAGCGAATTTTAAGTTGTGTTCATATCGAATAACTAAACGACAAGCAAGAAAACGTTCAGGTGGGCTCTGGAAATTTTTTTTGCGTGTAAATCGTTACGCTAAATCACGCTAGTGCAAAATGCTAAGAAAAACGGTCATCATCTGACATAACTATACTTGTTCACAAACAGTTCGGTAACAATGACAACAGAAATTTTGGAAGCTATACCTTTTGACATGGGTTGAATCAATGGCTGAAACACGGACCTTATGGCTTAATTTTGATCCCTGGATAGCCATATGGTTTGACACCATTGGAAGAAAAAGTTTTATAAAATTGGTATCAATAGTGCAGCCCGGGGTTTCTTCGAAATACTCTTGGCTGTCAAGGGATGTTAAACATACGTGTTTTGATTCAAGATGCATTCTACGTCGGACAAACTATTTAGACTAAATAAATTCATTTTATTTGTTTTGCCCAATTTATCATAAAAAATCAAATCCATTCAAGCACTCCATCATACACACACACACACACGCACACACACTGACTGACACACACACACTGACACACACTGACACACACACACACTGACTGACACACACACACTGACACACACACACACGCACACAGACACACACACACACACACACACACACACACACACTACACTACACACACACGGAGGTCTAAATGTACAAGTGCGTTGGGGGGGGGGGGTGGTACTTCCAGTCGTCTTGGCCCCGCTATCCTGCGAGACATCAACATGGTTGCAAGTGACAAGAGCACCAAATGAAATCAAATAAACGAAATCAATAGATGCCAATATATATATCCCTGGTGGAGATTTAGGCTCTTAAAGAAATTAACTAAATCAACTGCAATTCCTGTTGGTCAATAAGGGAGTGTGACGTGTTGAGAAAAGTATACATGATTATTATAATAATCTATATCGAAATAACCGCTTAAGTATAAAAAGGGAAATTCATGAACAAGTTTTCTTCATTTCAAATATGTGTTCTCTCTCTTAATTTATTTTTGTTGTGTTACTTTTCCTGGCATGTCAAAGGTAGGCCATTATTTCGCTTCCCAATTGTATAAAAGCTTTTTTTGCAACATACGGTATGATACAACATGCAATTTTGAAACAATGCTTTTAAAAAAAAAATTATTCAGACTTTCCTTTGAAAAAAAACATTGTGTTGAAAAGGATGAATAATGACGCCTATGCTTTCGTTACAGGTCGTATAGTCTATAGACCAACAAATAGCAGACACACACACGGCAAGATTTTTCGGCAAAGACATAGGGGCAGCAGTTGCCCTCACCCCCTCCTCGTGCCCGGATGAGCCGTTGCCACCCCGGCTATAGTTTGGAGCGGTGCCCACTGCCCCGGGACCCATATGCTCCGCAAAATGTCCAGGGTGCTATTAGCTGAGGACAGCGTTTGGGTGGTCAATATCAATACAAGCGACACAGAAAATAACTGACACCATTCAGCGGTGATGGAAATTAGACACAAATTTAGCATCATGTGAAATTTAAATAAGTCTTGATTATATCAGCATAACTTCTGGAAGATGCAGATTCTTCAATTAATATTAGCCGTGTTTCCATCCAATTATCCCGTTTTTAACTTAATACATTTTCAAAAAACGTTGCACATGACTATGACCAACGATATTTGAATTGGCAGTGTGTTGGCAAATCAAATAACTTATGTCTAGCAATCATAATCATTATAACTTGATAATAATATGATATTTTACTGAACCTTTATTTTTTAATGACCATGGCATTTCCTATCAAAAGTTGTAATATTATGTCTATATCGTCCTGTTTTCATGCAATGAGAGATTTTTTTTGTCATATTTAGTCATGTACATTTTGGCCTAATCTGCAAGAGCCGGTATGAGCGAGCGAATGGGAGAGGGCATCTATCAAAATATCGCCTCGCCCTGAGAGAGGTGCACGCTTTCCAGAGGCGGACGTTGGCAGCCTGGCGGAGGCGAGCAGCCAAGTTCCTTAATGTTCCCCAACACCACCGCGAGCTCTGGAGAGGACACCCGCGCGCCGCGCCTCTGCCGCGTGCCAGTTCACTAGGCCAAAGTGGCACTGCGGGGAGGAGGCTATGTTTCTTTCCTAATTTTGCGGCATATGTTCATTATCCAGCACGTTTAGAATGAGAACGCTCATTCTCGACCCTTCACGACACAGACACACACACCTCCCCTTTTGTAAAACTTCGATTTTAAGCCTCATTAAAAACATGTTAAAATAGTACATAGTAACCTAAAACCTACATTTGAAATGTTGAAACTTCAGTTGCATAAACACTGTAAAGACACTTGTTAGTTATGCTATACTTGGCCATTGGAAATACTCACCTCGCTTTTAATCAAATAATGAATAGACCTATGCATTTGTCGTTGTATAGTGACAACAGTGGCAACCGAGTAATATATTTAGAATAATCTAGAATATGGCTCTGATGACAACAGGACAACTCACACACACACACACAGGACAGTGCATGGACAAGCACGACGACAACAGACAAGAGTATACCTCATAAGCTCTATCCATCGGCCTCTGAACAGTAAAAAAAAAAAAAAAAAAAAAAAAGTGTGTGTGTGTGTCTTTGGGCAATAGTTAGGCCTACCGGTCACCAATTAAGAAGGACGCGGAATTCTGATATTGCCAACAGTCGACATAATGAAAGGCCTTACTCTATTTGCTGCCGTTCATAAAACGAATGGAACGTTCATTAAAAATTATACAAGAGCTGTACAATAACAAAGTATGCAAGCCCACAATATAATCAAACAAAACGGTGCATGGTGTGTATCTGCTATTTCATAAGATGACAAAGAATGTGACGGAATGTGGTAACTAACAACTAAACCGGGCGATTTACACAGTTGAAGTATTAGGCAATAAATCCCAATTATTTTCTGCATCATATATTTAAAATATATCTATTTAACTATATATATATAAACGTATATATATTAATATTTTTTGTTTCTTCCTATCCATACATATTTTTTGTTTAATTTGAATTAGCTTTAATAGCCAAAGTTTTTCTCACATTTCACAACCCGTGCCTCACCTCAAAAATAAACAAAAAAAAATAAACTTCCAATTACACTATGTGCTCCATTCCCGAATAAAGTGAGTGGTTCTCGCTGTTTAAATTAGCGTGTTGCCCACTCCTTTCTCACTCAACTTGGTATGGGAAAGTGTGTTTGTCCGACATAACAGTCAATAGTGCGATGATCAAAATGTCACAAGTAGTATGGTGTGAATTCCAATTAACAGTCTAGCTAAAATAATTACACAGGGATGAGAAATACAAATATTAGACAATTACTGTACACTGTAAAATGTACTATAAAATAAGGCAGGAAAATATATCTATTGAGTGATGAGAATCAGCAATCTGCCAATGATTAAACACAAATATGAATCAATGCAATCCTAGTAATGCATTTTGGGGGGGAAAGGGGAAAAGGGGATATAAAGAGACTGCAAAACATGTACAAAGAGAACACACATGTATTTTAATGATTTATGTCCACAAACTTGCTAGAATCAAGCACATAAACAATAAAGATGCATGTGCGAACACACACACACACACACACACACACACACACACACACACACACACACACACACACACACACACACACACACACACACACACACACACACACACACACACACACACACACACACACACACACACACACACACACACACACACACACACACACACACACACACACACACACATGCACCATGCACACAAAGAAAACTAAACCATCTTACATACAGTAATGCATGCAAAACACAATAATCACGGGCAGACATACAGCCAACCTCACGGCTGATGCTTGGCTCCTGCATGCCGCTGCCCCGGCACCAGACATGGGGGCAAGGCCGTCACTGGCAGGCCGTCACTGGCAGCCCATGCAGTGGAAATTCCACAACATCTGTTTGTTATCGCACAATGGGGCGCGGCGGAGCCCGGGCATGCAGTGGGGCAGAAGGACGAGGCAGAAGCTATACACCGAGTGTTCTGGGTGCTGGAGGTGCCGCCAGGGGAGGAACAAGGGGCCACGGGAGGGGGGCGCGGGGGGTTGGTTCGGGGAAAGACAGAGGTGGAGATTAGGGCACGTGCCAGGTAGGTTTTTGGTGGCATGCCAGATAGGCTGGCAGGTTCTTGGGCGCCGCCAGTGTTGACGTATACAGGAGAATAATGTCGGAGTGGCCTTCTGTATACAGGCCTCCAGACTATTATGGGATAACCGAGAAGTAAAAGCTGCAGCGGTGGTGGACCGCTTCCCTCTGTGGAAACATCTCGGTCCGTCCGACGGCCCTCCATCATCTTCAGGGAGGACTCGGGTCCGGAACGGGGCTCGGTTGGCCCAGGTTTAGGAGGTTAAGTAGTGCAGTGCACAGGGACGCAACTGGATCAGAGGGGGTGGTGTGGGTTGTTGCTGGTCTGCACAGATGGCGTGTGTGTGTGTGTGTGTGTGTGTGTGTGTGTGTGTGTGTGTGTGTGTGTGTGTGTGTGTGTGTGTGTGTGTGTGTGTGTGTGTGTGTGTGTGTGTGTGTGTGTGTGTGTGTGTGTGTCTGTGTGTTATGATAGGGTTGGATGATGCCCTGGTCACATGGGCAGCAGTAATTGGCCTCCATATTGACCAGTTTGCAGTGCTGGGGGGCGGGCAGTCTCCCAGCTGGACCTGTCAGATGGCATCGCGTCCACCTCACTGATCAACCAACCCACCCCACCACCACCCCCACCCCAACCCCCGGACGACCTCCGCACCTCTCTCCTCCTTTCATCTATACTCCCTCTCCTCCATCACCTCGTCCCTGTCACGTCATCACCTTTAATCTCCTTGAACCGGGCTCTCCTGCCCTCAGAGACGTCGGCCTGAGTCCTCCCTCCCTCCATGCACTGCTCCTTCACTGTTGACCGGTGGCTCACCAAGCTAAGGCACGTACTGTACCTGTGTACCGTCACAACGACCTGGGTTTGACTCCGGTGTATGACCTTTGCTGCGTGTCATCCTCTCTCTCTCTCTCTCTCTCTCTCTCTCTCTCTCTCTCTCTCTCTCT
>NC_140178.1:37092441-37164080 GCF_963971535.1 Notolepis coatsorum
GATGTTCATGTTTGATGATCATACATGCACCTATGCACATACACTTCCATATAATCCTGTTCTACTCAAAAGGTCCACACAGAGATATGATGGTATACAGAGCACTGGTATCAGGCCGAACCATGCAGGGTAAGTACTGTATACCAGCGAAGGTCCCGGGTAGTAAGCAAATGGCACAACAAGATTATACGGATGACAGTGTTGTAGTACCCGAGTCCAGGACTCGGACTTGGACTTGGACTCGAGCATGACTGCATTCAGACTTGGAAGTGCAGACTCGGACTCAGATAAATACAGTTATTTATAAAAATAAATTGTAATAGGCCCTAATCATTTGGCATAAGATATTGATGGCTAGTGCATTTGTTATTGTGTCACAAAGTAAATAAACTCCCTTTGAAATGGTGACCAATGTAGACCTTTTTTATATGTCAGCTCTTTGACTGTCAGAGTGGTGTGGACTCAACCTTGATGACTTGGTCTCGGACTCAGAATAGGGTAATGGGGACTCGACTCGGACTCGACTCTGGCTTTTCTTTGGTGACTCGGACTTGGACTCGAACACTGGGGACTCGAGACTCGACTCGGACTAGACATTTAGTGACTCGACTACAACACTGAGGGATGATACCATTGCATTAAATAACACTTAAAAGTCAAATTTTTAGTCCAAGTAAAATGTAAGCTTTTACAAATATAATTATTTCTCCACAAAATGTAATAAAAACAATTATTGGTTCTCAGAATTGATGTGCTTTCATGTGGATGTTTTGTAATAATAATAATAATAATAATAATAATAATAATAATAATAATAATAATACATTTTATTTATATAGCGCTTTTCAAGAACCCAAAGACGCTGACAATAAGCAAAACAAATAAAATTATTATTACTTGTGTTTTCATGTAGACCCCAGGAAGAATGGTTTTTTTACCATGGTACCTGCTAATGGGGATGCAAATAAACAGACCCTCATGATAAAGTAGCCACTCAAACCTGTCACCTATTGGAATATCTGTAAATGGCCATCAGTCAATTCAGAGAACGTCACGATGAAGAACAAAACAAATATATCCCCTTTGACAAGAAACTTTCACCTCTTGTACATTTATTTATGAGACACTTACAGACTGATTAGAAACATGTGGGCGAGAGAGGGGACGACATGCAACAGAGAGCATGGCCTGGTTGTGAGGCCTTTAAAAAAGAAAATAATAATAATAAAATACATATATATATATGTAACACAACAGTAACTACCACAGTGACTCTGTTACCTCCTGTTTTCCACAATGGGCTGGGGGGGGGGGGGGGGGGGGTCTGAATGGGTATATGAACTGTGGGCCAGTAGAGATACCAGGCATGACTGATGTTGAGGTCAGGCATCAACCAGGCCAGACATGAACACAGTGTCATCTGGACGGGCCTTTCGGAACAGCCACAGTGTGAGAAAGTCAAACCAGGATCCGAGGGGTCTTTGTATCCCTCCCTCCTTTCTAACTAGACCCCCTCGTCAACAAGCACCCCCTGCCCCCCACCCACACACCCCCTGCCCCTGCAACCACCCCGACCGCTGCCTTGTCCCACTCACATGCTCCCTTGGGACGGCCTGCTCTGGAATGCCGCTCATGGGGAAGAATCTCGCTGCAGGCACTCAATATGTCATATGTGTCTGAGAGAGAGAGAGAGAGAGAGAGAGAGAGAGAGAGAGAGAGAGAGAGAGAGAGAGAGAGAGAGAGAGATGACGGAGGGAAATCAATAGATATGACAGGTATGGCCTTGTGTTCTACAAGGCTATAACTGGTTGTGTGTGCATGCATGTGTGTGTGCATGTGTGTGTTTGTTTGTTTGTTTGTTTGTTTGTGTGCGTGTGTGTGTGTGTGTGTGTGTGTGTGTGTGTGTGTGTGTGTGTGTGTGTGTGTGTGTGTGTGTGGCGGCACTGGCGGGGGGGGGGGGGGTATCTGACCCTCTGTAGACAGCTAACCAGATGAAGGGTTTATAGGGTTCAGATTAACAGGCTTAGGACACAGCGCTGTGCTCCAGTCCTAGCACACAGGGAATTAGGCTGCATTAGCATCTCCATTCAACCATCACATTAGTCATTCATAACCAGGTTGATACGGCATCACAAGCACACGCTTCCCCATTCACCACAACATTAAATGTTGTTAGGTTATAGTGAATATCAAGTCGCTGGTGCTTCATAGGTGCTTAGTGAGAGAAAACAGGGTTTATTCAATGTATGTGATGTATAGATTGGGGGGAGATGGTAGCATCTAAAGGTGCCAGGTCAGAGAGGTCGAAATGTGCTTGGCTTAGAAGACGGTGATAGAAGAAGCGGTCCAGAGGCAGTAGCCAGCAGAATGTTTAGCAGGGCCGAATGTTGACATTCCGATCTGGAACAAGCTGATAGCGGCACAGAGCGAGGGAGAGGGGTGACATCCTTAATGAAACAGTAGAAACTGCGTTTTGATGTGTGTAAAGGTTAAACGCGGTTGTCATGACAGCGCGTCGCATGACAACCAGAAGAGGGGCGGGGCTATCGTTGCTATGACGAAGATCTATAAGTCGAACAGTGTTTCCGGGTGTGAGGCAGACCAAAGAAACGAATCCCACAGGAGGGAAGAGACCAAGAGACTCTCTCCTCTCATCACGGAGAGGGGGGGGGGGGGGGGGAGAAGAATGACACATCATCATTAGCTTCGGCTAACGCAAGGAGGGTTCAGGCTAAAGACCAGGCCTGACCACCATTGGACTGAATAGCAGGAGGACGATAGACTGAACACACCGAAAGATCATTAGAATAGACTTTTCAAGGACAATACAATCTGTTAACATCTGAGCTGAGGCTTCTGTTTATGTAAATAAACACTGCTTCTCCTTGTAAGGTATTACGCTGTGTCAAAGTGTCGAATTCTTACGAAGGTGGAGAATTATTATGGTTCGCGGAGCGCACTAACGGGGAGAGATAAGGATTTTATCAGCCAGTATAGGAGACGTCAGGACCATTAAAATTACACAACGCAGAGGAATTGGATGGAGAGAGGATAACACAAGAAGACGTGATACTGGCCAGATTGATCAGAATCTAACATTAGGAAGGGTGTGCAGTTGTTGTGTAATGAAGCAGCTTGGCCAACTGTCTAACTGAGGATTTGAAGGCACACGACTGACCGACCAACCAACCAACCAGACAACCAACTGACCAACTCACAGTGGTTAGAGTGCTAATGATTGAAAACCAACAGTCCACATACATATAGTGTCGGGGAGAAGTTAAATACATGTCAGAAGGATCCGCCCCTTCCTGACAAAAGAAGCCACCCAACTCCTCGTCCGATCAACAGTCATCTCCCGCCTCGACTACTGCAACACACTGCTTGCTGGCCTTCCGACCACTGCCACCAAGCCTCTTCAGCTCATTCAGAACGCAGCGGCCCGCCTGATCTCAAACCTACCGAAGTCGGCCCATGTCACTCCACTTCTCAGGGACCTGCACTGGCTCGCCATTGTCGCACGAATCCGCTTCAAGGCCCTCGACCTGGCATATCGTGCAATGAAGGGAACGGCTCCCGCCTACCTCCGGTCAGCCGAAACCCGTCCAATATTTCGCCGTTGACTAAAGACGCACTTCTTCAATCATTATCTGAAATAAAATAAAAAAAAAAGATAAATACTCTAACACTAACTAATCTTACTGTCATGCACTTGTCCTAATATACTAACCTACACTGTAGTGTTACCGGTCCCAATGGGCTACTGGGTACCGGAACAAATCATGTTCGCAGCCGGTCTCCATTCACTCCCTGAAAGCACAGAATATGATCAAGAGGAATGAAGACACGTGTTGCTCAGTTAACTCCAAGACTCCTCTCAGAGTTTTATTCATAAAACTCATAAATTCATAAAATTATTCATAAAACTCTGAACAAAACATCATATTTACATTACATATGTACATTTCCTCTGTACCAATGTCATGGAATATCAAGTTATTCATTGAAACCATTTACTTTCACCTTTGTTTCATTATCTTTGGTTATCAAACCATTCACGTAAATCATATTCTTTCATTTACATTTCCCCTTCGGGTTCAACATCAATAGTTGTCAAAATATTCACATAAATCATAAGCGACATATTCATACTTCTCTTTACTGTAATACAAAATATTCACTCTACACGTGCATGTGTGAGCTTTTAGGATGACTCACAATGTAAGATTACACCTTTAAACGGGGGGGGCGAGGGGATAGGAAAGATAGAGGGAGAGGGGGAGAGAGAGAGAGAGAGAGAGCGGGAGGGAGTGAGAGAGAGAGAGAGAGCGGGAGAGAGAGAGAGAATGGGAGGGAGAGAGAGAGAGAGCGGGAGGGAGAGAGAGAGAGAGAGAAAGCGGGAGGGAGAGAGAGAGAGCGGGGGAGAGAGAGAGAGCGGGATAGAGAGAGAGAGCGGGAGAGAGAGAGCGGAAGGGAGAGAGAGCGAGAGAGAGAGCGAGAGAGAGAGAGAGCGGGATAGAGAGAGCGCAGGAGGGAGAGAGAGCGGGATAGAGAGAGAGAGAGAGAGAGAGAGAGAGAGAGAGAGAGAGAGAGAGAGAGAGAGAGAGAGAGAGAGAGAGAGAGAGTGAGAGAGAGAGAGAGAGAGAGAGAGAGCGGGAGAGATAGCTTAACTATTCCTCTTTTAGCCAAAGGCTTGAACAGTAATTTAAATAGTTATTACAATGTGCTATTGAAACAACAGATCGCCACATGTCATCAATGTCCATAGGTCAGAGAGCACCAAAGTCAAACCTACTTTTACCGTAACCGTTTACTTTTACTGCTCTTAAACTTCATGGGAAATATTGCATAACAATATATCATAACATTAGCTACTCATCTTTTGGAACGAGATCCTGTGGGGTTGCTATAGTCGCGAAACGGAAGTTGAATATTGAATTGTTGGACGTATGGTCTGATGTGGATGGTCGAGTAACCATAGCTAAAATAAAATACAGTAACAGGATAATCGCGTTGGTAGCGGCATATGCCCCAAATCTTTACGACGCCAACTTCTACGCTACACTTCCAGAGTATTCATTTATAATTGGCGCAGATTTTAATGCTATTTGGGATCCCGTGATGGATAAATCTAATCCCACCATTTCCAATGATCAGAAACATGCAACTAATGCACTAAAGGATTGGGCCAAGAATACAGGTGTAAATGACCTATGGCGATTACTCAACCCAACGGCCCGAGAGTACTCTTTTCGCTCTGCAAGACACAAGACATTTTCCAGAATAGATTATGTTTTTGCATCCCCAAGACTATTTGATAATTATGACGTGGAAATGGTGCCCAATGCACTATCAGATCACAGCTATTTACTCCTGAACAGTGGCGAATCCTTATGAAAGCCAACGGAAGCCATGCCTCCCTATAAATTCATATCAAATATGAAATATGAAAAAAAAAATATATATATATAATTTTTTTTTAATATAGTTTACATTCTTTTTCATCTGTGCATCTGTGTTATATATATATATATATATATATTTTTTAAATGTCTCCCTCTTCTCCTTCTCACTCCCTCTAACACACTGTCAGACTCACTGTGCTCACTGCAGCTAGTATAGGAGAGAGGCAGTGGGTAGGTCTCTTTCTCCAGGCTTCCAGCATTATAGAGTCCAAATCCGATCCTAGCCAATCAGATTCGAGCTGACTGCCACACCCTAAAAGTTTAAAACGGAGCTGGGAGGAAAACACTCAGCATATTTTCCCCCCTGGAGGCGGGGCAGGTCAGAAGTTCACGTTTCCACCTGACTACCTAACGTGACATCCCATTAGTAGTATAAAACTGTCTGGCGTCACTCAGTCTAGTAGTCTACTACAAACATGTCTGAACATCATCCCCTCGCGGGATTGATTGAAAATGTTATTAACAGAGCGGGCACGTTCGAATCCTCTATTAGTGTATCTAACATTTAGCACTTTAATAGCAACTTATTTTCGCCGGCGGGACATTTACTGAGGACCAGCAGAGCACACCACTGTGGATATTATGATTTAACAAATCTATCTGGCAAGAGGAGGACCACATTATTGACCAGGTAAGCACTGAGCAGCCTGACTGACTAACTAACGTTATCAGGCAAGCTTGTAGACCCTTTCATGACTGCAATGCAAGCCAGGGGCTGGAATACGCAGTCACTTATTCCTCCGTAGTAGCCAGGTTAATGTGCACCATCAAGCACTGCTTAAAAGCTAGCGGTGGGTCCAAAATATATCGGATATAAATGTCAAAGGTACCCAGCGTTCCATTACGGTTTCACACACAGATGCGGCGGGGTTTGAAAGCTTGGCGTTGCTAATAAACATTTTAAATCATTTTTACAAACGAGTAAAACTGAGGCTGAAATGGCTGCTTCCGCATTTTACAGTAGGAGCGCTCTGATGGCTGGGCGCGCCGCGCAACAGACACGTGAATGAATGAATGAATGAATGAATGAATGAATGAAAACTTTATTTAACAGATTGCAGAATGGGTACAATACAGTACGGCTCAATACACACAATTGTTAAGGGGATGCAGACCAGAGAAATACGTTTGTCTTGTCACGTTTGTCTAATAGACAGTCATATTCTCTCCCGGCCATATGTATATTTCTCTCCCACCCACCCACCCCATCCTAATGTACAGTCCCCTCCCCATCATATGTATATACTCTGTCAGGATCTATGGGTAACAGTACTGTATATTTGATGTCATGATGTCTTGTATGTCATAAATGTCACTATGAATTGAAAATGGGGGACCCTGATGTAAACAAGACAAACGTCTTTCTCTGGTCTGCATCCCCTTATACAATTGTGTGTATTGAGCCGTACTGTATTGTACCCATTCTGCAATCTGTTAAGAAAGTTTGACTGGCCGCCGAGCCATACTGTAGTGTACATGGTGACTGCTTGACTTAAAAAAAAATAAATAAAAAATATTAATAAAAATATTTAATAATTTTTTTTTAATACTTTTTTTTGGCTTCCCCTGTTATTTTACCCACGCGACGCCACTGCTCCTGAAAGGTTCATTTGGTAGACTCTCATCCCGAACCCCAAGATGGCGATTTAACTCGACACTGCTGAAAAACAATGAATACATTATACAATTCAAAGTTGAACTTATTAAATTCCTGCGGAGTAATGCGGATTCGGTACAGGACCCCAGAACGTTATGGATGACGGTAAAGGGTTTTATCAAGGATTACACAACAGGCTTTGCCTCCAACCTACGCAAGAATCGTTGTTCAAAATTGGTAGAGCTGGAAACGCTTTACTCGTCGTTATTCTCCTCTTTACAATACAACTACTCGGTTCAATTGGAGTCTCAAATTAATGTGTTAAAAAAAGAGATTAACTCCATTTTAAGACAACAATCTGAATTTCTAATACGTGGCACAAGACAACATTATTACTTTCATGGTTCTAAACCAAGTCACCTACTAGCTATGAAGATACGATTCAACGCAAAATTTGCAGATATCCCTACTATTAAGGACCAACAAGGACTTGTTACAGACCCCAAAAAAATTAACGAGACTTTCAAAGAGTTTTACTCCAACTTGTACAAATCAGAAATGGTTTTCGATCAAAATAAACTGGATACATTTCTTAATCAAATTAACCTACCTAAACTCTCAATGGAAGACGCTAAACAGTTAGATACACCTATTACATTAGAGGAACTTAGGGAGGCTATATCTGAAATGCAAATTGGTAAGGCTCCTGGTTGGGATGGTATACCACCAGAACTGTACCTCTCATGTTGGGATGTAATTGGACCCCTATTACTCGATATGATTTTATACTCAATCAAAGAGGGGAACTTCCCCAGGGACGTCAATATGGCACTCATAACTGTCCTCCTTAAAAAGGACAAAGAACCCACCGAATGTGGTAGTTATAGACCCTTAAGTCTCCTCGGAACCGATCTCAAGCTGTATGCTAAGGTACTAGCCATCAGACTTCAAAAGCATATGACATCTTTAGTTCATCCTGATCAGACTGGCTTCATAAAAGGCCGCCTGATCACGGATAATACAAGACGGCTACTACATGTATTAGATGCCAGCAAGGATGCCATTCCACCTACAGCTGTATTATCCTTGGATGCGATGAAAGCTTTTGATAGGTTGGAATGGTCTTATTTATGGGCAGTAGTCGGAAGGATGGGGTTAGGAAACGGATTCATTAATATGATAAAAGTATTATACAAAGACCCATCGGCCATGATTATAAATTCACCTCCTCACTCTTTCCTGTGTCACGCTCATCCAGACAGGGTTGCCCTCTTAGTCCCGGACTATTTGCTCTATCCTTAGAGCCTTTAGCACAGTATATAAGACAATCCCAATCCATAGAGCCAATCTCAATTAAGGGCACACAGCATCATATTAGTTTTTTTTTTTATCCACTTTTTCTCCCTTTTTCTATATTTTCTCCCATCCCAATTTTCGTATCATCCAATTCAACCCTCCCCTGTCACGAACGCTGTTTCTTGCCTCCCACAAGCCGGCTGCAATGTGGACTAAGTCATACAGCACAAGTCCCCTCCGGTACTTGAGGTAACAGCAGTCGCATCTTTTCACCTGCGCAGCTCGATCTCTCAGTGGCGAGGAGTAACGCATGGGAGGCTCACGCTGCCCCCGACACTTCCTGATCCTACTGCGCAGGCGCACCAAACGACCTGTAGGAGTCGCTGTCCACAACGCCCGATCCCCACCCATCAGTTTCCCACCCCCTAATACGGCCAATGTGTATTAGTATGAACGACCAGCTAAACTGAAAGCAATGTGGAGCGCTGGGCTCGAACAGGCAAGCCCAGCGTCTCCGTCATTCGTGGCGAGCGCCTTGCCCACTACGCCACGTAGCCGCCCGCATCATATTAGTTTATATGCGGACGACGTAATATTGTTCATGCAAAACCCTACCACCTCACTGCCTCACCTTCTCAAGCTGATTGATGATTTCGGCAATCTATCGGGATTTAGGATAAACTGGCCAAAATCGGCCTTCCTCCCACTTAATGTCTCTGCGAAGACTACAATCCTTCCAGGAAGTATACCAATGGTAGAACACTTTAGATGTCTTGGAGTTGAAATATTCCCAACTATATGCCAAACGGTGAAGTATAATTATACAAGACTCCAAGATAGGATCACAAATGACTTTGACAGGTGGTCAAAACTTAAAAACTCAGTACAGGCCCGAGTATCAATAGTTAAGATGGATGTTTTACCTAGAATCAACTTTTTTAGTTCAATGTTACCGTTACCTCCCCCTGCTGGTTACTGGAAAAAATTACACTCCACCGCATATACATTTATTTGGAACAACAAACCTCCACGAATAAAAAGATCCACCGCACAGAGAAACAAAGCCGACGGAGGTTTAGCATTTCCAGACTTCTACCACTATTTTAAAGCATTCTCTTTAAGACCACTGATCACCTGGTTTGATTCTCAAGCATCTGTATCCTGGAGAACATTAGAAGAAAACATAATGGTACCACATAGACTGCAGGATATAGTATACACCAAATTATCAATTAAGCAATGCGACTTGAAATTTGGTCCTCTTATTACACATGTAATTCGGATATGGCGTGACACACAGAAAAAATTTACTAACCAACATAAATGGCATAGCCATACTCCCCTATTCAATAACAATGCACTCCTTATTGCACAACAACCTATCAGATATCCCAAATGGGAAAAGCAAGGCATACATACATTGGGAGATATCTTCAACGAACGGGGTTTCTGTAGCTATCATGAAATTTATAACAAATTTAACCTCACTAGCTCCACTTATTATTTCTATATACAGTTATTAGCAACTTTGAAGGCTCATGGAGTCCCATTAAAGATACCACTTGAGCACCACAGATATCACAAATTCTTCTATGAAAGGGAGACATCGAGAGGCTTCGTATCAGACTTTTATCATCACTTACTCACGTCTTCGTATGGAATCCCCCCCCTAGACTCAGTCTGGAGGAGGGATATACCAGACTTGGAAGTAGATTTTGATTGGCAAGAAGTCTGGGCAAACGTTCGACTAGCGTCACGTGTAGTAGAATTCCATTCAAACTGTGTTTATTGCACTGTATACCATGGAGCTCAGAATGGCACAACACCGACAGGTAAAATGCATTCACAAATTCTCCTGGCTTCTCTGCCGCTATCCATTTTCATTCAACAAAACAAACAAGACGTATCTGTGGTTTGAAACAGCTGCGTGGACTCAAGGCTCTGAACCAGAGTGATTGAGACAGGCAGCTGTTGATCAAATGAAGAGATAGTCTCGTTGGGACTTCCTGGGAGTAATAAACTGGGTGATTTTACACCCTAAGTGTTCTAGGCAAAAGGTCCAATACAAAGGAACTGCCTTGAGAGACGCCAGACAGTCTTTTCTATACAAAGGAGCAGTTGATCAAAGGATTTGGACTTAGAATCCACATCGTGACGTAATTCGATGTAAAACGTCACGATAAGGAGTTAGCCAATGAGAGTTGAGAGTAAGTGTCCTCCAATAGGAACACTCGAGGAGAGTTTGGAAAACGCCCGCTTGCCGTAAAACTAGAGGCGGAGCCTAAATTGGATATTAGCAAAGACTCCGTGCCAGGAGAGTCAGAACACACCCGAACAGAACCCAGGAAGCAACAAGAAACACACACCCTTTTTCTCCACAACAGACCCAGCAAGGAGGAGAAATCGACGCAGCAGAATCGAAGACGAGACGAGACGTGTTTTTAGACAGAGCTTGTTATTGAGAATTTAGACTGAATTCTACTGACCTTCGGCATAGCGAATGCTTCCGGTAGAATTCATTGCACCATTCTTTCAAAGATTTCTTTTGTAACATCTAATTGAAATCCTTTTTTCATTAAAAACGGGTTCTTTTTCAAACTGCTCAGATCTCGCTTCATTTCAACGGCCGCGCCGTATTTTCTCTCTGGGTAAGCAGTAACAGTTAAAACACTGGTTATCTGCATTTAGCACAGAGTGGATCCCAAGAGCTTGTAAAAAGGTTTAAATCACAACGCAGAAAGAAGTAATAAATAGGGAATTTAAGCTGGGAATCCACTTCACACGCAACCCGGATCATCAACAGATTAATCTTAATTATATTCATAGGACTTACCTGACTCCTATAAGATTGAACCGAATGGGGCTTAAACAAGACTCTCTATGCAACTTGTGTTCAAGGGGCGATATCGGTACATTTATACATATGTACTGGGAATGCCCCCCTGTTAAGATATTCTGGGAAGAAGTAACCACGCAATTATCAGAATTTTTATTTCTGACCATACCTGTACTGCCTTCCGTATTGTTGTTGAATGATGTTTCTCAATTAGCAGCCACTATACAGCTAAAGAGACAAATTTTGTCCGGTCTTACGGCTGCTAAAAAGCTGATAGCATCACGCTGGATTCAACCGGATAAAATGTGCCTGAAGGTATGGGTTCTTACTTATCTCGATGTGATTTATCTAGAGATATCTACAGCAAGAATTTTAGGTGTCAATGAAGCCAGCATTGCAATCTGGTTAGAAGTGGTGGAGAGAATAAAGGTTAGCATATGAATTGTAATCCTTGGTTAGAAACGAAATAATGGATGGATTATCCAAGGGGGGTCTTGAGGGGGGGGGAAGAAGAGCGAGCAAGAGCATATGTATGTATTGTATTGTATTGCAAGTATTATGTATATATCTCGTAAACTACATCTATATTGATTCAAATATTGGAATGTATAATCCTGTGATTTATTGTGGATATTTACTGTTAATACTTGTGTGTCTAGTTTTATGTCATGTCAAAAAAATAATAAAAAAATGTGTTCACAAAAATGGGAAATATTGCTTTCCTAGAATAATTTGCTCCTATTAAAACTTCACAAAATGGTGTCTCCTAACATTCAGTTCTGACTGGAGGTGTATAATGACATGTGCGTTCTGGTGACGTATACATACTGCGGCCTTCAGGCACATTTTCAGGGAAAGTGATTACCCTTATTCCATACTTTCGTTAGGTCACCTTATTTCACATTATAGTCAAACGACCTTACTTCACATTATAATCAGCGCTCAGGTTTCAGCATTGGATAAACAAGTCACAATTTACCTTAATAATATAACGTCTTTTATACCCCAGTGGCAGGTATGCACTGCTAGTATTTGATAACGTGGAAAACACCATTTTCCCTCGCGGCGAATCACAATGTGCGTGCACATAACATATTTTATATTCTTACTGACGTGGTTAAACATTCAACTCATTTCACAATTCTTGTTACTCATTTCACCTAACGTTATAACTTCTAAACAATAGTGTTTTCGGTACTTTTCACTGTGTACTGACCTGAAAGCATAGATTATGATCAAGAGGAATGAAGACACGTGTTGCTCAGTTAACTCCAAGACTCCTCTGGCGTGAGAGGGCGGAAACCGTCACCTAGGGGGACCTGGCGCATCACCTGAACTACATGGTTCCGCTCTTAACTTCCTGTCTAATCAATTCTCCATCTCACAGTCAATGTGAACTTGGTTAATTATATTAACGTATTGCTGGTAATATAAAGTTTACCATAATTCTTCTAATCATGTCAATTAGATAGGTACAATTGCAAAAGTTACACAAGATTATGCACATATTCTTGAGGATACTACAGTAGCACTCAACACTTTGATGAACATTGTTACTCAGCTGATAGAGTTGTACCCTTCCTGCTGTCTTGTTGTACAAAACTTGTAAGTCGCTTTGGATAAAAGCGTCAGCTAAATGACAAAATGTAAATGTAAATGTAGTTCAATTACTAGTTTAACTACATTTTGCAGTAGTTGGGTGGTAGTTTAACTTCATTCAAATCTCTGTAGCTTTTTGAGTAGTTATCTACTTTGGGTCATGTTAGTTTGTAATCAATTACAAACAAATGTCCCTAGACATTTAGCATTTGAGATTCTCCCCTCTGTTGCAGAGTTTAAAACCTTGTCTCCAACCTTTGTCATTCAAGTTGTACCTGTTTTAATTGCTGTGTTATCCTTCATCTTCATCTTGTTGTCTTATTGTTGTGATTTTATATGCTGTGTGATTTATATGCATTTATATTATATGCTTTTTCTTTGTGCTCATATCTGTTTGTACACTCGACGTGACTGTAAATGAGGGAAACCTCAGTTGCCTTTCAAGTTTAAATAATGGTTTGAAATTAAATTAGATTTTCCTGATTCCACCTGCTCCCTGTCCTCTCCTTAAAACACACCATTGGGCTGCCTAAGTGAGGATTGGGCTGCCCTGGTGCCTAATTGAAACACACCCACACTTTACTCTGTGTCAGTTCAGTTGCACCTCTGTGTAACAATATGAGACTCCAGAGTCAGGTTGTGATAATCTCCCGTGACGTAGTTTGAATGTAGTTTAACTACTTTTTTAAAGTAACTTTAGTTTGACAAGCACATTCTTTTATTAAGATGTAGTTTAACTACTTTTCATTGTGAAGTAGCTGGTCATTTGGCAAAGCCCGGAGCCCTATTTTCTGAAAATCCGCCTAAAATACATACCTAAGTAAATGGAATATTGCTCCACTTCTACAAGGTTCATTTGCATATTCCTGGTATCTAGGGACATCTATGGACCTCAGTGAATGTATTCCCAGTGTCAGAAATATTGTGTCTATTACTAGGCTTGCTTAAATTGTGATGAAACAGGGCGCCCCAGTGGCGAACCACATAGCGCGCTCAGCCGCGACACGGGCGACCCAGGTTCGATTCCCGAATCTGTCGTTATTTCCCGAATGTCTTCCCCCCACTCTGTCTCCCATTTCTCCTCTGTCTCTCCCTACTGGACTGCCCAGTAGTAATAAAGTGATAAAAACGCCAAAAAATGTATCTTTAAAACAAAGAAATTGTGATGAAACAAAGGAGAATATGAATTATGATTTTTCTTTGCATCTTTGACAGTGAATAACATCATGCTAAAAATGACCAGACATGAAAAACTGCCACTGATCTCGTTCAGTACCTGTCATGGTTTTTGCTTTATTTCATCTCCTGTGAGGGATAGCTGTCAATCCCTGGTCTCTGTGGTTAATTGCCTCATGGGTCGGCAGGTGTGTGGGCTTGATTGCACCTGATTCAGTGCAGCTGTGCCTGTGGCAATGCTGAGTCTATTTAAGTTTGGATCTCGCAGTGTCAACTGCTTATTAATTTCCTTGGGTTGGCTATCCTTTTGGTCAGGCTTATTATATTTAAGTGTAGCGCTGCCCATGCTATTCAGCATTTAGCCTTCTTTGTAGCCATCCTTGTTTTCGGCTACTGGCTTATTTTACACTTTATTTTATAGAGGCTGAGCCCTTTATGGTAGTGTTTCCTTTTGTTCTTTTGGAACTGTCCTTTGCACATAAACTCCCTTGGTGGAGGTTTATTGTTTTATGTTTTCAATATAAACTCTGTTTTTAGGAGTTGCCTTTGTGGCTTATTTATTTTTCTACAATACCTCTTTAATGAGTGTCGTCCTGTTTTTTGGACTTTACTTATTTTCTTAATTACTCACTTTGAGGCTTCCACCTGTAAAGGTTGTTTTTTGTTGTTTATTTTCCCCCTTCTCCTTAACTCATTCCCCGCCATCGACGAGTATACTCGTTATAGCCCACCAATTGTTGGACGCCAACAACGAGTATACTCGTTATTATGATTAGGGATGTCCCGATCGCATTTTTTTGCTCCCGATCCGATCCAGATCATGTGATTTTGTGTATCTGCCGATACCGATCTTTCCCGATCCGATCTTTCACATTAGTTACCAATTTGACACATTTTTGTCAGAAACTGGCGAAGCGAGACAAGCCCCTCTGTTGCCTCAATAGCCACAGTCGAGCGTGGCGGCTCACATTACATTCACCCTGAGCCCCTGAGCTTCCAAACTTCTGACATTTTGTCTAGCTGCTCCGAGTCATCAGGTGGACATAACCTGCCGGTGTTGCGGGAGCGACACGTTGTGAGGTCTGCTATTTTCGGCATACGTCACTGTCGTGCAACGGTGTAAATCAAAGGAAATGCGTTTGTTTTGGCAAATTATTCGGCTCTGTGCGACAATAAATAAATGAATGATGATATGTAATTTAAAACCAGAAACGTGAAGATGGTCAAGTTTGTTGAATAAAAAAAAAAATATATATTTTTTTTTTACTCCCGATTTTTTCCCCCCGATCCCGATCTTCTGAAAATCATGTGATCGGCCCGATCATGTGATCGGAACGGGACATCCCTAATTATGATTGTTATTTCTTTTATTCGCTATTTCCATTCATAATTCATCCTGGAAGGCTGTGGTACTGTGTGGCAATGTGTCTGAGATCGCAACGGTCCGATACCGCCGCCTGGTGGTATGCGGCCGATGTCGCACTTCCTTTCTGACTGTGTATGTACAGTCGCCTTTTTATTTTTACCAGGGTGCCACCATTTTGAAACTCATTTCAAATCTGATTGTTGCTACAGTACATGCTAGAAATAGGCGAGACAAACTAACTGTGCTCCCATATATTGTTATGGTTTGTATGAGACCCCAACAGCACAACACAGACAGGTAGATCAGAGTTAGCCAAACACAAATGGCGTATTTATTTCTACAACAGAAATGTGCAAAACTGTTCCTTTAAGGACAAAAAATGCATTGGAGAAAAAACAGCCGTCCAGAGAATTGAGGGGAAAAAATAGGAACGTCCCCTTTAACACTTTCAGTGCCACGAGGTGGCGCCAGAGTTAGCTCTTGAATGCCACCATCGGCGCCAATGTTACGCTTAATATCGCCTAATCTATGTTTTAAATTATGGCTATGTGTCTAATCTGCCCGTCGCTTATCAAAGAATCCTTTTCCAGTCAGTGCTGTCAAGGCAGATTGGTTTTTTATCGCTTCATTTCCGTTTGAGAGCATTTTAAAAAGCACCCGTTTTGAGGTTGTTGTGGAAAATGTGTATATGGAGTGGACTAGTTTAATATAGGTCAACTAGCAGTACTGAAAGACACTAGGGCGACGGTCCGGCTGATGTTCTTAAAACAAATTGGATAGGGACAGATAGACATTTCAGTACATTACATCTTGTTCTTTTAATCTTGTAACATCTTGTTCTCTCTTTCACACACACACATATACACACACACATCTCACTCACTCACATACACACACTCATTTTCTCTTTCATTAATCTCGACTCCAGACTCCAGCTTTATCTCTCTTCGATGTTAAATCTATGTGTCATCTTAATGTTTTTTATCTCTCTTCGATGTTAAATCTATGTGTCATCTTAATGTCTTTATCTCTCTTCGATGTTAAATCTATGTGTCATCTTAATGTACGTCATGTCATATCTGAGATAATATGTCACGTCATCATATCTGTCATGTGGGGGCAGGGCTGGGAAGGTATTTATCTGGGGGGCACGGGGGTTGAGAGGGTAGAGTGTTTTTGTTCAAGCTGTGGTGACCGTCTGCTAGATCCATAGCTCTGCTGTTAAAACTTTCTTTCATTAAATAAATTGCCTGTTGAAATTGGAAATATCGTCTCCTGCTGTGTTAACAACCATCACCCACAACATTTGGTGACCCTTGACCTGTAGATCGCCCTGCCGGGCCCTTCATACGGCCAGCTCCTGACCTCTCCCGTAGACATTCTGGCGGTGTCGACAAGATAAGGTGAGCGTTGTGCTTTTTATTATAATGTCCGTGAGAGATTCTGCGGGAGGAAAAAGTGAGCTGGCTGTGTGACTGGTTTGGATGGACGACTAGAAACGAACATGAGTGGTGAGAGTGTTTTTGTTCAAGCTGTGGCGCCCCCTCTGCCCTCCATCGAGGAAGGGGGGGAGAAGATAAGACTACAACCAAAAGGGGTGTTTCCCGGAGGACCGCAAGGGCATGTTTTTGATTTTGACCATTCCCCCGTTACAGGCGGGGATACTTACCACTAAACTAACGAGGATCGGGTTGTGAAATGTGCGGTGTCAATGTTGGTGTCAGCAATACGCCCTCAGCAGTATCACAATATGTGTGTAATCATCATCCATTGGAGTGCAGAGCGTAACAGAATGAGATTGAGTTTAGAGGTGGGACGGTGGACGGTGACGCTAAAAGAGGCAACGAAGTTCTGCTCGCTACCATCTGCCTCTAAATACTACTTAAGATCCGTTTCATGTTGGGCCGCTGAATGCACGGTGCGCATAGACCGTCCTGAGAGGCATATAGTGCGTGCATATGCCAACGCTACATTGACGGAGGTAGTAGACGTGGACGGGAGAGCTGACGTCTCCATTTGCGCAACTGCGGTGGGGGTAGAAAGGAGGGTTGAGCCTGTCCCGAACCAAGCACAGGGGACAGGGGTGAGGGGAAAAAGGGGGGTCAAGGACACTGAGTCGGAAGAGGTGGGGGGACAGGATATGTTCCAGAGGACAGCCGGAACGTTGAAGGACTCAGTGGGCTCACTCTGGGCCAGGTTGAGGGGTTTGCTTCCTCCTGGGGAACAAGATGGGGGCGACTATGACTATGACGAGGAAGACCCGGAGGCTGACCCGATGTATAGGGCGGCTTTAGGGAATGAGTGGTTTAAGTGGGTCCAGTACACGAGCGCGCAGAATCAGATAGAGGATTGTTATGTCTGCTCCAAGGCACGTCCGGATAGGCTGCTGGTGAAGGGCACGAAGTTCAGTTGGGCTCAGTGTGACAGGGACGCAGAGGCATGGGAGGGGCCCCATAATAGTCGCCCTTGGTGCGAGGCAGAGTGTTTGGGGTTTCTCGGCTCTAGTCGTTTTAAGGCGGCAGGAAACGTCACGGATTTCAAGGATGTCACTATGCGGGAACGTTGTAGGAAATTGGATGTACGTGTGCAGGGGGTAGCGACGGGGTTGCCAATACCCAGAGGTGTCAAACTATGGCTGACCAAGGATTTCGAGTGCTTGCAAAAGGAGGGGACCCGGGACGTAGGGGAGGTGGCAGAGGGGCGGTGCACTACTATTTGGAGCATCACAACTAACTGCACGAAAGAAGGAAAGTGTGGACACGGGGTCGTGTTAAAGGGAGTGGATACCAACCCACGGCCTGTAGCTTGCCCTTTTCATGTCCAGGATATAGCACTGGCGGACCAATACTGGCTCTGCGGCGGTAGGAGGTTGAGGAATACACTTCCTTTAGATTGGTCAGGTAGATGTGCCCGGGTTCAGGCGATCATGCCAATGGTGGTCCTACCATTATCAGTGACGGAAGGACCTTCTGAGTCTCCTATCTCTCGAACGAAGCGTAGCTACAAGGCAGACCCAAGGGTGTATCTGGACAGCATAGGACAGCCAAGGGGCATTCCAGCCGAGTTCATGGCTAAGAATGAGATTGCGGCAGGGTTTGAGTCTATTCTGCCATGGATATCGGTCAATAAGAACACCGGGTGGATCAACTATTTGTTTTACAATCAGCAGCGGTATCTCAACTACACCGAGGAGGCGTTGGATGCAATGGGGGACCAGATGCACGCGACCAGTACGGTGGCGTGGCAGAATAGACAGGCTCTGAACTGGTTAATGGCGGAGAAGGGTGGAGTCTGTTCCATGTTTGGACAGTACTGCTGCACATTCATTCCGACGAATGTGGGGCCAGGGGGAAAGTTCTCCGAGGCCATGGCTAAGATGAAGGATTTGAGGGAGGAGTTGAGGGGGAATTCTGGCCGGAATGAAGAATGGTGGGGGAGTGGGGTGTTTGAAAGATTGGGACAGTGGGGAAGCATAATGATGCAGACGGGGATATCCATTGGGGTGGCAGGGTTGATATTGGTTCTCCTTTTCTGTTGTGGTATGCCTCTCTTGGGTAGGCTGGTAACTTCACACGTAACGAGCCGAATGCTGATGGTGGGGCAGAAAGAGATTGAGCCACCAATCGGGCCATGCCCTCAGCTCTATGCTGCCTTAAAGGGAGACGAGGGGATGGAGGATTAGGGGTATGGTGAGGAAGGGACATTTTCTTTTTGTTTTGTTCAGTTTTGTTTGTTTTATTCCTTTGACTAGGCGTATGGTGAGGAAGGGACATTTTCTTTTTGTTTGGTTCAGTTTTGTTTGTTTTATTTTTTTTTACTTCAAAAAAAAAAAAAAAAAAAAATGGAAAGAGAAAACAACATGTAAGGTTTTTTTTGAAGATATTTTGTATTGGTTCTTTCCTTTAAGAGTGACGGGGATGGTCTGAGTGGATGGTTTATTTTTTATTATTTTGGTTTATTTTTCTCATGGTCCTGGTCAAACCGGAATGGGAAGGGGCATCGGTATGGAATGGTACGGAGTGTCGGTTCTGAGCCTGAGGAAGCATTGAGAAGAAGTGTTCTGGGGATCGGTTCTGGGGACTGAAGGGACAAAGGGGGGGGCTGACGCAGTGGGCAAGATGGGCACCTCCCGTCCTGGCATGTCGTGACATGTTTCGACAGGCCGGGAGGTGTGAAGATGGGGGGGACACGTTGTGAGGTCGGGACCAGCGCCTCCCGTCCAGGCATGGGGACATGTTTCTACGGGGACTGGAGGTGTGGCGTGGTGGTTGCTGTATTGGCAAAATGTGACTTTTGGCAATACGGTGAAGAGACTATGGCGTGGGCATGGAAGGGGGGCTGAGCGATGGACACTAGGATTCAATGTTATGGAAGAGACAATGTCATTTTTTTGGGGAGGGATGTTCTATGTTTAGTTCTGACGGTCAACTTCTCCTTTCCCTGATGAGAGTCGCGGTTTCCGGCCGGAACTGTGGCTCATTTGGTAAGCGGTGGAGGTTGGGGGGATTTGTCTGTCAGGTTAGGATTATAAATTGGGGTATTTTTTTTTGATGTTTTATTATTACTCTTGTTTTGAGCGGTTTTGTGTTTATTGTGAGAACGGTAGTCAGCCTTTGTTGGTCCGTTAGGGGTCCAGTGAATGAAGCGAGGTTTCTTGTTTGGATTAGGCATTTAAACTTGTATTATATAAATATGGTTTAGGGAGGGGGTAGGCACCTCGAACCTCTAGGCCATAACAGGCGGCAGTGGGCTCGCAAGAGTCTGGGCGCACGTTAAACACATAATAGTGCTGGGGAGTGACTGAAGGCCCTCGTGCGTAACGAGGTATGAAATAACATACCACTGTGGTACCGTCTAGTCGGCCCAGGAAACGTCGCACGTAAGTTGGTGTGGGCACTGGGTGGTACGTGGGCGACAGTCCACACCTAGGAGCAGGGCGGTGCACCGTAGGGGGCACAGCTCCTGCCGTGAACAGGCAAGGCTGGCGAAAACGGTCAATATTTCCATGCCCGGAGCAAGCGGGGTGGGGACAAGACCGTCGGTTTCTAAACTGAGTGGCTGATAGGTACTACGGACAGTCAGCCGCTTGGGGTCCTGACTTGATGACGGACTATGCGGTCGCTATCGACTGGGTCGCCAGCCGGTTGGGAGAGCGTTATGACCCTGTTTATAGTCACAGACACGCGGGATGTGGGACCGTGAGTGACTGGACAACAGTGGCATGAATGCACCTGGCTCAATGTACAGTCAGGCCACAGTAACCTTACTAACCGATACAGGGTTAGTAGGCGAGTTGTGCTTCTGTGATCAGCAGGTTTGAAAAGAACCACTGGGAAGCAGAAGGGTAAGGGGTGTCAATTCAGAGGAATCTGGATTGTCTCTCCTAAGGTTGGAAAGGGACCCAGCCTTAAACTGCACCTGAAGGTAAAATAAGGGGACTGCTTCCGTTCATGAGAGGAGACCTTACCGCCGGAAGTGGAGACCTGCATCTCTGTTGGGGGAGAGGGGCCGATGTCGGACAAGGCAGTCCTAAGAAAGGAGCTGGTTGTTGCGTCGTAGCGGACTGCCTAAACCTTACGGGGAGAGGTGCATCTAAGTAGGGGAAGGAGTGCATCCGAACGGGAGGAGGGTACTCTTAACTGAAAGGAGGTTAAAAGGGTCAAAGCGTCTCGTTTTAATTAGACGTTCACATTTTCTTGGTTATATGATTTGGGTGGGACCAGGGATAGCCCCAAATGGGGGAATGTTGTGGAAAATGTGTATATGGAGTGGACTAGTTTAATATAGGTCAACTAGCAGTACTGAAAGACACTAGGGCGACGGTCCGGCTGATGTTCTTAAAACAAATTGGATAGGGACAGATAGACATTTCAGTACATTACATCTTGTTCTTTTAATCTTGTAACATCTTGTTCTCTCTTTCACACACACACATATACACACACACATCTCACTCACTCACATACACACACTCATTTTCTCTTTCATTAATCTTGACTCCAGACTCCAGCTTTATCTCTCTTCGATGTTAAATCTTTGTGTCATCTTAATGTTTTTTATCTCTCTTCGATGTTAAATCTATGTGTCATCTTAATGTCTTTATCTCTCTTCGATGTTAAATCTATGTGTCATCTTAATGCACGTCATGTCATATCTGAGATAATATGTCACGTCATCATATCTGTCATGTGGGGGCAGGGCTGGGAAGGTATTTATCTGGGGGGCACGGGGGTTGAGAGGGTAGAGTGTTTTTGTTCAAGCTGTGGTGACCGTCTGCTAGATCCATAGCTCTGCTGTTAAAACTTTCTTTCATTAAATAAATTGCCTGTTGAAATTGGAAATATCGTCTCCTGCTGTGTTAACAACCATCAGCCACAACAAGGTAAAAAACAGTCCATTCTGGACCATTCTATGATAATCGTCTTTTAATGGAATATTCCAGAACGTTGATATTTGTCGGCCTATTTATGAATCGCTTTCAAATAAACGCTAGATGATCGATATTATACGTGCACGCACGCACATTCGAGCCACGCACGGATAATCGCTGTGTTCATTTCCTCTTGGATTTTTACAGTGAAACCGATAGAGCCCATTTCACAAAACAGCTTATATCTTCATCAAAATGAGTCTGATTATCCTAACACTGATAACATAGATTCCTTACCTGACATCAGATGGTATCCAACTGGTATATTCCAATTCCTGATCACCATTCTAAAAAATCGATAAGTGTATAGATCCAACGTGATACAGTAGTACACATGATTCCACGGGGCTCAGAGGATCCAGAATGAACTCTGATAACCCCGGCTGCATCAGTGGACTGGAAAATGTGGAGTACAGGATTTTTTCCCCCATCCATTTTCATTGAGTCCATTCCAAAATCCCTTATGTCATCTGGGAGACGATAGGGGGCGCTTTTTTCCACATCTGATCGCCGGCGGCGCTCGGGTAGACTAGGGTAGGCTCACGTGATGCAATATGATTTCAGATCGCTAAAAAAGAAAAAGAAAAAATTCAGAGAAATCTCGTGAGTGGCTTTCAACGAGATATTAATAATTCCGAGAAAACTCGTGAGTGGCATAGAAAGTGTTAAGGGACAATGTCAATAGCACGGGGCCCAGTCCAGTAACGAAGAAATTAAATACTTCCTCCAAGGGATTTAGGAATAACAAGCGAAGGCGGACGAAAGCCCAGAGTCCAGGATAATGTTCAGGGGGAAAAGTCCTATCAAAGACTCACCAGGGGCAACGTCAAAGGTAAACAAAAGCACAGGTCCAACGGGGAAGCGATAGCGTCTTGCGCAGGAGACCTAACAGCTAAACTCTTCGGGGTGGCCGGGAAGCGATAGCGTCTCGCGCAGGAGACCTAACAGCTAAACTCTTCGGGGTGGCCGGGAAGCGAGCGTCTCGCGCAGGAGACCTCGGGAGTAACAGCAGAAGGATGAGTGAACACAAAACGACCCGACGACGAGTGGCAGGCAGTCAGCGTATATGAACCCTCCCGACGAGCTGATTGTGAATCAATCTCAGGTGCGTGACGTTTATTGATTGGCTCGCCCCTCGAGCCCTCACAGTACCCCCCCCTCCACGGGAGCCACCTGGCGACCTGCCTGGCCCATCGGGTTGGGAACGCTGAAAGACAGAGAGCAGGTCAGGGGTCATGACGTAAAGGTGACTCACCAGGATCTCCCGGGGTCCCAGCGAGCCGAGTCCCTCGACCGGGTAGGGCAACTGCTGTAACGATGTCCCGTAAGGCCGCAGTCGAGGCAAAGACCGAGCCTGTATCGGTAATCCGGTTCGGCCGGACTAAGGCGTGCGCGTCCCAGCTGCATGGGTTCCTCCCCGGTCACGGGCTGGGAGGTGGAGGACGCACTAACCGCAGGAGCGACAGGACGAGAAGCAGTCCAGTCTCGAGTGCGGGAAAACTGGGGAATGGTTGGGGGTCCCTGCCGGGCTCGCTCGCGCCCCCTCTCCCGGAGGCGTCCATCGATGCGGATGGCGAGGCGGATCAGGTCCTCGAGCAGGGCGGGCTCCTCCTGGGTGGCAAGCTGGTCCCTCACAGCCTCGTTAAGGCCCCTCCGGAATATGACGCGAAGCACCCTGTCGTCCATACCGCTCTCGGCTGCGGCCAGCCTGAACTCCAGCGAGTAGTCAGTAACACTGCCACTGCCCTGCAGGAAAGTGCCCAGCCGAACCCCCGAGTCCTGGCCACTAGCTGGGTTGGGGGGCGCGGGGTCAGCTGCGACGGCGGGGGGTAGGTTAACTGGGGCTCCAGCAACAGGTTGGTTTAACAGCAGGGTGTCAAGTGCTGTACCGAGGGCCTGCAGCAGCTGCAGGATATCTGCCCTAACACCGTCTGTGTCGGCTGGGGTCGACATGGTCGGGTCGTAATATTATGGTTTGTAAACAACCCCAACAGCACGACACAGACAGATAGTTCAGAGTTAGCCAAAAACTATGGGCGTATTTATTTACAAAACAGAAAAGAGCAAAAACAACAAAAAGCATTCAGGGGTAATGTCCTTGAGCAGAGTAGGCTCTGCGGCGCTGCGCCCCTGGCTCTGCGGCTCTGCAGCTTCTTGTATATCCACTCGGGGAGGAACAGAGAGAAAGGGAATGTCAATAAACGAGCATAGGGATTACGAGGCAGTTCAGTAAAAAAGCTGAGTCCAGTACTAACACAAAGCGACACATCTTCAGTGTTTACCAAACACACAAAAAACAGAAAGGTCTTGAGTCCAGGAAAAAACGAGGAAAAACAGAGCACCAAAAATATACTTCCAAAACTCACCAAGGGGCAACGTGAGATATGGGGCACGGGTCCAAGGAGGCAGAGAGGGGCAACAGCGGCGACCTCCAAGGCGTACTGGAGAAACAACACGGGAGGAACAAGCAGCAGGCGGTGGTAAGCAAATCGACCCGACACTGAACGTTCAGAAACCCTGAGTATATAAGGGCTCCCATCGGGCTGATTTGAAACTCCCTTCAGGTGCGTGAAGGTAATTGGTACCTGGAAGCGTGCAGCACTGGGCCAGCCCTCACATATATGCCAATAACGTTAAGTTTTGTGCTTTATTATCCCGAGTAATAAGAGATATTAAAGAAATTCATACAGAAGTAATTTGCTTGAAGCCCCATAGAGGCCTTTGGGAAGTGTCGTTCGGAAAATTCCAATGCTCATCGAAAGCTCTCGTTGTCCAATTCCCGATGTTCAATTTTTCCAAAATGGTCGACTTTCGCAACCAAAACAATAGAAAAACGAAAATGGAAATCTATCTAATAACACTTTAACCTATTGGTAAACTAATGTATTGATGATAATATACATTATAACTGCTGTTGTGACATGGTTATGATGTTTATACTTGAATACGTTTGAAAAATAAAACGATACTTTTGTCAGACAGTCTAGACAGATTGATTTATGACGTGATGTCATTTGCGGTCCACCGATGGACCGCACGGGTGGAAGAGGTTAAAGTACTTTCAAAGTATACTTTTAAAGTATTCTAATGGCTACAGGATATCATCAATGTGTGTGGTCGGGGGGGGGGGGGATACTGCTTCTCCATTTACACTGATATCTATCATTTGCAGTTTGTTCACAATATTACTCAAGATACCGAGGCACAATTTCGAGATAGCCTCACCCCAACCCTAACCCTAACCACACTGTTACATTAAACTAACCCTAACCCTAACTCTAACTCTAACCCTAACTTTCTATCTTAACATTAAAACAAACCTCTGGCGGTCAGGTGGCGTAGCGGAGATTGTGCTCGTCACCAATGCAAGAGGCTGCGGTCTCGACTCCCGGAGAGTCAGCATTGCCTTGGCTTGGGCTGATCGCTATACTAACTCGTTTGGCTGAGTTAGGGGGAGGGAAGCCGTGGGTGGGTCCTGGGCGTTGTGGACAGCGACCCCTACAGTTCGGTCGGGGCGCCTGCACAGCGAGGGTAGGATCTGGAGAGAGGTAGTGCGACCTTCCACACGTTACACTCTCCCAGTGAGAATCTGCGCTGCCAGGCTGGCTGCCGGCTGGCTGCACATGCGTCGGAGGAAAGCATGTGACAGTCTCCGGCCTCTCGGACCAACAGTAGGGGGGGGGGGGGGGGGGGGGGGGGCGCAACAACCAGGAAGGGGGTTGGGAATTGGCATAACGACTAACAGTGGGATGGGAGAAAGATCGGAAAAAGGAGGGGAAAAAGATAATAATATTTTTTTTTAAAACATTAAAACAAACCATCATCATCATTTGTATCAGGGTGGGTGGCTTGGTCTATTGGTGAGTGCACTCACCCCCCCCCAACACAAGCATTGTTAGTTCAATTCCTGGTCATGCTGTTGTATGCTGTTCATTTTTCGTTCTTATTTGGTCTGGTCCGAGAGACAGGTGCATTCAGCTGCAGGAGGGCAACGCCAGAGAGGACCAACGTCTTTAATAAAACCTCCACGTTTTAGCCGTGAAAGCCTACAGCAGGGCGTTCTGCACTGCTGTGGAAGGATTTCACAGTCGAAACATGTTGAAGTTACGAGGTTTCAGACAGAAGGTCCGTTACTCACGTCAAATAAGACTGGCAACCACCTGTCTCACATTTTACTTTCTGCAAACAAACCGGCCTGATTCATTAAGTCAAGGCATGACTCACACACCAACAAACTTCTCCGTCTCTGTACCGTGTGCGTGTGCGTGTGTGTGTGTGTGTGTGTGTGTGCGTGTGTGCGTGTGTGTGTGTGTGTGTGTCTCTCACCATGCCAGGAGAGACGTGAAGACATGGATTGACACTCCATATCTCCCCCGAAGCCCTTCTCCTCAGCCGGGCCAGATTAAGAGCTTACCAGGCAAGGCGAACACTAAAGCTGGCTAATTCTCACCCAGGCACAGAGAGCTAAGGCTAACCAGAGCCCCGTGGAGCGTCGTTCCTCCGAGCAGCTGTGATAGAGGGAGTGGGACAGAGAAGGAGGCGGGAGAAACCACAATCCTTCATGTGACAATACGCACCACAGATTTAATGGAACTAGTGACTGTTGTAGACTATTTTAGATGTCTATTAATCCCAAGATACTTTTATTTCATATTGCTTTTGTCCTCAATATCATGTAATCTAGGTGTGTCAGGTTATTAAAATTACTACGGAGTGAATGAATGAACGAGTGGATGATCAAACAGAGGCAACAGAAGAAGAACCATTTTTGTGTCTCTTGGTGTAGATTATTTACCTCCAGTATCGGAGGGCGGTTATGATTGGTTGAAAACAAAAAGAGGAGACAATGAAACATGGGCCCTGCCACAGGAACCTTTCCCACAGCGTTCCATCAGGCTCACTATCACAAACACACGGCCATTCATCTCAACTTGGCTTCTTTTTCTTCGCACTTCCGAGACTAAGAAGCAAGCAAACCCCATCCATCTCAGTATATCTTTAGTAAACAAGAGGAAGGCATGCGAGAGAGAGAGAGAGAGAGAGAGAGAGAGAGAGAGAGAGAGAGAGAGAGAGAGAGAGAGAGAGAGAGAGAGAGAGAGAGAGAGAGAGAGAGAGAGAGAGAGAGAGAGAAAGAGAGAGAGAGCGATAGAGAGAGAGAGAGAGAGAGAGAGGGGGGGGGGGGGAAGGAGGAGAGCGAGAGTGGGATGAAGACAGAGGAATAGAGGGGGGCATGATTTGTGCGTGTGCTCTCCTGTGGGCAGAGGACAATGCAACGTGGCCGGGCAGCGTCAGAGCCTCATGCCAGGGGGGAATAGGCTGCCACATGGTGCCCCCGTGAGCCAGGCCAACGTGGAGGGGGATGAGGGCCACAATGTATGTATATGTGTGTGTGTGTGTGTGTGTGTGTGTGTGTGTGTGTGTGTGTGTGTGTGTGTGTGTGTGTGTGTGTGTGTGTGTGTGTGTGTGTGTGTGTGTGTGTGTGTGTGAGTTTGTGCAAGTGTGTGCGCACGCCTGCACTCCCTATAATGTATGTATATGTCTGTGTGTGTATGTGCGCACGTGTGTGTGTGTGTGTGTGTGTATGTGTTTGCGCGAGCGTGTGTGTGCACGCTTGCACTCCCTATATGTGTGAGTGATCGTGTGTGCTCAGAAGAGCGGCAGAGAGGTGTATCTGTGTGTTTTCTGTAATGTATGTATATTAATGTGTGCGTGTGAGGGTGTGAGTCGGGGGGATGGGGGGGTGGGGGGTGAGAGATGGTGGTGAGGGAGGGGGGAGTCCCAGTTCCTGTTTGCATCTTAAATTCCTCAACATCTGTTCATCCCTTCTCTGTAGTACGAGCGGGTTGCGTGTTTGTTTGTGCGTGTGCGCACGTGTATGTGCATGTGTGCATGTTTGTGTGCGCGTAAGCGAGCGCGTGCACATGCGCGCACCCATGCATGCGGACGTACGCGTGTGTGTTTGTGTGTGTGTGTGTTTGTGTAAGCGAGTGTGCGGACGTACCTGTGTGTGTGTGTGTGTGTGTGTGTGTGTGTGTGTGTGTGTGTGTGTGTGTGTGTGTGTGGTTACATGTGAGGGAGTGTTTGTGTCTGGCTGCATGTGCGCGCTCTGCTGAAGGTGCTGGTTGTTACCCACACCTTAATTAGAGGGAGACAGAGACCCATTTCCAACAATACATGCAGGTAATGTGAGGAGCTCCCAGAGAATACAAAGTGCTCCGCTCACCTCCGCCACGGCACTGTTACTAAGACCAAGACCCGCGTCAGAGACCACCATCTTAATGCCAGCACCTCCCAGAATACTGCATGTTCAAACAATACTGGGCCACATGGTACTGACCGTCCATTGGACTCAAGTAAGTATAGGAACCGACCCGTCCTGTATATGAACACGAGTGAGAATGAACATTTCTGCCGTAGCCTCGGATGAGTAAGCCTGCATGCCTACAGTTTAGTCTGTATGCGAGTATCTGAGGTAGAGAGACGGCGAAAGACGCGTTTGAGCATTTGTGTGTCATAATGCATGTATGAATGTGGAATTACAAAGATTCGGACATCAAATATTTACGTCCCGCGTGTTGTCTCCTGAGTGAGACTGACAAGAGTTTCAAAGACAACGTGATGCAAAGACATACTGCTCTGGGCCGCTCTTTGTCTTTGCGCGCGCACACACACACACACACACACACACACACACACACACATACAACCTCTTCCACCGACACAATGGGTTTAGCACCCCTCGCTAACCCCAGTGCCAATCCTGGACAAATCTTATGCCACCTAAATGCCAACCTTGCCAAACTTATGTCACTTCAGAACAGGCGCTGTGTCAACTCTGCACCATACATATGCCAACCCTATGCCCTCCACATGCCAACCTCATGCCACCTCAGTGGCAATCCTTAGACAACAATGTGCCAATGAAAGACCCCTGTCTGGAGAGGGTGTTGAATCCTTTTTTTGGTATTAAACACCTAACTATTTAGTATGGAACTCCAAAGGTCAAAAGCCGCTGGTGTATTCGGATCCAACACAAATCTGTCTTTTGGTTCTCCTTCACTGGATGCAATTAGCAATGAAATCCTCCTCTGAAGCCCTGCTAAAGCTCTAATCTCAGGGTGTGTGGGTCCCTTCCTCTCACTCATCTACCAGGCTGTCGGTCTCCTACCAAACCTCACCTCTGTCTCCCTCCCTCCCCCCTCTCTCCTCCTCTCCCTCTCTCCCTCTCTCCCCTCTCCTCTCTTCTCCCTCTCTCCTCTCTCCATCTCTCCCTCTCTCTCTCTCTCTCTCTCTCTCTCTCTTGATGCCTGCTGGCACTTTGGGAGCAGTGACCCTCCAATCCCCATGCCCCCCTCCCCTCCCCCCTCCTCTGGATGCCAGCCGACGGCCGTCACAGTGTGGCACGCCATCTGCTGCTGCCCGCCCCGGCAACCCCTCCCCTCCTCCTCCTACCCCCACCTACCCCTCCTCTCTTACCCCCCTGCAGACAGCTACCCACAATCCTCCTCTGCCTCAGCCGCACGCCGCATAGAACAGGAGGCTTTCGCACAGATCACTTCACCCCTGATGCCTCGCCAGATATGAGGATACTGGGGGGGGGACAGACAAAATACTGTACTCAAGCTTTTTTACTCCTATCTGTCAAGACAACACACACACACACAGCCACAGTCTTTCTCTCCCGCACTTATACGGTATGAGCGAGATTGTATTACTACTCCATGACTGCGTGATTAAACATAGATGTGAAAAACAGCCAAACAGGGAACGCACATGACTAGGAATGACAAAGCCCCTTTAAGCATGCAAACACATGCTGCGCCTGGGAACCTATCAGAGGGAACTGAGGGTGATTTGTGATGGGGCTCTCTGGTATCTCTGTTTAGTTTAGAAAGAGAGAGATAGAAAGAGAGAGAGATAGGGTGAGAGACACCAAACTAGAACAGGAAAGAGAGAGAGAGGGAGAGAGAGACAGACAGACAGACAGACAGACAGACAGACAGACAGACAGACAGACAGACAGACAGACAGACAGACAGACAGACAGACAGACAGACAGACAGACAGACAGACAGACAGACAGACAGACAGACAGACAGAAAGACAGAGAAAGAAGAGAGAGAGACAGAGAGAGGGAAAGGAGAGACTGCAATGGGGGAGAAAGATATGAGACAGTGAGAGAGACAAGGGAGAGAGAGAGGGAAGGAGAGAGATGGGGTCAGAGAGAAAGAGAGTAACAGAGAGAGACAGAAGAGCGATGGACAGAGACATGGAGATAGAGAGAAAGACAGAAGAGAGAGAGGGCAATATAGAAAGATGAGAAAGAGGGAGAGAGAGAAAGGGGGAGGGAGGAGAGAGACACGGGACAGAGAGAAAAGAGAGGAGGAAATATATATAGAGAGAGAGAGAGAGAGAGAGAGAGAGAGAGAGAGAGAGAGAGAGAGAGAGAGAGAGAGAGAGAGAGAGAGAGAAGCTCCATCCATCTTGTGTGAGTATGGAGCCTCATGGCTGGCACTCTATCCATCAATGAGCGCAACATTAACTCTCTGGATCAGAACCAACTTCCCCAGATCTCTCCCCATCTCTCTTCCCTCCCCTCCCTCCCCTCACACAGCTAAATACACACACTACACCACAACACACAACACACATGCACACACACACCATTATATTCTACGATCATCCATGAAACCTCCACATCCACCTCAGTACCTTACACACATATACACAACACATAGCCTACACCTCAGTACCTCCCCTTCTACTCAGTACCTCCCCTTCTAACACACACACGCACACACACGCACACACACACACACAGTATCTACATCTCAGTACCTTCCCTTCTAACACACACACAACACATACACCTCAGTACCTTCCCTTCTAACACACACACACTTCAGTACCTTCCACACACACACACACACACACACACAACACACACACACACACACACACACACACACACACACACACACACACACACACACACACACACACACACACAGTTAACACAGCAAAACAAATCCTTTTATTTTTCCTCATCTCAATTGTCTGTCTCTCTCTCTCCTTCCCCCTCTCTCTCTCCCTCTTTCTCAGCTCCCTTCCCTCTCTCTTGCTCCTCTCTCTCTCTCTCCTTCCATCCATCTCTTCAATTCCAACCCAAATTGTTCCTCTTTCACTAATCTCTTCACCCCTCTTCTATCTTTGTTTTGTCTATCTTCACATTCTTCTTCACCTGCTTCTTCTTCTGTCTCTTCTCTCTGCTAAGCCGTGTTCTCCGCTCCTCTCTTTGTCTCTCATCCCAGCGTGTGTTAATAATTTAACTCGTGAGCTGCTACAGAGCTGGCTTCTCTCCAGGCCTCAGATTGGTTCTGTCTGTCTATTTATGACAGCGTGTGGCTGCGCACATGTGTGGGATGTGCCAGTATGAGGAAAAGACTGTGTGTGTGTGTGTGTGCATGCGTTTAAGTGCATGTGCGTATGCGCCTCTATATCAGATGTCAGCCAATAACAAATTGGCCTCCAAAGCCCTAAGACTAAATTGGAGATGGAGATAGAGGGAGAGAGACACAGAGAGAGAGAGAGAGAGAGAGAGAGAGAGAGAGAGAGAGAGAGAGAGAGAGAGAGAGAGAGAGAGAGAGAGAGAGAGAGGAGAGAGAGAGAGAGAGAGAGAGAGAGAGAGAGAGAGAGAGAGAGAGAGAGAGGGCTGTCTGCCCTCAGCCAGACCTTCGACCACTGGCCAGATATACAGCTTTAAATAAAAAATATACGTATATGAAAGTGGCTGATAGTACGATAATATGAAAGATATGGCTCCCACTTCTGCAGAGAGGGTGGCGACATATCCTCTGGAGTGGTAGCATGGTGTGAGCATACCACCTCCTACACCCTATACCTCCTACAACTCCACCTCTACACCCTAACCTAAAAGACCTCTACACCCTCTACACCTCCTACACCTCCTACAGCCCTCTACACCTCTATACCTCCTACACCCTCTAACACCTCCTACACCTAAACTAGTATACGGTCCTACGACCTATACACCTCTACACCTCCACACCTCTACACTCTACATCTCCTACACCTCCTACACCCTCTACACCTCCTACACCTCCTACACTTTCTACACCTCCTACATCTCCTACACCTCCTACACCTCCTACACCCTCTACACTCCTACATCTGCTACACCTCCTACACCCTCACACCTCCTACACCTCCTACACCCTCTACACCTCCTACACCCTCTACTCCTCCACACTCTCTCTCTACACATCTACACCTCCTACACCTCTACAACCTCCTACACCCTCTACAACCTCTCACTAACCCATACTCCTCTACACCCTCTACACACTCTACACCACTACACCCTCTACACCTCCTACACCCTCTACACTCCTACACCCTCTACACCCTCTACACCCTCTACACCTCCTACACCCTCTACACCTCCTACACCTCTACACCCTCTACACCTCCTACACCCTCTACACCTCCTACAACCCTCTACACCTCCTACTCCCTCTACTCCTCTACACCTCCTACACCTTCTACACCTCCTACATCTCCTACACCTCCTACACCCTCTACATCTCCTACACCCTCTACACCCTCTACACCTCCTACACCTCCTACACTGTCTACACCTCCTACATCTCCTAACCCTCTACACATCCTACACCCTCTACACCTCCTCACCCTCTACACCTCCTACACCTCCTACACCTCTAACCTCCTACACCCTCTACACCTCCTACACCCTCTACACCTCCTACATCTCCTACACTTTCTACACCTCCTACATCTCCTACACCTCCTACACCTCCTACACCTCCTACACCCTCTACACTCTATACCTCCTACACCCTCTACACCCTCTACACCTCCTACACTCCTACATCTTCTACACCCTCTACACCTCCTACACTTCCTACATCTCCTACACCTCCTACACCCTCTACACCTCCTACACTTCCTACATCTTCTACACCCTCTACCTCCTACACCTCCTACACCCTCTACATCTCCTACACCTGCTACACCCTCTACACCTCCTACACTCCTACACTCTCTACACCTCCTATACCTCCTACACCCTCTACACCTCATACACCTCCTACATCTCCTACACCTCCTACACCCTCTAGTCTACACCTCCTACATCTTCTACACCTCCTACACTTCCTAACCTCATACACTTCCTATACCTCCAATCCAATCCAACTTTATTTATATAGCATGTTTAAAAACAACAAGGTTGACCAAAGTGCTTCACAATCAATAATATAGTAAAAAAAAAACACATAAACACAATACAATGGACACAGAACTACAAACAAAATTACGGCAGTAGACTGTACATTTTTTTTTTTTTTTTACTTTATTTTTTAGCGTTTATCGCTTTTCTGGCCAAGCATGACCGACAGAAACAGGTTGAAATGGGATGTAGAGCAGGGGAAGACATTCTGAGAAATGACGGCGGGTCCGGGAATCGAACTTGTGTCCCCCAGATCCGTGACGAGCACGGTTTTCCCCGACGCAGAATAGCGCCGAGATATGCGGTGAGCTACGGGAGCTCCCCTGTAATTTTTTTTTTAAAGGGGAACTATCTTATAAATGGCTTTTTGAGTGTTTAGCATTGTTTCCTAGCTATGTGAACTTATATTAATATGATCTATGTCTCAAAATTCTCATATTGGCGCATTCTTCCAATTCTCCTCTCACAATATTCACCCTCACTGAACTGAGTCGTTTGAAAATGTGCCTATATGTGATGTCATATAGTCACTGCTGCATGTTATGTTCAGGTGAACACGACGGTGCTCAGTGGTTTAGGAGCCCAGGCTCAAAACAGCTCGAAATCTTGAGGTAGAAAAATGCTGTTTTTGAGGACTTGATTAGAAATACAAAACAATGAATAAAAAAAATATATATATTACAGAGGTGTTCCATAGACTCACAGGAATTGTGTAAAGTGCCCAAATAGTGAAAGAAATAGTAAAATAGTTCCCCTTTAAATGCTAGGGAGAACAAATGTGTTTTAAGATGGGACTTAAACATTTGGAGCATTGGGGCCAGCCTAATGTGGGTGGGCAACTCGTTCCACAGTTTGGGGGCTGCAATCGCAAACGCACGGTCCCCCCTATTTTTTTGCCTGGATTTGGGGACAAGGAGCCAGCAGACATCAGAGACCGTAATGGGGTTGTAGGGGTGCAGGATCTCTGTGAGGTAGGGTACGGCAGACCATGTATTGCTTTATATGCAAATAACAGGATCTTAAAATGTATCCTAAACCAGGGGCGTATCTAGACCCAGCACTTCAGTAGGGCACAGAAGGGCACCAACAACTACGAAGCGGGAGCGCGTAGCGCGACCGCGGAAAAAATTTGGCCGGTTTTGGCCGGTTTGTGGGGCGAAAATGGGTGGATTTTGTAACTATTTTTTTTTAACTTTATTTCGGTTTTATGGTTAGGTTAGGGTTATGTTATTTAATTATTTTGGGGAGCCAGCCCCCCAAACTCCTGAAATGCATAGAAATCTATGAAATAAATAAAACAATCTGACATTTATATTAATTAAAAAGAGCTAGCCACCCAAACCCCTAAAATACATAGAAATCTATGCATTTTGGAACAGTTACTATATATATAGTCAATAAAGCATTTAGTCATACTTAAAGTTTAAAGTGCTTTACTTGCATTGAACATTGCATTGAACATTGAACATTGAGGAGACATCATTAGAAAGCACAATGTATGTTTCCATAGTTACGCAGATGACACACAATTGTACATCTCCGCTGAACCAAATGATCACACAGCTATAAACTCCATTTCCGCCTGTCTCTTAGCAATAAACAAATGGATGACGAACAACTTCCTAAAATTAAATGAGGGCAAAACTGAAATCCTACTAGTCGGTCCTATAACAAAAAGAGAAATGTTACAGAGCAATATGGGGCAACTTACTCCTTGGATCAAACCCGAAGTTACAAGTAAGTGATCATCTACTACTGGTCTATTGAAGGTTCCAAGCCACAGTCTAAAGAAAATCAGGGATGCAGCCTTTGCTAACTATGCACCAAAGTTATGGAACACACTACCTATGGACATTAGGGAAGCTAGATCTCTTAATATTTTCAGAAATAAGCTAAAAACGTACCTCTTCACCATAGCCTTCTAATACACCCCGCTGTTGATTGTACTGTAGCACTATTTTACTCTGGCCATTCTATTGCATAATTTTACTATCTATTCTACTATTCTATTATTGCACTGTATTATTGGTGTGCAAACCAGTCAACTTACAAAAAAGAGCCTGTTGGAGGATTTCAACAAGATAAATGCAGTGCAAAATATTTCACTATAATATTTCAAAGCGAAGTAAAAAATATTATAATAATTATTTGATCATGTTAAATGATCATTTGATCATGTTAAAAAAGGGAAAATAAAAAACATTTGTTAAAAAAAAAAAAAAAAAAAAAAAAACATTTTTTTTTATTTATTTTTTCATCACTGGGGCACAGATGATCATCACTAGGGCACGTGCCCTAGTGATAGTGGTCTAAATACGCCTCTGTCCTAAACTGCACAGGCAGCCAATGAAGGGAGGCGAGGAACACCACTTCCTACACCTCCTACACCTCCTTACACCTCCTACAACTCTCACCCTCCTGCCTACAGCAAAAAAACATATTTTTGTTGTAGCCTACTGTACTTGTGCTGTATGGGACGCAGGATGCGTGTATCACTTCCGCAACGGATTTGATTTCCGGGGTTGGCCTGATTGGCCGCGACAGCGGCCGAGGCGGCAACGCCAGAGGCTGCTGTGTTTCACTGCCGATTTCCCACTTCAACGCCGCAGCAGCATTGTCGCGCCTAGCACAGTCTCTAACAGTAACAGTAAGAAGCATTAATGTTGCTGAATTAAAGAATGAATGAGTTAAACGTGTCAATTCAGCAGTCAAAGTGTACTGTATAAATCTAACTTCATTAGATGGCCGACACGTACGGCTCTCTTGTCCATTAATGCAGTGGTTCCCAAAGTCGGGGTCGCGACCCAAAGGTGGGCCGCGAGCGGCCACGGGTGGGCCGCGAGATGATTAAAAAAAAAAATTAAAATTAAAAAAAAAAAAAAAAAAAAAATATTTTTTTATAATTTTTTATATTTTTTTTTGTCAGGCCACTGAACTTAGAAGCAGGCCAGGACAGTGTTTCTAGTTGTATTCTAAAATTATATTCTATTGTCTTCTAAAATGTGACTATATGGTTTTATATTAACTTAATAAATAAACAAAAACTAAAAATCTACTTATTTCAACGAACATTTCAAACTAAATAACAGATTATGCACATAAACGCTGAAAACAACCGAAGCAACAATAGTATTTTAATGAGGCTATTATTATTGTCATTATTATTTTGCAACAAGTTAGCCCTCTCATAAATAGCACATATAAATGAATAACTAACTTGAACTAACTTAATAGGATTGAAGTGATATTTGGCTAAAGAAATCGGTCGCCTGGCAAAAAAAAAAAAAAAAAAAGCCAGACGATGTGCATTGGGCCGCGGCTCTCTGACGCCTTCTTTTCTGGGCCCTGGCCTGAAAAGTTTGGGAACCCCTGCATTAATGGATATATAATGGATATTTTATTTATCTTCCACCGTGGTGTAATGGTTAGTCCTCATACCTCTCACGCGGACAACCCACGTTCCAATCCCCCCTTTTATCTAATTAAAAAAAAAATTGTGATGTAAATGCTTCAATCTGGTGCACTTTGAGAGCTATATAAAGAATGACATCCTCAATGCATGTAGATTTATAATATTTTAACTTAAAACTAGGCTACTTTTGCGTATACAGTCATTCATATTATATTCCAAAAGAAATAATATTAGACACGCGGGGTTTCAAACTCGGGTTGTCCGCTTGACAGGAATGAGCACTAACCATTACACCACTGTGCCAGACAAAATATATCCATTATATATCCATCAATGGACAAGAGACCCGTGTTTCTAAACAAGATTACAAACATCACAAAACAAACTGGTCAGACTACTGTTACTGTTAGAGACTGTGCTAGACGGCGTAAGCGCGATGTGAAAGGCGAAGTGAACTCCAGCGTCGCGCCACTGGTAACGCAGTGGGGCAAGTGATTAAACAGCTCTGCACTCAGGCGATGTGGCGCGACAATGCTGCTGCGGCGTTGAAGTGGGAAAGCGGCAGTGAAACACAGCAGCCTCTGGCGTTGCCGCCTCGGCGGCTGCCGCGGGGCGGGGCCACGGCATGTCACGTGGCCGTCGCGGCCAATCAGGCCAACCCCGGAAATCAAATCCGTTGCGGAAGTGGCCTAGAGTAAAGGGCGTCAGCCAATAACCGAAAAGTACCCATCCCAGACAGGAGGGTGTATTCTAGCTGTGAGCTGGTGACTGAAGGGTGGCTGGTATTATTGCATCTATGGCACCCACCATTCTACTTGAGTGCCCTTGAGCAAAGCACTGAAGCCAAAACTGCAAAACTCTGACCTCTCTAATGAAATGCACATGTGTGGGGGACTGTGTGTATGTATGTAACTAGGAGGGATATGCGAGACAAAATTACTAATTTCAATTGCCTTGTGTACATTGACAATTAAATAATATTTTTCTTCTATAATGACAACACATTTTAATCTAATCTAAACCTGCCAGAATATTTTGATACTCCATGATCTGCATGCACATGGCTGGTCGAGGCAGATATACCCGGGGATGTATGCAGTGCTGAGGTCTTGCTAGGATCTAATAGTAAACAAACATACGCAGGGCTTCCCATTGCTGCACCGTGTCTAAACTGAGATCTCGTGAGGCCGTTCACACATACTGCAAAACATACACGCTATGAGCAGATCCACGCACAGCAAACCAGCACCGTCATTAATCCCTGAGATGGGAGGGAGGTCACCGTAGGAAATGGGGTACAGTTTGTGTGTGTGTGTGTGTGTGTGTTTGTGCGCGTGTGAACAGGCCATGGCATGCGTAGGATGTGTGCGTAAATGGGGGTGGGGCACACAGACGTCACACTCACACACACACACACGTTGACAGGTGGCAGTGGTAAAGAGGTGGTCCCTGAGCTAGGATCTGCCTGTCTCTGCCTGTCTCTGGTTGAGAGAGAGAGAGAGAGAGAGAGAGAGAGAGAGAGAGAGAGAGAGAGAGAGAGAGAGAGAGAGAGAGAGAGAGAGAGAGAGAAGGGGGAGAGAGAGAGAGAGAGAGAGAGAGAGAGAGAGAGAGAGAGAGAGAGAGAGAGAGAGAGAGAGAGAGAGAGAGAGAGAGAGAGAGAGAGAGAAAGAGAGAGAGAGAAAGAGAGCGAGAGAGAGCAAGAGAGAGCGAGAGAGGAATAAAAAGCTCCTAGCAGCTGTCGCCCTAATTCCTCTAACACGGTGCTTGTGCTCTGATTAGAAAACAGATCTGGCCTCTCATTTACCCCTGACACCAGCTAATGCTCTATATCTCAATCGCTCTGTCCCTCTCGCCTCCACCCTGCCTGACCGCCTGGCCGGACACTCATGACCAGCACAGTGGCAACATGCACACTCATGTACAGATATAGATATAATTGGAGAGTATGGGGACGACACAAGAGATCCACACATACAACCAACACAGTGTCTTGGACCCCTAAGCAGTATGCACACTCATATAGGAATGAAGATAATAGGAGAGCATGATGTCAAGAACACAAGAGATCCACACACACACACACACACACACACTTATACATTTACATTTAGTTATTTAGCTGATGCTTTTATCCAAAGTGACTTACACGTTCTGTACAACAAGTCAGCAGGAAGGGTCAACTCTGGCAGCTAAGGATAAGTAACATTGTTCATCAAACAGTGTTGCACTTGAGTAGTAGTATAGAGATATTAGCATAGTAGGTAGTAATATAGGCAAGGTAGATTACTTAGTAGCAAAATGCATGTTATCACAAGAGCCCCTGCATTCTGAGCACATTGAAACAGGCCTATGAATGAAACCGATGTCCAGGTGGGATTTAACCTCGGGAGTGGTTTTGATTTTAATATAAATCTAAAGATAACCACAATATGACGAGTGACGCTGATTTTCCCTTTGTAATAAGGTTGTACAGGTGAGTGGGATTGTTTTAAACCATTTCTATGTAGAGGATTGGTCACTGACAAGGGTACAACTCTTTCAGCTAAGTAACAATGTTCGTCAAACAGTGTTGAACTTGGGTGCAAAAGTCAGTATAGACATAATTAGCATAGTAGGTAGTAATATAGGCAAAGAAGATTACTTAGTAGCAAAGTGCATAACAGTAAAAGACAGTATGCAGGTTCCTTTATTTAAAAAATATAATTTGAATTGGGTGGGTTTCAGTTGTCCTGACTGCGGTGGGGAGGGGAGTTTGTTCCACCATTGTGGAGCGAGGACAGAGAATATCCTGCTTCGTTTTGATGACCCCCCAGGAGCTGGGATAGGAGTGGGTCTGAGGTGGCCAGAAAATGCAGAGTGTAGGGGTCTTGAGGTTGTGTAGTTAGAGACCATTGACTATTGTATTGAGGTAAGGGAAATAATTAAAACACACATCAAACAAACAACCAAATAAAATTACAAGGTAAGGTTAATGAAGCAGAACAGACAAATTACAGTTAAAAGACTGGGTGACAGTTGCAGGTGTGTGTGTGTAAACAACTCTGTGATAGAGTCCTTAAAAGTAGTGAGGGGATCAATTTGTCCATTTTCAAAGTATTTTGTATCTCGTTCCAACAGCTGGGAGCAGCAAATTGGAAGGAGGATCGACCAAAGGAAGTGTTAACACTTCCTCACACATACAATGGCCAGTCGCTTCCGCTGTCCGTGCTGGTTGATTCAGGCGCTGATGAAAATCTCATTGACGCTGGCGCTTCCGTATCGCTACCGACACTTTGCCTATCCCCCGCGACGCTCTCGGACTAAATGGGAGGCTACTCTCGCGGATAACTCGCCACACCAAGCCACTCCGCCTGCTGCTCTCAGGGAATCATAACGAGGTTATCCGTTTTCACGTCACTAATTCCCCCCATAACCCTATTGTTCTCGGCATGCCCTGGTTCAAGCTACACAACCCAGTGATAAACTGGCCAACCGGTGCGGTCGTGAGCTGGAGCCCCCACTGCCACGCCTCCTGTCTACAGTCTGCTTGGCCGCCACTGGAGGTCGCTGGTTCTCACGTTCCCAACGAACCCATTGACCTTTCTGCTATCCCTCCAATTTATCATGATTTAGAGGCTGTTTTTAGTAAACAGCATGCTCTCTCCTTGCCACCCCATCGCCTGCTTTGTATGACTGTGCTATTGACCTGCTCCCGGGAGCCCCGCTCCCCGCTAGTCGCCTGTTCAATCTCTCGCGCCCGGAGAGGGAGTCCATGGAGAAATACGTCCACAAGTCCCTGGCCTCTGGCATTATTACCCCCTCCTCCTCTCCTGTCGGCGCTGGTTTCTTTTTAGTTTCCAAGATGGATGGCTCCCTTCGCCCCTGTATTGACTACCGGGGCCTCAACAACATCACGATCAAGAACAAGTACCCCCTGCCGTTAATTAACTCTGCTTTTGAACCCCTGCAAGGTGGCACCGTTTTTACGAAGCTGGACATCAGGAATTCCTATCACCTCGTCCGTGTCCGGGAGGGGGACGAATGGAAGACAGCCTTTAAGACCCCGCTCGGTCACTTCGAGTACAAGGTAATGCCCTTTGGCCTGACCAACGCCCCTGCTGTCTTCCAGGCCCTTGTCAATGACGTTCTCTGTGATGTCCTTAACCTCTCTGTTTTTGTTTATTTGGATGATTTTTTCCCGCTCTATGGAAGACCACGTCCAGCATGTCCGCCGGGTCCTCCAACGCCTGCTGGAGAACAAGTTGTTCGTCAAGGCGGAGAAGTGTGAGTTCCATGTCTCCTTGTGAGTTCCATGTCTCCTCCATCGGGTTCCTCGGCTACATAATAGAGGGCGGCCAGATCCCGGTGGACCCCGAGAAGATCAAGGCAGTGTCAGACTGGCCCAGACCCACCAACGTCAAGCAACTCCAACGCTTCCTGGGATTTGCTAACTTCTATCGGCGTTTCATCAGGGACTACAGCCGGGTTGCTGCACCCCTTACCCAACTCACTTCGCCCTCCATGCCCTTTGTCTGGTCCGCTAAAGTGGACTCCGCCTTCTCCGAGCTGCGTAGCCGCTTCACCTCCGCGCCCATCCTTGTCCAGCCGGACACGTCCCGCCAGTTCGTGGTGGAGGTGGATGCTTCGAGTACCGGGGTGGGGGCGGTCCACAGTTTGTCCCCGAAGGGGGCCCCTCACACCCTGACACCATCCTCTCCTCCTCCTGCTTGGTGGCTTCCGCCACCTGGGAGATCCAGTCCACGTCCGAAAGGCTCAGCGCGTCCAGCCTGATCCAGGTAACGGCCCACCTAACCGGCTTTTTGTTCCCGACCTTGTCCGCTCCCAGGTGCTCCAGTGGATCCACGCCTCCCGGTCCGCCTGTCATCCTGGGATCGACCTCTACTGAAGCGGCACTTCTGGTGGGTTTCCATGAGAGAAGACACCCGCGCCTTCGTCCTTGCCTGCACCGTCTGTGCTCGTCGGAAGGCTTCCTACCGACCACCTGCCGGGCTCCTCCGTCCGCTGCCTGTTCCTGGCCGGCCCTGGTCACACGTCGCCCTGGACTTCGTCACCGGCCTGCCCCCCTCACACAGTAACACAGTCATTCTCGCCATTGTCGATCGATTCTCAAAGGCCGCGGACCTGATGGTGCTCCACGTCTTCCGCCTCCACGGGATCCCGGTAGACATCGTCTCCGACAGAGGGCCTCAATTCATCTCCCAGGTCTGGAAGGCCTTCTGTCGGGCCCTGGGGGCCATGGTCAGCCTCTCCTCCGGATACCACACGCAGACCAACGGCCAGTCGGAGTGGGCCAAACAGGACCTGGGGTCCGCCCTCCGCTGCGTCACGACCCGGGACCCCTCTGGCTGGAGCGCCTTCCTGCCATGGATCGAGTACGCCCACAACTCCTTGTCCTCTGCTGCCACAGGTCAGTCCCCCTTCAAGTCTTCTCTGGGCTACCAGCCTCCACTGTTCCCTACCCAGGAGGAGATCTCTGTTCCCTCGGTGCAGGCGCACCTTCACCGCTGCAGGAGGATATGGGAGGACACCAGGGCCACGCTGCTCCGCTCCGCTGACCAGAATCGCCGCTTTGCCGACCGCCACCGGACCCCGGCCCCCGACTATCAACCAGGTCAGATGGTTTGGCTCTCGTCTCGGGACCTGCCTCTCAAATCAGTTTCCCGAAAACTCACCCCCCGTTTTGTTGGCCCTTACAAGATTATGTCTGTCATTAACCCCTCAGTCGTCAGACTCCAGCTTCCCTCCCATATGCGCATTCACCCCTCATTCCATGTCTCCCAGCTGAAGCCGGTGGTCTCCAGTCCCCTGTCTCCCCCAGCTCCGGAGCCTCCCCCTCCGCTGATTGACGACCATCCGGCCTACACTGTCCGGCAGTTACTGGACGTGCGTCGCCGCAGTCGCGGCTTCCAGTACCTGGTGGACTGGGAGGGCTATGGCCCGGAGGAGCGCAGCTGGGTCTCCCACCAGATGGTTCTGGATCCTGCCCTCATCCAGGATTTCCATCTGGCCAACCCTGGCAAGCCCGGAAGGTCACCAGGAGGCACCCGTAGAGGGGGGGGTCCTGTCATAATCACGGCGAGAGCCTTCCTCACCCCTCATCCTCCCACACCCTTATATGGGCAGCATCCAACCCCAGGATTCCCACGCTGCCAGAGGGACATCAATTAATGCGGCTGTGAGGGATTCCCTCGTCAACGAACTCCTCAGCCCAGGGATCCTGCTCTATACCCTCGTCGCAGTGTTAACCTAACTACCTAGGTACGACGACGAACCCTAGCCTTGCTACTCTATCCTTGTTGAAATACCTTGTCCTAATCTTGTTCTCTCTGTGCCCAGGACCACCGCTCCGAGACACCACCCACCTGGACGCCCTGTGCTGCACAAGGAGTGCACCTGCTCTCGTCTATTGCACATTCATGTACCTGTTGCACATTCCTGTACCTGTAAACCTGTCTGCTTGGGGGTAAACCAACCTAAAACGCTCCATTCTCTCTCCTCCTGTGTTCTGCTATTGGGCTCCGCCAACCACTGCCCTAACAAACACGGGGAACATCTAGCGAGATATGGTGAGCAGCTCTGGTGGAAGGGAGTAGATGACAATTTTAACAGGTTTATCAAATAAGGAGGAGGGGGGGGGGTAGACAAAATTTCAACCAAGGTTGTTCTATTGTAGAGGTGTGAGTCGTGCTTTGCGGAGGTAAAACAGCTCAGTGGGCTGACCTGGGACCAGCAGCACTCTATACATGCAGTGCCCTCTTTCTGTTTGTTTCAGTGGGCTGACCTGGGACCAGCAGCACTCTACATGCAGTGCCCTCTTTCTGTTTGTTTCCTGCAAGGAAACTATAAAAGAAGGAAGGGTCATCACATCAGAATACCAGCGTTCTATGGTCTGCTTAGTCGCAGACTTTACCAGCTATCTGAGGAAATACATAACCAATATATCAAACGTTAGCTAGTTAACAATGCAACAAATTACAGATGATTCTGACATCCGAGGTAATAACCTGTTTAAATGACAGGTCAATAAAAGAAGATGGTTGATCCCATTCAACTCAATGTCGACTGAACTGAAAGTTTCCAGACTTGGCACCAATGTGCGTTCACGCGCTACACAGTGACATAATGACTCTTGACTTACTACCATAGTGTCTTTATACCTGTATCACTGTAAATATTAATATTTACATATATTAATACAACTCTGTACATACATCTGATTAGCATTATTACTCAGTAATACTAATTTATATTTTTGATATCCAGTTTAATCACCTGTACATTGTATATTACTATTGTACTTTTAAAATTTGAATCTAATCTAATCTAAACAAATCTAATCTAATGAATGACGAATTGTTGTTGTCTCATGACCTCATTGCCTCATTCTTTTTTTATAGACCCTAGATTTAGTGAAAGTGAATGGGTACAATACAATTATATGGCTCAATACACACAATTGTTAAGGGGATGCAGACCAGAGAAAGACTTTCGTCTTGTTTACATCAGGGTCCCCCATTTTCAATTCATCATAACATAACATATGACATACATGACATATACAGATAGACAGTACTATTACATGTTTGTGGGATATGTTACTGAAGATTGATTGATTGATTGAAAAGTTTATTAACAGATTGCAGAATGGGTACAGTACAGTACAGCTCAATACATACAATTGTTAAGAGGATGCAGACCTGAGAAAGACTTGTCTTGTTTCCATCAGGGTCCCCCATTTTCAATTCATTATATGACACATACGACATACAGATAGACAGTACTGCTACATCTATACATTTATGACATACCAGATTTGCAAATACAGTACTGTTTGTGATACTAAAAAAATCCAGAAAAAGAGTGTATATACATTTGACATAGAAACTGTGCATTGGAGAAGGTTGGGTAGGTGGGGTGGGGCTGTACATTGGAGATGGGGTGGGGGGGGGGGGGGGTTGGGTAGGGGGACACACACTGTACATTGGAATACTGACATACATTTGACATAGAAATTGTGCAAGTTGCTGTACTCTGTCGACTGTCGTCTACTCTAAGCCATCCTAGGTTGGCAAAGTGTGCAGGGGTGAGGTGGGTTCTAGGAGTCAGGTCAAGCAGTAGTCTGACTAGTTTGTTTTGAGATGTTTGTAATTTGGTTTTTAGTGCCTTTGAGGTGCTTTGGTACTGTACCATGAGGTGCAAGCATAGTCGTAGTACCCTTGAATGAGTGCTCCTGCCAGAGTCTTCAGGGTATTCTTGTTTACCAGAGAGGAGATCCGGTACAAGAATCGAGTTAGTTGGTTGATTGATTGATTGATTGAAAAGTTTATTAACAGATTGCAGAATGGGTACAGTACAGTACATCTCAATACATACAATTGTTAAGGGGATGCAGACCAGAGAAAGACTTTCGTCTTGTTTCCACCAGGGTCCCCCATTTTCAATTCATCATAACATATATGACATACATGACATACAGATAGACAGTACTGCTACATCTATACATTTATGACATATCAGATTTGCAAATACAGTACTGTTTGTGATACAAAAGTGTCCAGAAAAGGAGTGTATATACATTTGGCGTAGAAACTGTACATTGGAGGAGGTTGGTGGGGTGGGGTTGGGTGGGTTGGGTGAGGGCTGTACATTGGAGGTGGGGGGGGGGGGGGGGGGGGTTGGGTAGGGGACACACACACATTTTACACTGTACATTGGAATGTTGACAAAGCCTTACTTGGTCATTTACTGTACAACTAGGTTAGGACATTTGTAGGGGCCAGTTTCGAATTGCAGTCTCACGTAGGTGTTTTTTGAGAGTGTTTTTGAAGGTGGGTAGTGATTCACATTCCTTTACAGCTTTAGGCAGGGCGTTCCACATTGATGTGGCATAATTGCAAAACGTGTTTAGTCCCTTGTTTGAGCCGAATCTGGGTTTTACATGATTTGTGGAGCTCCCTCTGGTGTTGTGATCGTGGTATTCACTGACCTTTGGGAAGTATTTTGACATGTACATGGGTACCTTGGTCGCATAGTGTATCTTGTAGACCAGGCCCATTGCAAGTTGCTGTACTCTGTCGTCTACTCTAAGCCATCCTAGGTTGTCAAAGTGGGCAGGGGTGAGGTGGGTTCTAGGAGTCAGGTCAAGTAGTAGTCTGACTAGCTTGTTTTGAGATGTTTGTAATTTGTTTTTTAGTGCCTTTGAGGTGCTTTGGTACCATGAGGTGCAAGCATAGTCGTAGTACCCTTGAATGAGTGCTCCTGCTAGAGTCTTCAGGGTATTCTTGTTTACCAGAGAGGAGATCCGGTACAAGAATCGCGTTCGTTGGTTGACTTTTTTTATTACATTGGATGCCATTTTGTCACAGGAAAGATTAGCCTCTAGGATGGAACCCAGGTAGGTAATTTCATCTTTCCTTGTGATAATATTGTCACCCACTGTAACCGAGAAGCCGTCGGTCTTGCTGAGTTTGTTATTTGAACCGAAGAGAATGGACTCTGTTTTGCCCATGTGTAATGATAGTTTGTTGTCGGCGAGCCATATGCAGATTTTGCCTAGTTCCGAGCTGAGGGCTTTTTCAACCTGCAACTTGTTCTTGTCAGAGACCAGCAGGGCTGAGTCGTCCGCAAACAGGAACAAGTTGCAGTCACAAGCTGACGACATGTCATTTGCATAAATTAGGAATAGTAGCGGTCCTAGTATGCTTCCTTGTGGAACACCACAGCTCACTGTGAGGGGGGGGGATAGGGTACCGTTTACTTCCACCATCTGTTCCCTCCCCTCCAGGTAGGATTGTATCCAGCTCACTGATAAACTATCAAAACCAATTGCTTTTAGCTTGTCAATCAGAATGGTGTGATTGACAGTGTCGAAGGCCTTTTGTAGGTCCAGCATGACCATGCCGCAGTATTTGCCCGCGTCCACCTCTTGTTTGATGTGGTCGTTCAAGTAGAGAAGGCATGTGTCAGTGGAGTGGGATGTTCTGAAGCCAGATTGGAATTCGTAGATTAGATTTTTTTCCGCAAGGTACTTTTCGATCTGTTCGTATACTATTTTTTCCATGACTTTCGAGATGGATGTAAGGATAGAAACAGGGCGGTAGTTACCCGGGTCTAATTTGCTGCCCTTTTTGTGCAGGGGTGTTACTCTCGCAATTTTGAAGTCCTTGGGGACGTGTCCCTGTTTTATGGAGAGGTTTATTATGTGTGTGATGACTGGGGTGATGGCTGCTGCTGAGTCTCTGAGGAATTTGGAGGGGATGTTGTCATGGCCAGTGGCCTTGTTTGGTTGGAGGGCGCTCAGTTTTTTGAGTACCTCATCTGTAGTTACTATTTCCAGTTTGAAGTCGTCTTTGTGGACGCCTAGGTTCATGTAGTATGCTACTATGTGTTCTACCCCATACTGCCCTGAGTGGGAGGGTAGTTTGTTTACCAGTGTTGTGGCTATGTTTGTGAAGAAAGTGTTTAAGTAATTGGCTACATCCAGCTTGTCTGTGATGAGCGTGTTGTCCGTCTTTATGTTTATGTTTGAGAACCTGGTTTTGAGTTTTTTACTGCAGCCTAGTTGATTGTTGAGTAATTTCCAAAGTTCACGTGGTTTATTTTTGTTTTCCTCGGTTTTGTCATTGATGAAATTTTTTTTTGCAGTTTTGATCATGGAGTTTACGTCATTTCTTAGTCTGTTTCTTTCTAGTTTGAGTTCAGTCACGTGGTCTTGGAGTTCACTGCTCGTGCTTTTGGTAAGCTTTGACTGACTTTTACGAAACTCAGAGCATTTTTTGTCTCTGGCTTTCATAGCGGTCAGTATTTCAGTGTGCATCCATGGCTCAGCGCGATTTTTTACCCTGGTGGTTCTTAGGGGGGCCATTTTGTTTAGTATTGATGAAAATTTGGTTTTGAAGCCAAGCCAAGTGTCTTCAACCAGTGTACCATTGAGTTCATCTGACCAGTCCAGACTCTCCAGTTCAAGGTTAAAGGCCTCGCTAGAGTAGGTTTTGAGGTCTCTAGATGTGACTGTTTTGTGACAGCCAGCCTTTAGTTTTAGCTTTTTGCGGGTACAGAATATCATGTAATGATCACTTAACCCGCATGCTATAACCCCTTTACTGGAGATCTTGGACTTGTCAGAGGTCAGTATGAGGTCAATGGTAGTCTGAGTTGATTCACATATCCTTGTGGGTTGGGTGATTAGTTGGCTGAGGCCGTGCAGATCACAAAACCTATTGAAGGATTTGAAGACGGGTGCATTTTTTTGTTGCATATCCGTGTTCCAATCCCCAATAAGAATTTTTTCCGCATCCTCAGCTCCAGCTAAGCACACATCCAGAGTATCATAAAATCCAGTTTGATCTGGCGGTCTGTATATTGTGCCGACTAGAACAGATTTTGCCCTTTCAAATAAAATTTCCACCCATACGGTTTCAATTGTCTCATGATGAAGGTCAGTACGGGTAATGAATTGACTGGGTTGACTTTTTGTATTACATTGGATGCCATTTTGTCACAGGAAAGATTAGCCTCTAGGATGGAACCCAGGTAGGTAATTTCATCTTTCCTTGTGACAATATTGTCACCCACTGTAACTGAGTGGGACCGTCTTGCTGAGTTTGTTATTTGAACCGAAGAGAATGGACTCTGTTTTGCCCATGTGTAATGATAGTTTGTTGTCGGCGAGCCATATGCAGATTTTGCCTAGTTCCGAGCTGAAGAAACAGCCTCACAAATAAATACCATGAACAACAAAGGTTACGAAATGTGTGCGTGTAGCAACAGCCTCGGTGAACGAGTGCGAGAATGTTCAAATGAGAGCGCGCGCGGGCTGCCAGTTGGCACGCCGGGGGAGGGGGAGAGGCCGTCTGGGTGCATGGGTGCTGTGACAGGACTGGCCCAGCAGGGGGCAGAGGTGTGATAGCAGGGAGTGGGAGGTGAAAGCACAGTGTCACACGGTACACGACCGAACGATGTGTCACATCACCAGCCTCCTGGGGAGAGGGAGAGGGAGAGGGAGAGAGAGAGAGAGGGAGAGAGGGAGAGAGAGAGAGAGAGAGAGAGAGAGAGAGAGAGAGAGAGAGAGAGAGAGAGAGAGAGAGAGAGAGAGAGAGAGAGAGAGAGAGAGAGAGAGAGAGAGAGAGGGGGGGGGGGGTAGCAGGTATATCTATTACTGCAGTTTGTATGGCCTTTAGTTGGTTTAAAGAAACAGTTTAATACAACCCAAAATGTATTAAAAAAACATATTTTTACCCGACTGCTATCTATCCATCCAGATAGTTTCTGTGTGGTTCTCCTAGTGCTCTGCTGTGGCGATATCTGCCTTCACTCCAATACAATGGAGCTGAATGGCACTTGGTTTGTGGTGGTCTAAGCACCAAAATAAATACATTTAAAAAAAACTCAAAAGCGATGTCTCTTTCCAGAAATTATGACCCGGTTACTCAAGATAATCCACAGACCTTGTGAGTAGTTTAATGTAGGAACTATTTTCTATTGAATTACACCCCATTCATTGTTATGAAACTGCTCACAACATGGATTATCTTGAGTAATCGGGTCATGATTTCTGGAAAGAGACGTTGCTTTTGAGTCATAAGGTAGCATAGCTGTCAGGTTGAAAGCCTTGCATCTCAAAGAGGGTAATCTTTTCAAAAATAAAGGAAAACAACATAATTTTCAGACCGACACCCATGTGGACATTCTTCGACATTGATCATTTTCACAATTTTGGCTCTGTACACCACCACAATGGACTTGAGCCATGGCAATGGAACAGCTGAGCAGCTAATTGTCCAATTACTTTTGGTCCCTTAAAAAGGGGTGCATATAGAAATCATTGTAATTCCTACACCGCTCACCTGATTTGGATGTAAATACCATCAAATTAAAGCTGAAAGTCTGCACTAATATTTATGGACCTGACGGTATGTTTTGAAATTATTCATTGGTATTTCCAACAGGTCTCATCGGCCATATTCACACAGCGTTCCTCAATACAAACATATTCACAACATAGAAAACGTTCAACTCAAGACACCAACGTGACCAAAACTGGACGTAAGACATCTTCTGTTGACAGCAGTGTGAATGCATGTCTTGATCTAGTGTTGTTATTGTGCTATTGAACGGCCTTTGCGTGTGTACATCATATTGGTGTGTTTTGTTTGTGTGTCCGACAGGCTTCATGTCTGGGTTTCTTTGTGTGTGTGTGTGTGTGTGTGTGTGTGTGTGTGTGTGTGTGTGTGTGTGTGTGCGTGTGTGTGTGTGTGTGTGCGTGTGTGTGTGTGTGTGTGTGTGTGTGTGTGGTATCCTCTTTTATTCCTCTTCCTTCTCTCTGTCTCTGGTATTCGTCTCCTGGGACTCACTTGGCATCTCTCCCTACTTTTTATTCTCGCTCCGCAAACTGCTGCTGCCTGAGCACAAGCTGGCAGAGACAACACATGCACACACACACACATGCACACACACACACACACACACATATATACACATGCACACACGTACGCATGCATGCACACACACACACAAAAACATACATGTACACACACACGCACACACACATGTACACACGCACACATCTGAACACGTAAATAAATATTTTTACTAGCACATGATCACCAAAAATGCACTGGTAAGGCCCACTCACTCACTCACTCACTCTTCCCATGCACGTTTAGCAGAAAACACACACTGTTTCTCTTCAACATAGATATACGGGGGGGATCACTGGTGAGAAACCCAGAAATATGAGCACAACCAAATACAAGGGACTTCAAAGCCATGCAGTACAAGTTTAGTTCAAAGAGCACAACACACAAACACAGCAGAGCCCTGTGATGCCTGCAGACTCCCAGGAAACACACTGACACATTACATCAGCAGCTGAGAGACGCAGGGACAACAGCCCTGCCACTCACAATACCAACTCCAGAAAGAGGGAGACGAACACACATACATATAGACACGTACACACACGTCTCTAAAACATACATAATTCAAGGAAGAGAAAGGATACAAACGTCCCACATTTATTTTGTTTATTTGAATCACCATTAGCTGCTATACTTGAAAACAACTAAATGAAAACACAAAAGCAACTAAGCTGTCACAGGAGCTCACACACACACACACACACACACACACACACACACACACACACACACACACACACAGGCAGAGTAGCAAAACTTCAAAAGCAACAAAATAAATTAATTAAGGACAAGTGTGATAGGAATGAATAAATAACAAGGTTAGCTAGAGAGAGATGCAAACAGGAAGCAGGAGTGAGGGAGAGATGAGGAGCAAGAGAGGAAGCAGAAGAGAAGGCATGGAGTAGGGGGGTGGAGAGAGAGAGATACTGTAGATAGTGTGACGAACCTGATAGGGTACAGGCTCGCCACGGTTCAAATACAAACAAATGCGAATGTCCACACGAGCAATATCAATAAATACAAGTGTTTATTGAATTTAGGGCAAAATACAGAGGGAAAAAGCAATAGAATGGTCGTGATCCGGTCCGGGGGTCAAAAACACAAACCAGGCTCGCAGACAGAAAAAGGGATTGTTCACAATTCAGGGTAGTCGTCCAGTCCAGGGTCAGTACACAGGGGGAATCTCAGCCAGTCCAGGGTCCAGTACACAAAGAACACCTATCTCGCTTTCTCCTCACCTTTCACTACCTCTCACCGTCGCAACTCTGAATATCAATCTCTCTCTCTATACCACAACTCCAACTCCTTCCTCCGCTCAACTCAACCCTCTCTAACCTAGTTGTTCTGAAGGGCCAGATTAACATTGAGAATCTATGTTTTATTGTTTTATATAACTTGTATATTATTTATATATATAAGCTATATCCCTTTAAGCCCCCATTTGAATCATAGCATTATTCGCTTTCCTCATTGGATAATGCCCTTGACGTTCGCGGCGCCAAGGACCGCGCCCCTGAGACAGGTTCAAAGGCGAGTCTGGACAAGTTGGGACATGCCTGGTGCCAGCGCATTGATCCCAGACAAGAGCTTCGGCTGCGCACTAGAAAGCCCTCTAAGTATATATATCGTGGAGGGCGCAAACAGTAGTTGGTTCGTTCGTCAGTACAACGGTGAAGTTCAACCTAATGCAGTAACGTGAAGTTCGTCCGGAGTAATGCAACAGCAGTAGCTGTACCTAGCGTATAGCAGAGTCAAGTTCGACCTAACTTAATGTGAAGTAAAGAGTCGTCATTTAGTGTGAATCGTATTACAGCAGTTCGTTCGGTGTGCAGCATTAACAAGCAGTTCGTTCGTTTAGTAACTAGTGTGAACCTTGGCAAGTGTGTGTGGACTTAGTAATTAGTGGCAGCACACGAGGAGGGCCTAGTCGCAGAACTATTGGACATGTGCACATTGGAACCTACCGCGGCGATATTGTAGAACCATTATTGGTTGGATTATAGTGATTGTGGAACGTACTACCGTGGAGAAGAGCATCGTTAATACCCACTGTCGTTTGGATTTAACTACCTTGAAGATCTTACCTCGGGCTAGCTTCGAGGACGAAGCTGGCTGGCTATCATCATTGCTATCGAGCATTGGATTACAGCTATTACCTTACTACTGAGGACTTGGATTATAAAGACCGGATCCGTATCTTAATCATATTAATAGTAATATGGCTAGCGGCGGACACTCTCCAAACGGCTCTCCCAAACTATCGCGCCCTAGGTGCCAACGTCAGCCCCTTCCACAACTGGAGGACTACGCTTTCGTTTTACCTCCTAGCTTATCTAAAAAGACGTTAAGCACGGATAAAACTAATAGTTTAAGCATGCCCAATCCTATCGACTTGTCGGCCCCACTAGTAGAGACCCCAGCGGGTTCAAACGAAACTGACTTAGCTCACGGGGGGGAACAAGCGGGACATGACGTGACTATGCCCAAAGACCACAGTGCCACCGAGATGGACCTCGGAGCGCCAGAGGATAAAGACAGCGCCACCGAGATGGACCTCGGAACGCAAGAGGATAAAGAGCGCGCACCCGAGATAGACCTCGGCGCGCACCAAAGAGAAGAGTACCGCCTCTCAGAGATGGACCTCGGAGCGCGGGAGAAGATAAGAAACAGCGCCCTCGAGATGGACCTCGGAGCGCGTAAAGAGAACAGGTCAACGCCAAGTCCTGTCAACTGCAGATCACCCTCATCAGCGTCATCCGCAAGCGAGGCCGACCAGAGACTAGCGCAAGCCCTGATCGCCACGCTGACAGCTTCAACCGAAAGAGACCGCATCCAGGGTGAGCGCGACCGTCTCCAAGCGCAACGAGAGAGCGAGCGCGAACATATCCGACTGGAAGAGAGTCGCCTCCAGGCTAACGCCGCGATGACCATCAGACTGGAAGAGAGGCGCCTCCAGGCTGAAGAAACCATGGAGCGAGACCGCGCCAATGCACAGCGCGACGCCGCCAATGCACAGCGCGAGGCGGAGCGAGACCGTCTGCAGGCGCAAATGATGGAGCTAGCGCTCCAAAGGGTGACTCCCCATTCCTCCACCCGGAGCTCCCGGAGATCATCACGACACGGTTCGAGGGCACCTTCCCTTCCCCGACCAATCTACACGGGACCCAGCCAACGGGAAGAACCTACTTACGTCGCCGAGTCCCCTCCCCGACCAATCTACACGGGACCCAGCCAACGGGAAGAACCTGCCTACGTCGCCGAGAAACTAACCAAGAGACTTCAAGACCTAGCGGAGGACGAGGGAGGACATCAAGCCCCCACGCACGAACCCATCTCGGACCAGGAGGGACAGTACAGCCCCGACCTCAGCCCCGAGACGCTGCGTTACGAACCCCCGACCCAACCCAGGGGTGAGTTGAATCAACAGTCAGCACCGAGGAGCAGTACCTGGGGGCCCGGCCTCTGGTTCCCACCCAGCACTAACCCACGACCCCCCGTACGGGGAGACTCGCCAAGGAGGCCTCTCCCCCTACGCGCATCGGTGTCACAGCCATCCATGGCATCTTACATTGGGACACCCACATTCCCAGACTTTACGCGTGAGGACAGAGCACAGTATACTGAACTACGCATGTGTTTAGAGACTATTATGTCCGAAGTACAGGACGAGTCCTACAAATATGCCATCCTCCTCAAGCACCTTAAAGTACCCAGAGCGCACAACATAGCGCTGGTATATTCTAACTCAAGAACCCCCTATTCTGATGCCCTGGTGGCCCTCGACGCGCGCTATGGACGCACATGGGACTATGTAATTCAAGAAATACGGGAGATCGACCGCCTCCCCCCAGCTAAAGACAATAGAGCCCTAGATGACCTATCTATAAAAGTACAATCCCTGGTAGGGATGCTCGGGTCACAGAAGGAGAAGGGGAGATATGAACTATATGCCAATTCCAACGTGGAGCGGATACTGGAGAAGCTCCCCCCAGCCCGTCAAGAGCGCTTTCGGCAGCAGAGAGACCACCGTGACCCCCACAACCCAGAACCATCCCTCCTAGACCTTGCCGACTTCCTAGCCAGGGAGGTCAGCAGTCTACGAATAGACACGTTCGCGTGGGGTGGCTCTAACCCTAAAGATGGACCGAGAAGGTTCAACGACAACCGCCGGTCCGTGACCGTGATGCACCAGGCCGAGGCTGTGTCACGGCAGACGAGCCACAACCCCCACGCCAAGGAGAAATGGAAGGCTGCCTGTCAGTACTGTGACAGTGAACACCAGCTGTCACAGTGCGACGCCTTCAAAGGACTGTGTTGTGAAGGGCCAGATTAAACCGAATATATATATTTATTTATATATATATATTTAATTGTATTTGTATATTCTCTAATATTCCCTGATATCCCTTGTATATTCCTTGTACAATATGCATTGAATATCCATTCTAGCCTACTGAACATCCCATAATAGTCTCCATTCTACTATTGGTCGAGACCTTGGTGCCAGGCTGCCATACCCCTCAGACCCAGTTCAAACGTACCGCTCCACATGTACGAACAAGTCCTAGTTCCGCGTAGGAATCTGGCTACCGCACCACTAATGGGACTATTTGTTCATAGTGCGTATATATACTGCGCTACTAAAGTAGGACTTTCTTTTCAGTCCAGTTTCTTACCCTCCAATAGAGTCACAGACGTAAAGCCTCCCCGCGACGCCACGTGTGGGAGTAAGGCCAAGTTCGCCTACCATCGGTATTGAGACATCGTGTATATTAATATTTGAATAGTCATATTTGGCACTATATCGTCGAGTTGGACGTAGTCTATTAAGCTAATAATAGTCTGTTAATATATAGTGCTTCGTGCGGTGAGAATACTACCGTAGTCAGTACCCCATCGTTTCGGGCAGAGAACTGGCTGCTTACCCAGGGTGGTTGACCCCATGTGGAGCTGCACCCGAGGAGCCCCAGAGCCGACGAGCGAGTGGACCTGTATACCGGATTATTCTACCGACGACAGCCCGCCTTCCCAGGCACGGATTATGCTTTGTATACTTTGATTATTCCATGGATAAAGACCCCCGACACTGCCGTGTGTTGGAACCCCCCCCCCTGGAGAGGACGCAAGGTGAGGAGACGCTCTGCAAGACGAGGTCGCTTCACGTCTCTCCCCCGTGGACCGGAGAGAGCCGGCCCACAAAGAGTCCACCTGCTTTCATCTGTGGTCCAAGGATCGCCGGCGCATTGAACGGCACTACAGTGGGTTCACCTGGGATACCCTTGGCCGGACGAGGCAGCCGGATTCTACCCCCCCCCCCCTCCTACTCCTGTCGGCTTACAAGCGACCGGATTAACCCCCTCTAGTGTATCTAGTATATAATCATTAAAGTATCATTGCTGTTATTCCTTAACTATTCCAGGTCGTATATTTACCACCTGCGCCTTCAGAGATTGGACATTCTCTATTGATATACCGACGAATACTCTTTGCCATAAAAGTGCATACTATTTCAATTCATAAATGTAATTAAGTGATTAAGTGCTTGTTCTACACACCATCGCTGTGTAGAAATAAAGACCTGTTTCGACTTCGTACATTTGTGTTGGATCCGTTTCATCTACGTGAGAGTGTTTATGATAATATATTTATGCCGTGTACTGGGTGGCCGAATATTAAGTACAAAGGTAGTGGTAGTAAGTATCATATCTAGTAATACAGTCAGGGAGTTGTACCCCTCAGTTACAATTGGTCCTTCGAGCCGGATGGTAATTAGTGTAATATTAATATAGTGTTATTAATATTGAAATGGCCTATGATAAACACTCCACGAAACGATCCTCCTAACCAACGCCCGCAGCGCGAACGACGGCTCCCTCAGTACTTAGAGGCTTACGCTGTCAGTCAACAACCTAGTCTTCTACTAACAGTAAACGCGGTAAAACTAGAAAGTAAAAGTATGTCTAACCCCAACGCCCAGACTACCCCGACCATAGAGGCCCCTACGGGCTCTAATGTAACTGACCAAGTTCACGGTGGGGACCAGTGGGAACCAGACATGACTTCACACCCCGCCAGTACTGAAGAAGTAGTCCCCGATGAGTCCCGGGAGGAATACAACGCTACCGAGAGAGAACTCGGCACGGAAGAAGACGGGGAGAGCACCGTGGAGATAGAACTCCAAGGCTCCGCAAGGAGTACCCCGAGGGAAGGCTCCCCTATACAACCGCCTTCTCCCAGCGAGGCAGAGAGGACCCTACAGCAGGCCTTCCTCATCAGCCTGAACGCCGCTGCTGAACGCGACCGACTGCAGATCCAGCAGCGAAGCGAACACGAGCAGATACGTCTAGAAATAAGACGCATTCAGATGGAAGAGAATGTGGCCCGAGAACGAGCCGGTGCTCAACGGGACGCAGCGCGCGACAGACAGCAGTCGCAACTAATAGAACAGCTGATCAGACGGACAACACCCTCTCCCTCCGCCAGAGGCTCCAGGAACTCGTCTAGACACACCTCCAGGGCGGCATCCCCTAGCCGAGTAAACAACCCTGAACTTGACCAACAGACGAGGTCTATACCCCCCACAGACCACCTCCCCCCACCGGTCCAAGCGAGACCTAGCAACCGGGAAGGAGCAGCATATCCTGTGGAGAGGCTAAACCAGAGACTACAAGCACTGGATGACCTAACTGAAGACGAAGAGGAAGAGGAGGAGAACCACGCCCGAAGACAGCACAGTACTCTACCGGACCAGGAGGTCCGGTACAGCCCAGGCTATACTCCCGCGGAGCTGCGCTACAGACCCCCGACTCTATACACGGGTGAGCACGACGCACGACCCGCACCGAGGAACAGCACCTGGACAAGCGGGCCATGGTACACTGCCGGTACCAGCCCATACCAAGGAGCGGGAGGAGACTCGCCTAGGAGGCCTCTCCCCCAACGCTCGCCGATGTATCCACAGTCAGCGTCATACATTGGCACGCCTATGGTACCCGACTTCACCCAAGAGAACCGGGCCCAGTATACAGAACTCCGCATGTGTCTGGAGACCATGTTGGTGGATGTATTGGATGAACGCCACAAATACGCCATCCTACTGAAGCACTTAAAGGTACCCCGCGCACATAATATAGCGCTCGCCTACGCGACTTCCACCACCCCATACACAGCAGCGCTGGTAGCATTGGACCAGAGGTATGGGCGCATATGGGATTACGTGATCCAGGAGATCCGACACATCGACCGCTTACCCCCAGCAATAGACAATCGAGCACTGGACGACCTGTCCATCAGAGTGCAGTCCCTGGTAGGGATGTTGGGAGCGCAAAGAGAGAAGGGGAGGCATGAACTTTACGCCAACTCAAATGTGGAAAGGATCCTGAAGAAGCTGCCGCCCGCTCGTCAGGAGCGCTTTAGGCGGCAGAGGGACCACAGAGACCCGAATGGCCCCGAACCGAACCTCCTCGATCTAGCAGACTTCCTGGCGAGAGAAGTCAGCAGCCTACGGCTAGATACATTCGGACGGAGCACCCCTGGCTCCAGAGAAGGAACCAGACGACTAAATGATGGAAGAAGATCGGTGACTGTGATGCACCAATCGGAGTCAGTACCGAGCAGCAGGAGCCACAGTACCCCCTCCAGAACGGAGAAGTGGAAGATAGTGTGCCCCTACTGTGAGAAAGAACACTGGCTAGCGCAATGTGACTCCTTCCCCAAGCTGAACGCGGAGGAAGCAGGTCAATGGATAAAGTCCAACAAGCGCTGTTTTCGCTGTGCGCGCTCACACATGGCAGCCGAATGCCGCTTAAAGAAAAGGTGCACCAAGTGCGATGGAGCCCATCTGGACATACTTCACGACAGTAACAGACGGCGCCCTTCACCTGCACCATCCAGCCGCAAAGCGAGCGTCATGTACATCGATCCCGCCAGCAGCAGTGGAGCCCGAGTACTCCTAAAAGTAGTGCGTGTGACACTAAGCTACCAGAATAAAGTCCTGGACACTTACGCCGTCCTCGATGACGGGTCAGAGAAGACCCTGCTGCTCGCCTCCGCTGCGGCCCAGCTAGGGCTGCGGGGAAGCGAAACCCAAATGACAATTCGGACAATAAGACGAGATTTGAAGACGATAAAGGGCGAGAATGTCTCATTCTCTATCGCAGCAAGCGGCCAGCCTGAGCGACGGTACCAGATTGCAGACGCTTTCACCAGCCAAGAAATAGGACTGTCGCGGTACACATACCCCGTCGCCAAGCTGATGGAGAAATATGCACATCTGCGCAAGTTACCGATCCCGCTCATAGACAATGCTATGCCGACCCTGTTGATAGGCTCCGACCATGCAGACCTCATTGTCCCGATAGACCGGGTTCATACCGGACCCCGAGGCTGTCCTGCAGCAGTCGAGACCCGTTTGGGATGGACTCTCCAAGGCCCGCTCGCCAAATCTCTCAACCGAAGTACAGCCACTAGATGTCTCCACTCCCGAGTCACAGAGGGAGAAACCGCACTCCTGCAACACGTAGAGCGGCTATGGACCTTGGAACAAATGCCCTTTAAGAACGGAAAGAAAGACATTCGCTCTAAAGATGACATTTACGCAATTCACCTCCTCGAGACAGGGACCAAGAGAGTCCCGGTCAAAGGCGTGTTGAGATACGCCACGCCACTCCTGCGGCGAGAAGGAATGCCTACTTTCCACGCCAAGACAGACGCCACAGAACGGTACCTGCTGAACACGGAGCGGCGCTTAGCCAAGAACCCCGCCCAAGAGAGTGTATACCGCGCTGAGATTGAGAAGCTCATCACAGCGGGACACGTCACAAAGATGGACATTAAAGAGGCTGACCAGACCACTGAATCGTGGTACGTGCCCCACCACAAGGTCCATCACAACGGTAAAGACCGCATAGTATTTAACTGCAGCTACCAGATCGGATCCCAAAATCTGAATAAAGAGTTACTGCCCGGTCCCACACTCGGCCCCTCCCTACTCGGCGTTCTACTCCGCTTCCGCCAGGAAAAGGTGGCCATCAGCGGGGACATTAAAGGAATGTTCCTGCAGGTGAGATTAGTAGAGGCGGACAAGCCCCTGTTACGGTTCCTATGGAGAGAGAAGCCAGGAGATGAGCACCCAGCTATCTACCAATGGGAAGTCCTCCCCTTCGGAACGACGTGCAGCCCCTGCTGTGCGACATTTGCACTACAGAAACATGTAGCAGAGGACCCAGCAGCGGACGAAGAGGTCCGACACAGCGTAAAGAACAGCTTCTACGTAGACAACTGTCTACAAAGCCTTTCAACCCAGGAAGGAGCCGAGGCTCTCCTGATTAAACTCCGCGCCTCATTGATCAAAGGCGGCTTTGATCTCAGGCAGTGGGCCAGCAGCGATCCGCAAGTACTGCGCAGCCTCTCCTCCGAGGACAAGGCAGCCAGCAGCGAGACCTGGATGGCTACAATCCCGGGAGAAGCCCAGGAGATGACCCTGGGGTTGGTGTGGCGATTCAAAACAGATTCGCTTCACTACAGACACAAGCCCCTGACTACGGAGCAGGGAAGGCCGGCGGCGGCGCCGACCACCAGACGGAGTGTGTACACAACACTCGCCCGACAATATGACCCGCTAGGATGTATTCTACCGTACACCACCAGGGCAAAAATTATTGTACGAGCATTGTGGGACAAGGACCAGGGCTGGGACGACCCCATTCCCGCACACCTTGCATCCACCTGGAGAGAGTGGGAGATGGAGCTCCACTCACTCCCAGGCGTTAATATGCGCCGAAGCTACTTCCCACCCACGGTGAGGCCAGAGACATGTAAAATGGACTTACACGTCTTCAGTGACGCCTCAGAGGTCGCATACGGATCAGTAGCCTACTTGCGGGCCCAAGACCAGGGGGGAGAGATCTACACAGCATTTGTCCTCGCCCGCTCGAGAATAGCCCCACGCAAGCAACAATCTATCCCACGTCTAGAGCTCTGCGCAGCCCTAGCCGGAGCGCACCTAGCCACGCTCATCCAACGTGAGCTCACCATACCGGTGTCTAGAACAATCCTGTGGTCAGATTCCACGACGGTACTCGCCTGGATCAAATCGGACTCATGCAAGTACAAAGTCTTCGTGGGAGTCAGAGTCACCGAGATTCAAGACTTAACCGAAGAGTTAACCGGAGAAACAGAGTGGCGCTACGTTGATACAAAACAGAACCCAGCTGACGTCATCACCCGGGGGATGCCCCTGGATGACCTCACCCGTCGCAATGTCTACAGTGACGGCCCCGCATTCCTAAGACTCCCGGAAGGACAGTGGCCCATGCCTATCCCGAGGGAAGCAAGTCCAGAGGAGGTGGAAAATAAGAAGTCTGTGTTCTGTGGATTGAGCACCGTAGCCTCCACCGACCCTAACATAGACGATTGCACGTCCATAGAGAGTGCACAACAAAGAACATTCCTGCGGTACCACCCGGAGTGCAAGTCCCCCGCTGATATGTCAGCAGCTAACTACGAGGAAGCAGAATTGCTTCTACTGCAGCGAGCCCAGAGAGACTCGTTCCCCGATGAATTGGCCTGTCTACAGGGAGGAAAGCCCGTCCCATCCGATAGCAGATTAATTCACCTGGCCCCCGAGAGCAACGCTCATACCCTCATCAGAGTGGGTGGTCGCCTACGCAGAGCCCCCAATCTACCGGATGACATTAAATACCCGATCGTATTGAACAGCCGACACAAGGTCACAGAGCTGATTATAAAGAAATACGATGAGGATGTACATCACGCAGGAGCAGAAAGAGTCTTCGCGGAAATCAGACGTCGTTACTGGATCCTACAAGGAAGAGAGGCGGTACGACGCTTCCAGCGAACATGTCTAGACTGCCGCAAGTGGCGCGCGCAGCCCAGCATACCAAGGATGGCTGACCTTCCTCCATGTCGCCTCCGAATCGGTGACAAGCCATTCCACTCAACGGGTATGGACTGCTTTGGCCCGCTGCACATAAAGAAAGGAAGAGGAACCGAGAAGCGGTGGGGTATTGTATTCAAATGCATGACCACCAGAGCGATACACATCGAGCTTCTCCCGACCATGAGCACAGACTCATTCCTTATGGCCTTCCGAAGATTCACATCACGGAAAGGAAGACCGTCTACCCTATTGTCCGATCATGGGACAAACTTCAAAGGCGGCGAAAGAGAGCTGAGAGAGAGCTTCCAAGCTATGGGCCCAGAACTTAAGACCCACCTCGCTCCAGCACAGGTTGATTTCCAATTCAACCCCCCAAACGCACCCCACTTCGGTGGCACTTGGGAACGAGAAGTGCGCTCCATAAAGACAGCCCTGTACGCAGTACTTGGGGCCCAGACTGTGGCGGAAGAAGTCCTAATGACAGTCCTCACGGAGATTGAGGGAGTACTTAACTCGAAGCCCCTCGGATATGTCTCCAGTGATGTGGCGGATATCGACCCAGTTACCCCCAACACACTCCTGATGGGGCGGCTAGATCCTGCATTACCCCAGACAATGTACCGGCCTGAAGAAGCGAACGGCCGACGAATGTGGAGGTACAGCCAAGTATTAGCCGACAAGTTTTGGAACAGTTTCCTACTGCACTACCTACCGTCTCTACAGACCCGCCAGAAGTGGGTAAAGGAGAGAGACAATTTGACAGAAGGAACAGTCGTCATGATTATTGATCAATCACTGCCCAGAGCTATGTGGCCGGCCGGCCGCGTAAGCAAAGTGATCACCGGTGCCGACGGCAAGGTCCGAGCAGCTGAAGTGCTCGTCCAGGGTCGCACTTACACCCGTCCCGTGGCGAGGCTCATAGAACTGCCTCGACTCCCAGACACAATCGATGATGACCATGACCCTACAACCCTATGACTTTGTGAAGTTGACTGACCCCTACAGCAAACCCTTATGTGTAAATAGACAACGCGATTAATCTGTCTCTGTTTAACTGATTAGGTCTGGGACCTATTCAGGGGGTGGCTGTTGTGAAGGGCCAGATTAAACCGAATATATATATTTATTTATATATATATATTTAATTGTATTTGTATACTGATATCCCTTGTATATTCCTTGTACAATATGCATTGAATATCCATTCTAGCCTACTGAACATCCCATAATAGTCTCCATTCTACTATTGGTCGAGACCTTGGTGCCAGGCTGCCATACCCCTCAGACCCAGTTCAAACGTACCGCTCCACATGTACGAACAAGTCCTAGTTCCGCGTAGGAATCTGGCTACCGCACCACTAATGGGACTATTTGTTCATAGTGCGTATATATACTGCGCTACTAAAGTAGGACTTTCTTTTCAGTCCAGTTTCTTACCCTCCAATAGAGTCACAGACGTAAAGCCTCCCCGCGACGCCACGTGTGGGAGTAAGGCCAAGTTCGCCTACCATCGGTATTGAGACATCGTGTATATTAATATTTGAATAGTCATATTTGGCACTATATCGTCGAGTTGGACGTAGTCTATTAAGCTAATAATAGTCTGTTAATATATAGTGCTTCGTGCGGTGAGAATACTACCGTAGTCAGTACCCCATCGTTTCGGGCAGAGAACTGGCTGCTTACCCAGGGTGGTTGACCCCATGTGGAGCTGCACCCGAGGAGCCCCAGAGCCGACGAGCGAGTGGACCTGTATACCGGATTATTCTACCGACGACAGCCCGCCTTCCCAGGCACGGATTATGCTTTGTATACTTTGATTATTCCATGGATAAAGACCCCCGACACTGCCGTGTGTTGGAACCCCCCCCCCTGGAGAGGACGCAAGGTGAGGAGACGCTCTGCAAGACGAGGTCGCTTCACGTCTCTCCCCCGTGGACCGGAGAGAGCCGGCCCACAAAGAGTCCACCTGCTTTCATCTGTGGTCCAAGGATCGCCGGCGCATTGAACGGCACTACAGTGGGTTCACCTGGGATACCCTTGGCCGGACGAGGCAGCCGGATTCTACCCCCCCCCCCCTCCTACTCCTGTCGGCTTACAAGCGACCGGATTAACCCCCTCTAGTGTATCTAGTATATAATCATTAAAGTATCATTGCTGTTATTCCTTAACTATTCCAGGTCGTATATTTACCACCTGCGCCTTCAGAGATTGGACATTCTCTATTGATATACCGACGAATACTCTTTGCCATAAAAGTGCATACTATTTCAATTCATAAATGTAATTAAGTGATTAAGTGCTTGTTCTACACACCATCGCTGTGTAGAAATAAAGACCTGTTTCGACTTCGTACATTTGTGTTGGATCCGTTTCATCTACGTGAGAGTGTTTATGATAATATATTTATGCCGTGTACTGGGTGGCCGAATATTAAGTACAAAGGTAGTGGTAGTAAGTATCATATCTAGTAATACAGTCAGGGAATTGTACCCCTCAGTTACAGACTGACTACATCTGAAATAGGTCAGTGGCTTAGGTATAACCGCCGCTGCTTCCGCTGCGCGCACGGCCACATGGCAGCAGAATGCCGCCTTAAGAAAAGGTGTGGCAAGTGTGATGGCGCCCACCTGGAAGTACTGCATGAGAGCAATAAGCGCCCACCAGGAAACCAAAGTAGGCCCATCACGGTGATGTACCAGGCTGAGTCGGTGTCACCACAGACCAGTCTTGACCCCCCCCCCTGGTGTACTGACTGCCGCAGCGGACACTGGGAGTCACGGTGCTACGCGTACCAGTCCGAGTCGGTGTCACCACAGACGAGTCACAACGCCCCCGCCACAGAGGAATGTAATATCTATCTGACACAGAAGAGTCACAACCCCCCCGCCAAAGAGGAATGGAAGATCGCATGTTATTACTGCAACAGAGGACACTGGCTGGCACAGTGCGACGAGTTCCAGGGACTGACCATCGCCGAAATGGATCAGTGGATTGAGGCTGACCCCCCAGACGCCACTTACCGCGAATCACTGTGCGAGGCCCCCAAGCGGAGATTAGCCCTACAAGGCCGCTCACCAACAGAAGTGCTCCACATCGACCCCGCGTATAGTGGGAGCCCCAGAGTACTCATCAAGGTGGTCCGAGTGCTCCTGAGCTACGAGGACAAGGTCCTCGACACCTACGCCGTCCTCGATGACGGGTCAGAAAAGACTCTCCTCCTCGCTTCCGCCGCAACCCAGTTGGGCCTGCGGGGTACCGAGGAAACAATGACCCTCCGTACAATTAGTCGAGACTTAAAAACAATAAAAGGTGAAAACGTCTCATTCACTATAGCAGCGGTCGAGCAGCCCGAGAAACGGTACAGCATCACCAAGGCGTTCACAAGCGACGACATAGGTCTGTCAAGCTACGACTACCCCATCCCACAGCTGATGGAGAAGTACGCGCACCTACGCAGACTGCCTATACCGCTCATCGACGGCGCCACCCCGACCCTGCTCATAGGCTCCGACCACGCGGACCTCATTGTCCCAACCACGGCGGCCCACATCGGACCCAAAGGATGCCCAGCCGCGGTTAAGACCCGACTGGGGTGGACACTCCAGGGCCCCCTCTACGGACCTGCCAGCCAACCAACGTCCACACGCTGCCTTTACACAAAGGTGAGCGACACAGACACTACCCTCTTGCAGCACGTCGAGAGACTATGGACATTAGACTCGATGCCATTCAAGGCCGAATGCAAACTAGTTCGCTCCAAGGAGGACAAGTACGCCATAGCTCTACTAGAGCCAAAGACTACGAGAGTCAAGGTCGACGGAGTGTTCCGACACGCAACCCCACTCTTGAAGTGGACGAAGATGACCATGAGAGAACCGTGGGCTCAAGAAGAGGGAGTTCCGAACTCCACCCCCCTCAGCTACGCTCCAAGCGACGTAGCTGACCTCGAACCCAGCACCCCAAACTACCTCTTGATGGGGCGGCCGGACCCGGCCCCTGCTCAGACGGTGTACAGACAGAACGAGAGGAACGGACGGAGGATGTGGAGACACAACCAAGCACAGATCGACCAGTCTTGGGCCCGCTTCCTCCTAAGCTACCTACCATCCCTTCCAGCCCGTCAGAAGTGGGTAAAGGACAGGGACAACCTGAAGGTGGACACAGTCGTCATGATAATAGACCAGTCACTACCCCAAGCTACGTGGCCGGCCGGCCGCGTGAGCAGAGTGATTACTGGTGCCGATGGGAAGGTCAGAGCGGCAGAAGTCATAGTCCAAGGGCGGACTTACACCCGACCTGTGGCGAAGTTGATAGAGCTGCCTGAGATCCCTGACTCCCCTGATGACGACCATGACCCACTGACTTTGTAGATTGCCCTACTCCTCACAACAAGTATGGAGAAGTTGACTGGACCCTAATATTAATCTGAGCTCCATTTACTAATTAGGTGCGGACTAATTAGGAGGCGGCTGTTCTGAAGGGCCAGATTAACATTGAGAATCTATGTTTTATTGTTTTATATAACTTGTATATTATTTATATATATAAGCTATATCCCTTTAAGCCCCCATTTGAATCATAGCATTATTCGCTTTCCTCATTGGATAATGCCCTTGACGTTCACGGCGCCAAGGACCGCGCCCCTGAGACAGGTTCAAAGGCGAGTCTGGACAAGTTGGGACATGCCTGGTGCCAGCGCATTGATCCCAGACAAGAGCTTCGGCTGCGCACTAGAAAGCCCTCTAAGTATATATATCGTGGAGGGCGCAAACAGTAGTTCGTTCGTTCGTCAGTACAACGGTGAAGTTCAACCTAATGCAGTAACGTGAAGTTCGTCCGGAGTAATGCAACAGCAGTAGCTGCACCTAGCGTATAGCAGTCAAGTTCGACCTAACTTAATGTGAAGTAAAGAGTCGTCATTTAGTGTGAATCGTATTACAGCAGTTCGTTCGGTGTGCAGCATTAACAAGCAGTTCGTTCGTTTAGTAACTAGTGTGAACCTTGGCAAGTGTGTGTGGACTTAGTAATTAGTGCCAGCACACGAGGAGGGCCTAGTCGCAGAACTATTGGACATGTGCACATTGGAACCTACCGCGGCGATATTGTAGAACCATTATTGGTTGGATTATAGTGATTGTGGAACGTACTACCGTGAAGAGCATCGTTAATACCCACTGTCGTTTGGATTTAACTACCTTGAAGATCTTACCTCGGGCTAGCTTCGAGGACGAAGCTGGCTGGCTATCATCATTGCTATCGAGCATTGGATTACAGCTATTACCTTGCTACTGAGCACTTGGATTATAAAGACCGGATCCGTATGAGAACCCCTTTTCTTCAAGTGAACAGCCTGAGTATCCATACCTTCTTCCTTCCCCTGGAGCTTACAACTCTGGGAGTTTGCCCCCCTATATTGCCATCCCATGCCAGGCGGCGTTTGGTCTAGTATACCCAGCTTAGGAATTATTCATTCCCACTGACTTTGCTACTTGCTGACTTTCTCATATTATTCGCCATAAAAGAGCGACCAAGTAATTCCCATTTGTATATTGGATGCATAATAATAAATACTGTAAATGATATCTCCTTGTCACCGTGCCGTCTATTCTGAGTGTCTGCCATATTTAACTGTACTGTCTGGCAAGTAATAATAATAATAAGTAGTAGTGGTTTAATCTATCACAATCTTTAATACAGTCAGGGTTTTGTAACCCCTCAGTTACACTAGTGTTAATGTAGTGTGTGTGTCTGCCTGGGGTGTGTGCACGTGAGATGTGGCTGGACTAATGATGTGCAGGTGTGTTCTATCAGTACTAATCAGTTACCTAATTGACTCTACTCTACTCCTTCCGTGACGGACATATCCCCACATCCTTCACATATCCAAAGGAGGGGGGAGGAGATCTGTCACAATAGAAAGATAGATAAAATATAAGACGATAGAGACAGATAAAGGACGTTTCTCCCATGAAGTCACACTGATGAAGATCGAAAGTCGAAACTTGACAGTATGCGTCTGTAACGGGGAAGCCCGTGGGTATGTCCACAGTCACGGAAACAGGTGTGTTGACGAGTGACTGTGGCAGTGCGGGCTGGTAAATTAAACTCACTTCCCCATAACAGGGTTAACAGACGCATAGGTACGGTATTTAAGAGTGAATTCACTTCTTAGTGCAGCGGCCTGTGTCGTCGCCCGCGGCGCGGGAGCCCCCTGTTCGACTCCCCCTCGCGACATTAACATTTAACATCAAACACAACGCAGACCAGTATGATTCGTCACAGTGGTGCCCAGTGACCCGGATGTCCTGAGGGGCGTGAGTTTAGGGAGGTGAGTGTAACGGGGAAGCCCGTGGGTATGTCCACAGTCACGGAAACAGGTGTGTTGACGAGTGACTGTGGCAGTGCGGGCTGGTAAATTAAACTCACTTCCCCATAACAGGGTTAACAGACGCATAGGTACGGTATTTAAGAGTGAATTCACTTCTTAGTGCAGCGGCCTGTGTCGTCGCCCGCGGCGCGGGAGCCCCCTGTTCGACTCCCCCTCGCGACATTAACATTTAACATCAACAAAACGCAGACCAGTATGATCCGTCACACGTCTGTCATTTACAGTGTTGTGAAACGCACTGCAACGCATGCGAGGACACCGGCGTGTCTTGCGCACTCGCTCACGGTATACACCACTGCACTTCCGCGTTACATTGAGCTCATGGAGGAGAGAGCGGGGGGAGAAAATTAATGAATGTGGATGAGAGCCTTAACATTAAGTGGTTGTAGCTACGGCTGTGGAGGTGCTGGAGACATGATCCAATACTTTTATACGCCTGAGTCTCCTGAACACGGACTTGGGATTGGTCTCTCCGTGTTCAGGAGACTCAGGCGTATAAAAGTCTATTGGATCATGTCTCCCGCACCCCCACAGCCGTAGCTACAACCACTTAACTCATTCTGTCGGGTTAACTCGCCAACCGTTCAGCGCCAATCACGAGAAAAGTTGGGTTTTAATCGTTATTTCTTTTATTAGCTATATCCATTCATTTTTCATCCATCCAGCCTGATGTTATCATTGGGAATGGGTCTGAGCTCGCAAAAGGGCAAATACCGCTGCCTACGCCTTCCAGCCGGTATTGCACTCCATTAGAAATGATGTAGTTTCTTTTCCGGGCCGATCTGAGCCGTGCGGGCAAGGTTTAAATACTCCGGCAGGACGAGCGTTTACAACGATACATCTGCGAGGCTGGCCCCCCCCCCCCCCCTTCATATGCAATGCCGGACAACGTGGGACGGACCTCCGCGAGCAGTATTTGGAATGGCAATCAGATAATTGGATTATTCTTTTTGCATTTTGCATTACATCAGAGACAAGGTAAGAACACTATATATGAAGTCTTGCGTTGATCTGATATTTCTTTCTCCCGCGATCGAAGCTATGTGTGGACTGTGTTGTGCTTTTTACCATTGGCTGTGGTGGAGGGGGGGCGAGTGCCTCGCTACAAGCCCCATTTCATTCTTGTATGAGGAAGGGTAATAACGATAATCTAGCGTTGATTTCAGGAACATTCGATAATCAGGCAAAAAATGACAAGGTGATAAGTGGATTGGAATCGCCAAAACTATACTCTTATTCAAAACGGTATAAAACGAAAATGTACGGATGAAAAAACAATCAGTTTTTTGCATGTTGACCAGAAGCAACTCACTGACAATCGACAATGTTATTAGACCCATAGCTATAATATAAGATATATTTTAAGCACTCGCAAATTTCGCAGTCTCCCCATTGATTAAAGTGATGGCGTTCTAGCCAGAAGGTAGACAGCGACCCCTGGCGCTGAATGAGTTAAAGTCAAGGCTCTCATCCACATTCATTAATTTTCTCCCCCCGCTCTCTCTCCCATTATTTCAGAATACCGGAAGTGTTGCGGTGGTCTATACTATACCATAGATATAAACACTAGATGGCTCAAGTCAAGGCGGAGTCTCCAGCGTAGTTCATGAGCGGCCATCTTGCTTCTGTGGACTATTCTGTTGAAACCCTTTCTGCGCCAAACCTGAGATTTCTCGGGTTTAGATCCTTTTTTATTTTTTTTATTTTCCCATACTAAACACTCGCAGACCTTTGTGACTCATCTGAGACCTTGAAATTGCAATGACGATTTAATCCCACCATGTGCCAGTATCACCTAGCTTATGAACATGCATATGGGCCAGCTTAGTGTGGGTGGCCCCAGCCTCCAAACAACTAGGGACTCACTCTACTAGTAGGCTGTGAGCAGGACGACAATGGCGATCGCCTAGAGCGAACTATTGGATATTATGAAAAAGACTAAATGGATTATATGGATGATGATTATGGACGATAAGGTGCGTTTCCTAACGTTATATGTATTGATCCTGTTCTGATTCAAGACACTTGGACTCGAAGTGAGAAATGGAGTACCTCTAAAACAAAGGTAACTTCTATTTTACGTCTACTTTAACAAAACTCCATCATAAAACACTATCTCACGATCTAGAAAACCAGCCTGGATTATTTTGAAACGGGGCGATGTTTAGCTTGGGATTGTGCACGAAGGAGTATAAATAGTGCCTGTCAAATGAGCCATACTATTGTCTCCATAGCTATAATATAGAATATACAATAGCTCCGCAAAGATCGTGAAATATCGTGAAAATGGTCCAAAAAGCTGGCGCCAGGGAGTACAGATGGAAAAACAGCGTGGCAGGCAATGAGTTAAGGGGAATGATCTGCACAAACAAAAATACTCGCTGAAATCTTGACGGATTTACAAACGGTTTGGTTTATTACAAACGTTATTAACGTGGCTATGATTCTTGCTTGGAAGAATTTTTATAATATTTTTTATATGAAAGTCCATTATAAGTATGCAGTATGATAACTACATCTCTAACGTTTTTAACAAACCAAACGGTTGAAAATGTAGCAAGCTATGGTTATTTCAATAGTACATGCACTATAGACATTCATGTTGGGCGTGCTACCATGCAGCAAGCTGGCCGCCTTGTGGCAACGTGGTCTCCGTTGGCCAGCAGCGCGGGTGAGTCATCTAGTGTTTATATATATCTATGGTCTATATACACTGTAGGTGGAGAGCGCACGTGCTCACGGTATACAGTACACTGTAGGTGGAGAGCGCCTGCGAGACAAGTGACACAGCGCGAAGCGGGGCGATTGCAGTGCGTCCTGCATTGTCTTTTCCTTGTAATCTCTTCCCTACTCGTGTGGGTTTTCTGGGGGGAAGAGGGTGTGTGGAGTGTGAACGCGCCGGTATGCAAATGAAACGGTTATTACTGCATTGCTCATCAAGCAGCGCGGAGCAGACATTAATAGGCTGATGAATATGCATGTGAATTTGTTAATTAAGTTAATTATTCTGCTGAAAATGCATTCGTCTTCCAAGGACATCTTCCCCAGGATTCCAACCTGCTCCGCTCATTAGTCATGCGATATTTTACACTGGGCACCAAGACAAGAGATAGAGGGGGGTTGGGGGGGGGGCAGGGTTGAGATGTGACACAATACGAGGACGTCATGGACTTAAAGTACACTTAAGAACAGCAATAACAGCCTGAGACAGAGGTATAATGACATTATAATGACAGCTAATCATGAATCACCTCTTCCAAACCTGTGTAGGGTCAGTGAGAGAGAGAGAGAGAGAGAGAGAGAGAGAGAGAGAGAGAGAGAGAGAGAGAGAGAGAGAGAGAGAGAGAGAGAGAGAGAGAGAGAGAGAGAGAGAGAGAGAGAGAGAGAGAGAGAGAGAGAGAGAGAGAGAGAGAGAGAGAGAGAGAGAGAGAGAGAGAGAGAGAGAGAGAGAGAGAGAGAGAGAGAGCTCAGGAAACACTCAGAACAATACACTCAGTGGCCAGACTTTTCTCTTTTCTATTTTCCTCTCCAGTAATTCCCTCTTCTCTGGTTTGCCTCTAATTGCTTATTAAAAACCCTCTTAAATGAACTTTTTGTGCCAACTTTCCAACACATTAATTAATTGTTGTAGCCAATTAAGTGTCGCTGTGCAAATGAGCTTCAGCACAAATGGTCCTGCAGGCCCCCCCCCCCCACCCCCCCCCCCCCTACACACACACACACAACCCATCCCACCCCTCACTGATTGCCTTCCCAGCAGCCGTGCTCTTAAAGAGGTAGCATCAACAGAGATGATCAGAGGTAAAGGGACTTGATTTGAATCAGAAGTGCAGGGTCACGCAGAGAGAGAGCTCTGTGTGTTTGATCGAAGGGGAGTTAGTCAAAGATTCCAGCCAAAATAATGAACATTGTCTTTCATCAACGCACACTTTTCTTTTCTGGATTACGGGGGACAGGAGGAAGCGACAGCCTGTATAGACACGGGACAAAAGGCCCCTGTGCTGTGGAGATCTGATCCTGGGACAGCAGGAGTGACTCTGGAGGAGATGACCAGGGATTAGCCCACCGTCCTCCACTGGCCAGGCACAACAACAACAACATGTCCAACTAGATCAACAGATGTCCTCTGGCCAAACCAAAAAACCTGTTAAGCTTGGTGGCAGTGTTTGAGATTCCCAGCTTGCTGCTCTGAAAGAATAACGCTGGAGGGAGGAGAGAGAGGGGAGAGAGAGGGAGAGAGAGAGAGAGAGAGAGAGAGAGAGAGAGAGAGAGAGAGAGAGAGAGAGAGAGAGAGAGAAAGAGAAAGAGAAAGAGAAAGAGAAAGAGAAAGAGAAAGAGAAAGAGAAAGAGAAAGAGAAAGAGAGAGAGAGAGAGAGAGGGGGGGGGATAAAGAAAGAGAGAGAAAAAGAGAGCAGTTTGGCAGTAAACTATAAATTGAGGAGAAATGGATATAGTGTTATGGCATCAATAAAACACTCTGTTGC
>NC_140178.1:37764280-37996780 GCF_963971535.1 Notolepis coatsorum
GGCAGAAGCAGAGGCCTATTGTGTTTCTTCTGACTGCTATTTAAACCAGAGCAGTGCACAAAGCCCTGCAATGCTCTACAAACAAAGACCCAACGGGGCTCAGATAACTTCACTGCATGGCCTAGTTCACAACCAAGACGAGGAAATTCTTGAATGAAACGCAGGTTTACGGGCACCTTCCAGCTACACACTACCAGCGGACTTCTACACGACCGCGGTCGCTCGCTCCTTTATCTTCAGAGGGAACCGCTGCGCCTCGTACCAATTGCCCGCCGCTGGAGTTGAGCAGGAAGTTGGCGGTGTGGACGGCAGCGGGAGGCTGGTTGGGGATCGGTCGGTGGCCCAGCGCCATGCCGACGATGGCGGTCATGTGGGTCTCCGTGCCAAAGACGTGAATGGGGATGCCGGTGGTCTTCCCTGAGGAGAAGACCCAGACACTTAAGTGTTGCAGTGTGGATATGTACGAGACAAAAGCTACACAGAAGGGTACGACATTAATATGAACAAACACCTACGCGTAGAGAATAAGAGATGTAACGGAACGTAAACCAATCCCGGTCACCCTCTTTATCTGGGAACGCCCAAACCCAACTTCGGTCACGCCCCATCTTGCGCGGCATTCTGGATCTTTCCTCACAGCCCCACCAGATTTTCACGTCGAAAGGTAGGTGATATGAAATCATACTTATTTTAGAGTATATATATCAAATTTCATGAGTATTCATCTATATTTAGTCATCTAAAGACTACTAGATGTGAACGTTTGTACCACTGCAACGTTATAATTGTTCGAATGTGTTCGGGGCGACGCTGATTTCCAAGTAAAAGTAGCTTCCTGTTGCTTAAACACGAACTCCCACTCGCCCCAAGATGAAGTCAGATTGTTTGGTTATGTTGCTAGCATATATAGCCAGTGTTTTGTCCGACGAAATGTGTTGTACATTTGTAATCTTAATAAGAGAGCTAAGTTTGTCTGAACGAGTGATTAACTGAGGTTGCGCGAAAATAATCGAAGGGAGAACAATAATTTTCGCGGGGAAAATAATGAACTGGTTTTCTCTCTCTCTCTCTCTCTCTCTCAATCTCTGTATAAAAAAACATCTGAAGCAGTGACAAAGTCAGACAGCAGACACGGTAGGTTTGTGTGTGCTTGTTTGTTTCTCTACAGGTGAATGGAGGTGTGTGTGTGTGTGTGTGAGGCTGCCATGCTGAACTGGGTGAAGGTAAGGTTGTGTGTGTGTTTGCATGTCTGGTAATATTTCAGCATAATCATTTTGGTTTCATGCTCATTCATATTCAAGTTCATTAACAAAAGGCAAGATGTTCTTGATACCTTCCATTGTTCTGCATCTTTTCATCAGAATTTCACTCATATCCAACAAACCATAGCAATAAACTAAATTCATCATTGAGGTCAACAACCTCCTTATCCATATTCAAAAAAACAATTCAAATCTAATTTAATTTCATCATAAATCACTCACATAAGTTCCCTCCTAGCACTGTTTTTTTTAAATAATGTGCTAAATAAATCAAATAAAATAAACTCGTCAGTCGTACAATAATAATAAAGTTCATATTATTTTACTTTCTTGTTTAAAATATTTTTGTGTGTTTGCAGAGCATGCCTAATATCCGGCAAATGCGGAAGAGGGAGAGGAAGGTGCGTCTGTGGACCCAGGAGGCCATGGATCAGGCCATTGCAGAGGTCAGAGCAGGCAGGTGGAGTGCGAGGCGGGCAGCCACGTTGTTCGAGGTCCCTAAGTCCAGCCTGATCGACCGACTCAGCGGAAAGGTGTCTCTGGCCTGCAACATCGGCCGGGGCACCTATCTGACCCCTGAAGATGAGAGTTCCCTGGTGGAGTACTGCTTGTACTCTGCCAGTTATGGGTTTCCGCTGACGAGGTCGCAGGTCCTGGCCCACGCCCTGGCCATCTATAACCTCCGTCACCCAGGGAACCTAAAAACATCCCTTGGCCAGGGGTGGTGGATCAATTTTAGGGAGAGGCAACACCATCGCCTCACGATCCGGATCCCGGACACCATTGACCGTGGGAGGGCAGCCTGCGCTAAGAGGGGGGCCATAGAAGACTACTTCAAGCTCCTCACCAGCACCATGGAGGAGCACGGGCTGAGGGAGAAACCCCGTCATATTTACAACTGTGACGAGACGGGGTTTCAGATGGACTCCAACCGGAGGAAGGTCGTTGTGCCCCGTGGGACGAAGCACGCCTACAGGCAGGCCCAGGGAACCAGGGAACACATCACGGTCCTGGCCTGCCTCAACGCGGCTGGGGAGGACGTCCCCCCTTTTATTATTTATAAGGGGGGCTACCCAGGAGGGCCCTACAATAGGGAGGGAGTCCCCAATGCCCTCTACGGGAAGTCGCCAGCGGGGTACATTGACTCAGAGCTTTTTAGGAAGTGGTTCACCGACCACTTCCTGAAGTATGCCACGGAGGAGCGCCCGCTGCTGCTTGTGATGGACGGTCACCAGTCCCACCTGGATCCAGAGCTGGTCCGGACGGCACAGAGGGAGAGGGTCATTCTCCTGTGCCTACCGCCACACACCTCTCACATCCTTCAGCCTCTGGATGTGAGTTTCTTTGCACCCTTGAAGGCAGATTTCTCCGGGCTTGTGGGAGATCTGTCGGCAGTTAGCCACTCCTTCATGATTTCTAAAAAGGAGTTTTCAAGGGTGTTCAGAGACACCTACCAGAGGCAGAAAGATCGGAGGGTGGTGGTGGCTGGCTTCAGGAGGTGTGGCCTCTACCCTCTGGACCCTGCGGCTATTGATTGGTCGAGGGTCATGCCGTCTGCCCCTCCCCCTGCATCTCCTGGTGCCAACCCTGCTGTTACCCCCCAGCCCAGCCCCCCACCCAGCCCCCGTGCTCCTAGCCCCCCACCCAGCCCCCGTGCTCCTAGCCCCCCTCCCAGCCCCCCACCCAGCCCCCGTGCTCTAGTCCAGGACTCACCCCCCAACCCCTACCTCAACCACCCCCTTGTAACAGCAGGGAGGATCACAGCTGACCTGGGACAACTCCTGGCCCAGATAGAGTTCACAAGAAGATCTGGAAAGGTCAGGAGGAACACCACCAAGGCCCGCCTGCTCACCGCCCAGGAGATGACGGATGCCATCGATGAGACAGAGGACCGCGCCGCCCGCGCCGAGGCAGGAGCTCTGGCCAGGGCAGACCGACAGCGGCAGCGGGCTGAAACTTTAAGGACTCCCACAACCTCCTCCCGTACCCCGCGTGGTGGCTCTCTCCCCAGCCGCAGAAGAGGAGTGTCCCCCGGGGCCGCTCCCACCACCAGCTCCGGTCTTTCCATCGCCGGTCCCTCAGCCTCAGCCTCCATGCCCCCCTCTTCTGCCTCCCACAGTCTGCTGCCCGCCTCTAGCCTCCACACCAGCACTCGCCTGCCTGCTTTGAGAGGGGAAGATCACCACCCCTCCACCTCTTCCTCCCCAACAGCCATAATGGATGGTATTTATTTATTTGTTTTCTTTTAACAGTTATTTGGGAGACAACATTCTCAGTTAGCAAAAAAGTATAAATTTTTTTATGAATAAATAATCATGTTTTATTGTTTCTTAACCATTTTCTCAGAGCCGGCAGTCCCACCGCAGTCCCACCGGGTGTCCCAGCCAACTTCCTCTCCCTCCCACCGTAAGCTTTTTCAAACAACTGTGAAAAAAACACGATCTACAAATGTCCATGGCCAAAAGGAACAGGAAGAAAAACTCTTATTGTACCTGCCCCTACGGCCTACACACACACACAGTACACTGATAGACTGTTCATAGCGCAATATTTACCAAACCAAACAAAATAATTTTTTTGAGTGGTGCTCCCTTTTTGTGTCTGCAGCCTCCTGTATTCCTGGACCAACAGGAGCATCGACATCCTCCTCCTCCTCCCACGCCAGACCCACGACACCCATCGGCATGTTACTTATGTTTTTTGAGTTTGTCAGGGCAAACTTATGAATTGTTATTTATTTTGTAAAAAATTTGCTGATTTTATACAAATTGCTGTGGGGCACTTTGAACTGTGGTCCATGTGTGAAAAGTACTATATAGATAGTTATTCATATTTATTACATGGCGTTTTCACATTCGCCGAAATGCTTGCTTGTGATTGGTCAATAGCCCGTGTCAGAGGTCCGTTATCACACAATAATGACCGCTGTGGGACAATAATGACCGCTGTGCGCAGCTGTTCGCAATCAAGCCCACTACAACACTGTATCAGTGCTGCTCAGCATATGCACAGCTGCACTCAGTCATGCAATCAGACCAGAGACCTGCCGGCTGCCGATAATAATAATCACTTTATTTGGGCTGACAGAGCCACAGAACAACTGCGTCTTCATTTGATCTAGTCTTGTCGATGAATTAGGTATATTGTTAGTAAGTTAGCCATGTAATAAGCGGGATAATGTATAGCTTTACTCGATCATTGTCGCAAAATAATTGACCTTCACTGACGTTTAAAACACCTCAGCGCTGCGCCTCGGTATTTTAAACTCCGTGTCGGTCAGTTATTTTGCGACAATGACCTCGTAGCTATACATTATCCCTTACTTATTATTGGACCTTGGTATATTGTAATCAAGCAGCGTCATAATAATAAATTTCTTTTTAACTGCAGGTCACACCACCAAGAGGCAGAAGCTGGGGATCTGGCGGTGTGGCCGGTGTAAAAAGGCGAACCCCCCTGTGGACTCTGAGGGTTTGGTGTCGTGGGTCCAGTGTGACAACTGTCACAAATGGTTCCACACCATGTGTGTCCAGTGGGAGGAGGAGGAGGACGAAGATGCTAGTTTCTGGTGTTACTGGTGTTTGGATGAATGAGTGTATGAATGAGTGAGCGAATGAAAAAATTTATAAATATGTATGGTGTGCTGTAAATAGTTATTGTTCTAAGTTATGTTTATTGTATTTTTTATATAATGTTTATAAAATTTTATGAAGTGCTGGCTGTTGTGTTAAATTTGTCATATTTTTGTTGAAAACACATGTACTCACAAATGTTAATGTGACAAGTGATTGTGATTAATATTTTGTTTGTTAGACAAATAAAATGGGGATGTTGTTTGCTCCTGAGATGAGATGGTAGACAAACGACACTACCTTCCAGCTGACAGTAGATGGCAGCATTGATTTTAAAGGATGAAAACAGGTTCAAACAAAAGAACTCCATTTTCCAAGACCTTTTTTCACAGTTCACAGGTCAGCAGGTCGGTAAAAGTTGATGAAAAATGCGATCTGAACACAGGAGCGTTAACTATGAATGCGCCCTCACGTCACCTCAGTACAGTGACCGTGAATGGCCACCTAATTATCATAATTAAAGTGCATCATTAGCATTATGTTTGTTGTCTAAAGGGAACTAAAATGGTAAAATTTAAGTTTTTAAATGATATCCGCATATATAGGACAAATAAAACAGCGTTGTTTTGTAAAAAACTCCAATGAAAACGGCGCAAGGTACGTAATATTCGCTATTGTTATGCAAATGTGATAGAATCCTATAAAAAGGTGGACGTACTTGGGCACTGTGACGTACACAACGGAGATACATACCCACTTCTCCCATCACCCGAAGTCCTTCCTGGTAGTTGGGGCCACCACGGCGGACAAAGATAGAGACCTCATGCTCTTTCAGAGGCCCCTGGTAGTCCTTGATGGCCCTAACAATCCCCTAGCAAAGAGGAATGAGATGATCAGTGTTTATCTGGACCACAATAAGATGCAGATATCTGAATCACACACACACACAGTATCATCTGAAACTCAGAAGTATATCACGGCATACATACCTTATGTGTATACATTTAGCATTTTTTGATTATATATATTAGATAATATATATATATATATATATTGTAACTATATTTATTGTAGGGCAAATATAACTGAGAGGGCATACCCTCATCTTACACCTTGACCTTTTTACATTGCCTACTTGCCCATAATGCGCATGCCCAGAGTTAATTATATTGTTATATTGTTTACACTGCCTATTTTTACTTCTCCACTGTACTATAATTTTATGACCTGTATCATGTCTTCTACTACATGTACCCCCCCTCCATGCTGCTATGATGCCTGAATTTCCCCAAGGGGATCCATAAAGGAATCTCATCTTAAACGGGAAACAGGTCTAGTGACTGGCTGGTCCTTAAGAACGCCCTACCCAAAGCTGTAAAGGACTTTCAAAACCACTCAAAGAACACCTACTCTCAAAACAACTCTCAAAGAAACTGGCCCCTGTAAATGTCCTAACCCAACCCCCTCCAATGGACAGTAAATTACCAAGTATGGTTGTCAATATTCCAATGTACAGTTTTGCTTGTACAGTTGTACAGTGTCCCCCACCCACCCCTCCTACCCGACCCAACCCCTCCCCCCCCATACCACCCACCCAACCACCTCCAATGTCCAAGTTTGAAATTAAATGAAAAATGAAATCTACCTTGAATGTAGCAGCGACATTCGTGAAGTTTGCGATGCTACCTCCGATGATTAGAACCTTTCCTGCAAACACAAGACGCAGGCTTATGTTTAATACACAAGCTTATGTACATCCAGTGTACTCTGTCAAAGTAGAGTATGGGACTCAAAATGTCCCACATCTTACCCTCGTGGTGCTTCTCACGCGTCATCAGGGACAGGATGGTCTTGGCGTAGTCATATGTCTGCTGCTCGCTCGGTGCCCCGGAATACTCCCCGTAGTTCGCCAGCTCGTCGACGCCGCCCAGGTCACAGATGGTGTCACTAGGAGAGGTCGATGGTGAAAAAAGACATCAGGTGTCAATCCTGCGGTGGCATATAAGAACGGGAGCGTGCCTTGCCCTTAGGTCAGCCCTATGTTCCCACAGCCCTATGTTCCCACATTTCCTTTTTTCATAAATTTGTATCCGATTTAATCCCCCTCTCTCTTAATTTGGTAGCCAATTACACCCAACCTATTATCCAATTGTCCTCTGGTAGTAGAGAGTTCGTCCGGGAACATAGGGCCTAATTTTGTGAAGAATCTTAGAAATGTGGGAACTGGGAACATAGGGCTGTGGGAGCATAGGGCTGACCCCATAAGAACCGTGGTTGTGTTACATTTAGTCCTTTAGGACATAATTAGTCACGGCAAGAGTTAAACTGCGCATCACGCTTTACGCCTCCGACAGACGGAGTTAACGGAGGGGGAGACACGACTCCCTTTTTCCTCCAGAGTCTCACTAGAATGGCATCATTGCAGAATCCAATTATGCTTACAGCTCAACTGGCGGAGTCTGGAGCTCGACCGCTGTGCCATCACTCTCACTACCACATCACCGGCACACTTTCCAAACGCCAAACACAATTATTCATAAAGTCAACATAACAAAGCAAAAGCCAAGGGATAATTCCAGGACCAAGAGGCATCTAAATTAATAATAGTTTTTAGATGCATGAGCATTGGATCTCCTATTATTCCTATAATTTCAGGTGTAGTTTATCTCCAGCCCCCGGGAATAGATTAGATTTATTTATTAGATTTATGGTCATTATACAGCACAAGTACAACGAAAATAAGTTTGACATTCAAACAAGAGTGCAAATGTAACGGTAAAGTGCAATATAAATATACTATAAACTGGGTAAATAAAGTATATAGATTAGTACTACCGAGTATAGTGCTAATCATATGCATGTACAGAGTTGTAGTATTAATATGTACAGTGACAGGTACTATGGTAGTAGTCATACTGGCCAGCAGCGTAACTAGTAAGAGTAGGTAAACAATGTTTTACAGATGGATATAGTATCTACAAATATGTAAAAAGGATTATATGCAGCTATGTACAGACAGATGTGGATAGATATATACAAGGTAAGAATACATATTTTACAAAGCAGGATTAGCAAGTACAACTTTGAAAAAGATCTAACAGTCTCCATTTTTAGTTTAGATTAAGATTAGTTTTAGATAAAAAAAAAAAGTAGGATTTAAAGATTTAAGAATGTGATTCAGTCATACACACAGATAACTGTTCTGAACAAAATATCCGATCATTTTGGCATGGCTAACTGCCTGACCGTCGCTTTGTGAAATCCCACCCAGTTCTGTGCTTGCGACTGGTTACCTGTAGACAACCGATGCCCCTCCTCCTGCCACCATGGTCCAGATCCTGCCGCGCGGGTTGAGCAGAGTGAGCTTGAGGCTGGCACCGCTCTTGGCATCCAAGTCTGCAATATAGGCCTCCTGTAAGGGGGGGGGGGGGGTCAGTCAGAGGTTATAAGGTTGTTACATGACTGTCATAGGAAGAGAACTGTAGAGAGAGGGTTTCTGATTGCATTCGTAATCAGGGTAGACTGTAGTACAGTACAAGCACCACTTCAAAAAGTGCTCCCGTTGCCCGTTTGATCATGCATTTTGACATTCGAGAAGGTCAGCCACATTAATCCCTGGACAACAACGAACATTGGTGTGGATTGCATGGTAGCGTCTTGAATAAAAAAAAAAACACATTTAAAATAAAAGTTTAAGATGGCATGAGATTCTGGCATTCATCAGTGCTTGTTTGCCACAGCAAGGGCCACAGCTGGGGATTGAGGGTAAACACGCCCAATCAAAAGGCCCCCGCTGTCCCTCATCGCCACCAGAGACTCACAGCTGCCCAATTAGATGAGCCCGTCTGGTGCCCAGACAGCCCGTCTCAAACAAGCTCCTACAAGCTCCGGAGAGAAAAGCACCTATGTAATCACCATTTCTAAGAGCAAAAGGAAAATAATCTACCGGTAATCACAATCCAATGGGTTCTCAAACTTTTTTATACCACGACCCCATTTTATTTAGGATTTCTTTTGGCGACCCCACACTTAATGTATTTCGTGATTTCAACGTGGAATTAAGGAATATCAAAATAAAAGCACACGTTGTTGACCTTGATCATGCATATATTAGAACATTTAATTACAGCACTATGTTATCAATACACATTTATAAAACGAGGCATATTTAGCCTAAATATGTTGCCAGAACAAAAGATATATATTTTTTACTTGCCAATGCACCTACACACGACCCCACTTTGGGTCGCGACCCGTAGTTTGAGAACCGCTAGTCTAGAGCTTTAAATTTTATCTTGTGCCTTTGAAAAAATACTGCAATCCAGTCTACTAGCTACATGACAGAAAATATGGGATGCTTTCCAATTCCTAATGAACATCCCCCAACATCCTTTACTATAAAAGGCCTCTCTGACATCCCTCTCTTTCCTCATTAACGTCCAGTGAGACAGCTGGTACAGAGGGACTCCAGAGGAAGAACACGGTCAGCTAAGTCTGTTGCAAACACAGGATAAAGTCCCAACTGGCTTATTCACCGCAGGACCAGTCTGTGCATCTAGTTCCATCAGAAATATAGAGTAAACACTGGTTCACTCAAATACTTCCGTGAGACTACAAATTAATTGTGATCCACTTCGAATAGATGAAAATAGTAATTTAATACTACAAATAAATATTAAATATATTTAACTACGTTTTTCTTTTATTGTTTTTTTTTTTAGCATTTTTACAGCTTTATTGGTCACGCAGGACCGACAGAGGAGAGGGCGAACGGGAGGAGAGGTGGGGAGGACATGCGACAAATAACGACGGGAGCTGGGATCGAACCCGGGTCGGCCACGTAGGTGCGCGAGGCACTATGGTATGCGCCACGAGGGCGCCCCTAACTAATAGTTTTATTAAAAGATGATATCCACATTTATGTCCCATTCGCCAGCTCCAGTAATAAATGCTTCAAATCTACTGAATAAACGGAAAAGGTATTCCATGTGTCGATCTGGTCTGAAATCTGACTCGCTGCCAGGTCCTCCTCGACCCCTCCACGCCTTTACCTCAGGGTAGGCCTCCCTGCCGAAGGGTGGAGGGAACTCCACGTCGCCCCACTTGGCCTTGCAGATGTAGTCAGCCGTGGCATCGATCTTGGCCGCCATGTCGAGCACATACACGCCATCCTTGGTAACCACTGAGCGGAGAGAAGAGGGGGACGAGACACGCGGGGAAGCAGTCAGCGGTGGGGGAAAATATCGACACACTATGCTACTCGGTATTGCGGTAACCTCCCCTATGACATTTACATCAATAGGAGGTAAAGTATCAATACATGACGTACGGTTAAAGTATTGTGATCTTTTTCACAGCACTGTTTCAAGGCTAGAAAGACTATATAATGAGGTCTTGTTAAATGATGGCAAAACCAATTGTCAACTGGGCTGTTTTTTGAAAGTCTGAAAGGCCTTGCATTTTATCTGGTAATTGATTAATGGCTTTCACTCTTACGAATAATAGATTCATAATTTATGTTCCCAGGGGGTATCATTATAATTCCAGCTTTTAACTGGAGTGAAATTAAAAGAAAATAGTAATGCATCACAATATATCATGAAATTGTGTAACATTAAAAAAGGTGCAGCAAGTGGTATTTTCTTTGTTTAAAATACATGGTCGACTCTACATGTTAAAATAATAGCTCCAGGAGAGAGAACTCCACACTGACAAAAACAGTCTGGGAGACCCATGTTACTGACCAAACTCTATATCAGTGATGGCTGTCAGAATGTAGAGCTACACTTATTTGAAAAAATACATAAAAACCACAGCACCACCTAACCCTAACCAAATATAATTATAGTGTGGTTGAAGTATGGTGACAATATCAAACGGGGAGCTCTCCTCGTTTCCTACCCCTAGTAGGAGTCACAAGAGAGCAGGAGTTCTCAGGACTATGGTCGGCAGGGGTTAAACACAGCCTGGTAAATAACATGTTCTCTTATTGATATTCCCTTGGCTTCAGGTCTCATCAGAGGACTGGCCTCCCATCTGGGCTAAGATCCCATTTACTCTCCACTGCCCCCCCCCCCCCCCCCCCCATCTGGGCTAAGATCCCATTTACTCTCCACTGCCCCCCCCCCTCTAAACATAACATAATCCATGGTCCAGGAAGGGTCATGTAGGAGATTGATCTTAATAACCTTATTCAGTGGTGCAGGGGTGGTGGTTAAGTAGAAGATTGCTCACCATCATTTTCATTGGGAAATACCTGTAATGCAGATCCTGTTGCCAGAGGACAGTCATTTAAAGGCCCCATGAAATCAAAATAGATGTTTATGTTCTTTTATCACATATGTCTTGCTCCGATTGTCACACCAGTATCTATCCCAACAATGACAAAAAGGTTGTTTTGTAGGTATTCTTAGTATTTTAGAGTTAGTAATTTCCTTAAAAGCGATTAAAAATAAAATGTTGATGAGTCATCCTGCACATGGGGCGTATACTAATTTAGCATCCAATGAAATGCTTTTCTAGAATGACATTCACACTAAGCTAGCACTTGGCCTCTTTAGCTAAATTAAAAAAAAATCAATCAATGTTAGCTTGCTAGCTAACATTACTAATGCGTAACGTTGCCAACATTAGCTTGCTAGCTAATGGGTCGACTGTAATGCACATTCAGTGCTATTGGCTACTGTAAACGCCAATCAATATCCACGACAAGTCCCTCTCTAGTTTCACTTTTTCACAGGAAATGCATAAATATGTGCAATCAAATCACATTCTGCTAGCCATTTCATGGGGACTTTAAACAGAACCTGGGGGGAAATGCGGGAGACAGAGGTCCACCCACACGAGACAGCCCAACGTCTCTGCCCGCAGGAGGAGGTATAGACGGGAAGATGGAGAGGGTGGGCAGGCATCAAAGCGTGGTAAGACGCTCTCAGTAGCACCAACCACCTCCACAATAACAGCTGCCACTGGGCATATATTGGTGCCCAATTACTCCAATATAAACACACACACACATCATCAAACAGCAGGGGCATTAATTATTGAATCTTCCCCTCCCTCAGTGTTGGAACTTCTGCTTCCCCGTTTTAAAATAAGAGCACGTATTTTTTTCTCTCCACTAATTTCCTTTTGATGTCCCATTTCTAATTGTATAATCTTATGACAAATTTATGGACCTGCGTTTTAATTAAGTAGCCGTCACGATGACAGAACATCACGTCGTGGTATTCTCGAAGTCAACTTCCTGTCTGTTGTTGCTACGCAACTACGGCTTGGGGGAAACATTCACCCCGGGTACATTGTGTACGCTTCATTTAGTGCAGAAAACGGATCGGAAAAGCGGCAAATTAAACACAATCAAGGGTAATCTTCTGGCCGCCTCAGACCTACTCCTATCCAAGCTCCGGGAGGGTCATCAAAGAGAAGTCGCCTATTCTCAGTCCTTGCCCCACAATGGTGGAATGAACTACCCACCGCAGTTAGGACAGCCGAAACACGTCCAATCTTTCGCAGTCGACTAAAGACACACTTCTTCAACCATTATATGAATTAAAAAAAAATATATATATATCTAACCCTAACTAACCGTACTGCCATGCACTTGTCCTAATAAACTAACCTACACTGTAGCACTCAACACTTTGATGAACATTGTTGCTCAGCTGATAGAGTTGTGCCCTTCCTGATGGCTTGTCATACAGAACATGTAAGTCGCTCTGGATAAAAGCGTCAGCTAAATGACTAAATGTAAATGTACACTACACGACTAAGGTACCCATGTACATGTCAAAATACTTCCCAAAGGTCAGTGAATACCACGACACCAGAGGGAGCTCCACAAATCATGTTAAACCCAGATTCGGCTCAAACAAGGGACTAAACACGTTTCGCAATTATGCCACATCAATGTGGAACGCCCTACCCACAGCTGTAAAGGTATATGAATCACTACCCACTTTTAAAACCACTCTCAAGGAGCACCTACGGGAGACTGCAATTCTAAACTGGCCCCTGTAAATGTCCTAACCCAACCCCCTCCAATATACAGTAAATGTCCTAACCCAATAATACACAAGACCCTCTTCTTAGAACCAAGTAAGGCTTCGTCGATAATCCAATGTACAGTTACACCCGCCTACCCCCCCCACCCACCTCCTATGTACAGTCCCCCCCCCCAACCTACCCAACCCCACCTCATCCAATGTACAGTTTCTTCGTCAAATGTATATACCCTCTTTTTTTTTTAAATCTTTTTGTATTTATTTTTTATTTATCCTTTATTTATCCAGGAATGTCCCATTGAGATACAAGATCTCTTATTCCAGGGAGTCCTGACCGTACAGAGTCCAGACACTGTATCACAAACAGTACTGTATTTGTAAATCTGGTATGTCATCATAAATGTATAGATGTAGCAGTACTGTCTATCTGTATGTCATGTATGTCATAATATGTTATGATGAATTGAAAATGGGGGACCCTGATGTAAACAAGACGAAAGTCTTTCTCTGGTCTGCATCCCCTTAACAATTTTGTGTATTGAGCTGTACTGTATTGTACCCATTCTGCAATCTGTTAATAAATTGTTCAATCAATCAATCAAGCAAGCTCATGGAGGAGAGAGCGGGCAGAGAAAATGAATGAATGTGGATGAGAGCCTTGACATTGTAGCTACAGCTGTGGGGTTGCTGGAGACATGATCCAATAGACTTTTATATGGCTGAGTCTCCTGAACACGGCGTGATCAATCCCAAGTCAATCGGCACTTTCTCGGCCGAGCTAACGGAGCTAGTCGCTTTTTCACACCTACTCCCGAACTACGCATGCGCAAATTGATGAACCTAGACTCCGTGGGCAATCTGTGCATGCGTAGTTCGGGAGTAGGTGCGGAAAAGTGACTATAGCTCAGCCGAGAAAGTGCAGATCGACTTGGAATTGATCTGTGTTCAGGAGACTCAGGCGTATTGGATCATGTCTCCTGCACCCCCACAGCCGTAGCTAAAACCACTTAATGTCAAAGCTCTCATCCACATTCATTCATTTTCTCCCCCCGCTCTCTCTCCCATGATTTCAGAATCCCGGAAGTGTTGCAGTAGTCTATAAGGGCTGTGGTATTCAGCACACAAGGGGAAAGAAACCTACCCAGTGGGTTGATCTCCAAGTAGGTGAAGAACAGGTCTTCATACAGATTGAAGAGGCCCACGATGAAGCTGGCTAAGACACTGCAGGAGGAAGACAGAAGCAACCATTTCAATCCAGGGTATCTGCAGGTTTAAATAAGTTAATTTTAAGACATTTTAATACCACTTAGAGCCAGATTTATAGAATAAATTAATAAAACAGTGACACTCCAGATGCACCAAGCTCCCGATAGCCCGGCAAAAAACAACGACTTGAATACAAAAACATGTCATATATTTAATATTATTTAATCTCCCGACAGCCGGGGTGCTCCCCCAAAAAATTGTACACCTGTGCAAATACCTTTTAAGGCATACAATTTAGAATTGAATACTTCTTAAGACCCTGCAGATACTCTTGTCAATCCTACACTGTCTGAAGAACCACTGGTCACTTGCATTAGGCCTACCGTACGTCCAGTCGATTGTACCAGCTGCCGAGAGTGGGGCGACCAATTGTTTTGCAGCTGATAAACAATTTAATATTAACAAATGAAACTCAAAATATATCTTATTTTTTGTAGATCTGCAATCTACTTATTATTTAAAGGTCCCATGCATTGCTATTCCTTGCACTATTTGGGCAACTTTACACAATTCCTCTGAGTCTATGGAACACATCTGTAAAGTTTTTTTTAATAATTTATTTTAATGCATTGTTTTATATTTTTAATCAAGTACTCAAAAGCAAAAAATTTAGATTTCAGGATTTCAAGCAGTTTTGGCTGGGCTCCGCCCATAAGCGCTTTGAGTGACAGTCCCCCACAGTCTGCGACTGGCAGACAGAGAGAGATAGAGAGGGACACGGAGCATAAAGTTATCTCTCCACTGCTTCCCCGCGCGCGGTCCAGGTTGTGTGTAAATGCGTGTGTGCCACTGCTTCCCAGCGCGCGGTTTCCTCGACAGAAATGAGTCAATATGATAATTAAGAGACACAGACCACATTGATATAATACGCCATTGCTAGGAAACAGGGGAGGAAATTAGGCCAGTTTACTCGCCAAATGAGAGTATTATTTATGTTTGGCAAGTGATTCATGAAGAGCACTCGCCACACTGGCGAGTAGTAAACAAAACAAAAAAAATCATTCTGCAATCTGCTGATTCGCTCACTGGCACAAGCCGAACTCTGACTCCCCCCTTATGATTCCTCCCATTTGCGCCTCATAATAATCCATAACCAATGAACATCATCGTTGCGCTCTAAGCTCCTCCAATGAACACTAGTTTTCTAGAAGATGCCGCCCATCTAGGGGAAGTGGATAGACCACTGCGCGCAGCCCTACAGACTCCTGTCACCGGCTTGACAACGTAGACAAAAACACATCAGTGGATGAAAATAATTGCATGTAGAGTCGTCGCTTTCGAATATCAGTGCGGTCTGACATGGGGGCGAACAACAGCACTCGACGAGTCTCCTTCGAGTCGGATGAGAATGACAAGTGGGCGTGAGGCTAACGATTCCATAGCCCCTTTTGTGACTGCGATGCAAGCCTCGCTTGAATACGCAGTCATTGGCTCCCATGTTACTAGCCATGTTAATGTGCACATCAAGCACTGGTTAAAGACGTTAAACATTTAAAATCATTTTTATAAACGAGTAAAAAAAATCACTGAGCTAGCCTTGGCTAAAATGGCTGCTTCCGCATTTTCACGCAGGAGCGCTGTGATTGCTGGGCGCACCAGGCATGTGACAAAGCAGCCAGCAATCACAGCGCTCCTGCGTGAAAATGTGGAAGCAGCCATTTTAGCCAAGGCTAGCTCAGTGATTTTTTTTACTCGTTTATAAACATGATTTTAAATGTTTATTAGCAACGCCAAGCTTTAAAACCCTGCCGCGTGTGTGTGTGAAACCCTAATGCACACACTAATGGGTACCTTTAAAATTTATATCAGATATATTTTGGACCCACCACTCGTCTTTAACCAGTGCGTGATGTGCACATTAACATGGCTAGTAACGTGGGAGCCAGTGACTGTGTATATAAGCGAGGCTTGCATCGCAGTCACGAAAGGGGCTAATGATTCCACTCACTCAAGTCAACCAGCATTAGCCGGCTAGCTACCTAGCATGTAACAAGCTACCATAACTCCTGGTCTATCCCTTTAAAAAAAATTACTTTAACTTTTTAGTACATTTAAAAGTAGGACTTTTTTACTTTTACTCAAGTGTGTTTTTAGCCAGATACTTTGACTTGAGTCAGATTTTGAGACAGTACCCATACTTTCACTTAAGTATAATTTCTGGGTAGTTTTTACACCCCTGTGGACGACTATACTGAGCGGCTTTGCTTAAATGCAGCCGAGTGACATTTTATTATTACTGGGTTTCCCCCATATCACCACTCGCCCATATGCCCTTCACAACGGTGATGTTGTCATTCAGAATACACCTGCTGAACCCCTAGCGTTGACATGAGATTCGATTACAATGTATTGTCATCATACAGCACAAGTACAGTACAACCAGAATATGTTTGGCATCCAACCAGAGTGAAAATGTAACAAGTCAAGTTGTTTTATTTAGCCATTACATTACAGTGAAATGCTTGGTTCTTTCACTGCCCAGTCCAGCCCAACCCAGTCCAACCTAGACCAGGCCAACTTTCCCTGCCCAACCCAGCATCTTTCACTGCCCAGTTCAGCCCAACCCAGTCCAGAATAGTTCCCTCTTTCATGTTAATATGTGATATCATAATATTTTGAAGAGTAGAGACGGTGTGATTAATATATGTTTTATGCTAATATTGTGAAGAGTAGAGACACTTTAATATTTTAAAGAGTAGAGACACGTGTGATTATTACTATGATTGAAAATCAATTTAGACGAAGACATACAAAGAAGTAATTATCACAATTAGCGATTTATTTATGGCTGGTAAAAAATCTGTTTGGCTGGTAAAAAAAAATCATATACTCGCCAGTTGGCTGGTAAGCCAAAACGTTTGTTTCCTCCCCTGCTAGGAAACAATGCTAAACACTGGAAAAGGCCATTTATAATGCATGGGACCTTTAACTAAATAAATTGAAAATAAAAATTTTAATGAAAATGTGTGCGGTTATCGGCCGATGCCGATTATTTCAAAATTCCAGATATCTGTCAGATTAATCGGTCCATCAGCAATTTATATCCCACGCAAATTTGTCATATCTAACTTAGAAAGCAAAAATTCCACTGCAAATTTATTTGTTAGTCTAGAAAAAGTTTCCCGATAATCGCCCCAAGCTAGTCCAGATCCCCAAAATACAGTCACAATAGGGCTGGGCGATTAATCGATATCGATTCATTCTAATTGATTTAAAAAAAAAATTAATCGATTTAAAAAAAAAAAATATATATATATAAAAATTTAAGAGTCACCTTTTATTTTACAAAAAGTGATGTTTGGTGAAAGTTCGATTTGCACTTTATTAATCCCAATAGGGAAATTCATTCTTGTTTGATGATCAAGAGGCACCTTTTATTTGTTTTAAGTGAAGATTGGTGAAAGTTAGGTTTGCACTTCAATCCCAATAGGGATATTCATCTTGGTTTGATACTCTTTTTGTGTCAAAGAGAAAAAGATCGATTAAAATTGTAAATCGGATTTAAAAAAAAATAAACAGGGATTTTCTTTTTAGGCCATATCACCCAGCCCTAAGTCACGAGCTAGTCCACATCCCCAAAATACAGTCACAAGCTAGTCCACATCTTCAGAATCAAGTCCTGAGCTAGTCCCCATCTTTAGAATCAAGTCCTGAGCTAGTCCACATCTTCAGAATCAAGTCCTGAGCTAGTCCTCATCTTCAGAATCAAGTCCTGAGCTAGTCCTCATCTTCAGAATCAAGTCCTGAGCTAGTCCACATCTTCAGAATCAAGTCCTGAGCTAGTCCACATCTTCAGAATCAAGTCCTGAGCTAGTCCACATCTTCAGAATCAAGTCCTGAGCTAGTCCTCATCTTCAGAATCAAGTCCTGAGCTAGTCCTGATCTTCAGAATCAAGTCCTGAGCTAGTCCACATCTTCAGAATCAAGTCCTGAGCTAGTCCCCATCTTTAGAATCAAGTCCTGAGCTAGTCCACATCTTCAGAATCAAGTCCTGAGCTAGTCCTCATCTTCAGAATCAAGTCCTGAGCTAGTCCTCATCTTCAGAATCAAGTCCTGAGCTAGTCCACATCTTCAGAATCAAGTCCTGAGCTAGTCCACATCTTCAGAATCAAGTCCTGAGCTAGTCCACATCTTCAGAATAAAGTCCTGAGCTAGTCCTCATCTTCAGAATCAAGTCCTGAGCTAGTCCTGATCTTCAGAATCAAGTCCTGAGCTAGTCCACATCTTCAGAATCAATTCGTGAGCTAGTCCACATCTTCAAAATACAGTCACAAGCTAAACCCCATCTCGTCCCGAGCTAGTCCACGTCAAGCTAGTCCACATCCCCAGCTAGTCCACATCCCCAAAATCCACAGCTTGACGCAGGCCGCACAGTAGTTACTCAGGTCATCATATTGTTCTTTGTGACACTAGTGTAGCATACATGGCACCTGAGGAAAACACAGAGGACGAGGAAGGGGTGACACAGAGGACGAGGAAGGGGTGACACAGGATGAGGAAGGGGTGGTAAACACAGAGGATGAGGAAGGGGTGGTAAATACAGAGGATGAGGTGGTAAACACAGAGGATGAGGTGGTAAACACAGAGGATGAGGAAGGGGTGGTAAACACAGAGGATGAGGAAGGGGTGGTAAATACAGAGGATGAGGTGGTAAACACAGAGGATGAGGTGGTAAACACAGAGGATGAGGAAGGGGTGGTAAACACAGAGGATGAGGAAGGGGTGGTAAACACAGAGGAAGGGGTGGTAAACACAGAGGATGAGGAAGGGGTGGTAAACACAGAGGATGAGGAAGGGGTGGTAAACACAGGATGAGGAAGGGGTGGTAAACACAGAGGATGAGGAAGGGGTGGTAAACACAGGATGAGGAAGGGGTGGTAAACACAGAGGATGAGGAAGGGGTGGTCCCAATTGACTAACTGAAGCCCTGCCCCCTTTCCTGATCCTCCAAATCACAACGGTTGTTTTGGATTAATAGGATCCCCTGAGAAAATGTACAATAACAGCATCACAATTAAAATGTCAAAATATTTCATCTGAAACAGTGAGTCACAAAGAAAACAGCAGCCAACATCATTAAAGGAAGGGGGGGAGGGGGGGGGCTAAAGTCCAGCGGCTACTAACCAGCACCTGTAAATTAGCTGCAGAAGCCTTGCTAGAGGGAAGAAAATCTAATTTGCTTCCTCCTGTCAAAACAGCAATGACGGGTGTGTGTTGGGGTGTGGGGGGGTTGCAAGAGGAGGGAAGCAGTATTTTGCTCTCCTCTCCTCTCCTGCCCGTCAGCTGTGCAGGCAAGCTTGGTGCCTTGTTGACCCATATCAGCTCTGCTGTCAATACTCTGACTGGCCTGTGGAGAGAGCTGTGACCCAGAGTAACTCAACTTCTCATGTCAGGTTCTGGGGGGGGCGCCAAAACCAGAGTATCCTTTGATGTTTTTCCTTTGATCCCCGTTCTATACACTCGTCCGGAGCTCCCTGGGCCTCCCTGGCTCATCTGCCTATGTTACAATTGAAATGACGATCGAATCCTGCCAGGTCGCGTCTATACTTCCCACAAGCAAGTTGTCCTTCCGCGTTCCCGTTTTGCGCTCTGATTGGCCACGCACGTTTCTGGTCATGCGACATGTGCGCCCAATCGCATGACGAGCAGTGTCTTAGCCCATTTCCGCGTCGAACAGCCTGCAAACGACCTAACGCCTAGTTTATCACTGGTTAAGCTTAGGTGACTCTTTCGCAGTTGGTTAAGGTTAGAGTTTGGAATCAGGGCTGGCGTTCTATCGCCATGCTCTAAGACAAACTCTAACCTTAACCAACTTCGAAAGAGCGCCTAAGCTTAACTGTCCAAAGAACTTGCAGTCACACGATTGGGCGCACATGTCCAGAAACGTCAGTGGCCAATCAGGCCGCGCAAAAGGACAACTTGCTTGTGGGAAGTATAGACGCTGCCAGGTCGCCTACCTTTTGAATTGGAATAGTTGTGTGGGGACAGAGCGATGACGATGGGATCACTGGGGATTATTCTTTTTAGAGTACCTTCTGGCTAAGGTAAGGTATATTCTATGTCTATTTTACCGGACCTAAAACTTGCTTTCGGTAACGATCGCAGTTTTGAGTTAAAACATGGGTGGTATTCTGGTCGTTGTAAACAGCGACTCCTACAGGACGGTCGGGGCACCTGCACAGTGAGGGAGGGAACTGGTGAAGGTAGTGTGACCCTCCCACACGTTACACTTCACCAATGAGAGTCCTCGCTGCCAGGTGAAAAGAGGCTGCTGGCTGTCTCCTATGTATCGGAGGAAGCATCTGATAGACTCTTCAGGGCTCCCTAGACCGGCAAGTAGGGGGCAAATGCGCGCAACAACCAGGAAGGGGAGGGGGGAATTGGTATAACGACAAATTGGGATGAGAGGAAAATATTAAAAAAGATAGGAGAAAAAGTAGATAAAAAAAAATAATGCTGGCGCCATTGAGTAAAGATGGGAAAAGAGCGTGACGCTCTTAAAAAAATTGCCATAAAAAATTAAATCCATCAAAATCTGCTAATCATTGACATATGTTAATCTGTAATAAAAGGAAAAAATCTACTTTGCATTTGATATTGAAAATATTTCACTTTGTGTTTTTAACAATAATTTGTGATGCCATCACACACTAGCATTTAAAGCGTTAAAATTCAAAAAATTATTGAATATGTGGTGGTTATGATAAGGGCTGAAGTTAAAAAAGATATTGGAAAATTATTTAATATAAAACATATTTTTAATGGCGTTTTTGAAAAAGATTTAATTTAGTCAGAGTGTAACTTTAAATTATACAGGCTGAATGAAAGTAGTTTAAAAAAAAAAGTTTAAAATCTTTAAAGATCATTCAAAGATACACACCTTTGCCACATATATTGGCTACAAACATAACATAACCACTGCAAAATTATCAAAATAATAAGAATCTCAGGACAAATTTGTCCTCATCAGACACAAGGGTTAAATAAAGGCAACATTTGTTTTAATAAAAGGTAAGGGGTAACCAGATGATAGGCAAGTAAGGGGCTGGCAGAGTGGACATAGAGCCATCTTCCTCAATGTCAGCCAAGACAGTGAGTCCAGCCAGAACCTGCCAACAAACAGCGCTGCTGGGAAGAGGGGGAGGGGTTCACTCCATCAGACCCATCCGAGGGACGTGCTCTGAATGAGACGGCAGTGGAAAGGGGGCAGGGAGAGGGTGATCGAAAGGAGACTTTTTTTCATTTGTCTAATGGATCCCTCCCACCCGCCCTCCGTATTTTCCATCCTTCGTCCCGTCAACCCCCACCAAGCCGCATTTTTTACTGCATTAGCTGAAAGTGCTCCGTCACTTGAAGCGCTCTTGTTTTCCAGCTGGCCACAAGCCAAACAATATAAAAGTACAATGTAGGTGCTCTCCTGGGTTTCATTATTAGGGAACTCATGCCTCTCACAGATTTTGTGATGCACACTACTGAGCCGTTAGAACAAATCATTATGAATAAGCTGACAGTATCGCTGATGGCAATAATGATTAATGAAAAAGCGACCCTGCGCTCCTCTGACCTCTGATGAAATGCATATTCGTATGCGTGACTTGGAGGAATATGCGAAAAGACTAAATTGTGTACATTAACAATAAAGTAATCCTTTTCTTCCAATTAGGTGATAACCTAGAAAGTTAGAGAATAAAATATGTGACCCGTGTTGTGTGAATCCCCAGATGACAAGAGGAATCTGAGAGGAAGCCACACCCACCTCCCACCTCTTGCAGAGACAAGTCGCATTTCTTTCCTCTCTCCCAAGGCCTTCAAGGCCGTTCCTACCGCCGCCTCTACTGCACCATGGAGCCTGACGCTGCTATGCCCTGCTTCGTGCCGGTGGCCGGACTATACTCAAATCAACTCTAAATGGATCTAATCAGTGGATTGCATATTTTCTTCAAGAAGCAGAATAAGACTAACCCTCTCTGCCTATTGGGACATCATAATTGGGCTACAAACTTGAAGACGTGGTATTATTTGGATTATCGAAGCTTTTGGACTGCAATAAGAAGATTTTGGATCTGTTTACCGCGCACAGGATCTACCAAAATGAACTGATAAGACACTTGGACACTTGGACTAATAATGCATTCAGTCATTTGGACGGAGTTGTTAAAACTCACTCCACTCAAATCAATAGAGTTATATTCCACTCTATTCAAATCAAATTTAAAGGGACGTGGCTGGGATAAATTGTGCCAGTCAGTCAGCCAAAACAAATTCTTGGACCAAGGTCGAACCGAGAGCTCTGGAGTCGAAGGCTCTCTGGGAGATAAGAGTGGCGAGCGGCGTCCCACAACCCCAATCCCTAGTCGTCCCCCCCCCCCCCCCCCCCTTCCTCTGCATTGGCGCTGCACTGACGGCTGCCTCGTGTGAGGGAGACCTCCCCCACCCAGGACTTGGCTTGTGCACTCCCCCCCACCTCCCCCCCCCCCCCCACTCCCCCCCCCCCTACAGCCCTGTAACAACCCCAACCCACTCCCCCCTCCTTCCGTAAATGGCGCTGCCTATGACGGCTGCCAGTCTGTTTGCGGTGGTGAATATGCATATTTTGTTCCACAAAATGTAATAATTGTGGAATATTACTGTAATGAGCTGTATGTGTATGATCCAAGCGTCCTATGATCCTCATAGGAGCATAACAGAAAAAAGCATTCCATGTGAAGGTATTCTGTATCTTTGCATGTCAACTAATAAAGAAACTTGAAACTTGAGTAACGTTCCCTCAACTACTGCTGAAGTGCTCTTGAGCAAGGCACTTGCTCCAGTGGAGCTGCTCACGGTTTTTAACTTGGCAGCTCAAGAACATACAAGACATGTGGCGGCACGGTGGTACAGTGGTTAGCACTGTTGCCTCACAGCAAGAAGGTCCTAGGTTCGAACCCCAGCAGGGGGCCTTTCTGTGTAGAGTTTGCATGTTCTCCCCGTGTTCGCATGAGTTTCCTCCAGGTACTCTCGTTTCCTCCCACACCATAAAGACATGCATGTAGGCAGGGACTACAGATGAAAACTAGCTCATTAGCTAATTCTGGCACATTTACATTTATGTGGAAACTGAAGATGTTTATTAATGTGCACTGTCCCTGGGTAAAAAAAAATTAATAACTTAACATACTGACCGTGAAAAAATGTCAGCCACTACATATCAACTCATTGGGCGACAGAACCGATGATAGTCGGGTTATCTCGCCAGCGGTTGAGCGCCATACCCGAGTATAGTCGGGTTTTTCTTTTATTCGATTTTTTTATTCTATGCAATGTCACAGACCTCTGTGTTACCATAGGAAATCATTTTGAGATCCCTAGAGTGTAGTACCGGCCGCATCCTGCTAGGTGGCAGTATCGCCCACCCTTTGAAACCTTATTTCACACTGTGTGTCACATCTAACTCCGTCCGGAGAATTTAGATCAAGACAAGTAAATCGCTTCATCCGACCACTTCGAAACACGCTCAGCACATTTGAGGCATATGTTGTGCCACTTCATGTCAGGGACCCGATCCGACATCAATACTGGAAATCGCGATCAGACAATTGGAATATTATTTTTGGGATACCTCCTAGTAAAGGTAAGGACTATATGACATCAATCCTACTTTGATCCAACAATGATTTCACATAGATTGCAATGATCATATGTAACGTACTCCAAAACGTGACGATCACATCAAAAAACGACCCCCCCCCCTCTTTCATGCATTCATGATGAAACATAATACCCATTATATACCTTTGATTTGGAAATAGTAGCGTGTCCAGGCGAGCAACGCCAACGCTTTTAGCAAAATTCACATATCGCTCCATAGCACAGTTACCAGGAATTAGCCAGGATCACTCTGAAACTATTCACCATGGTATAACACACGAACGTATACATGAAAAGATTTATTATTTTTATTGTCTCCATAGCTATAATATAGATATAGCCCTGCAAACACTGTGGCACACAGTGAAAATCCCTATCTCTTACAGCGGTGGCCCATTGAGTACAAGGATGGCTTACACGGCTGGCCGTGAATGAGTTAAGGGAGACTGTAGTATGGCTCCTGCTATTAATGATGCCACTCAGGCCTCCTAATCTACCCCACAATGCAAAGCATTGCTGTTGGCTAGTGTTAGCACTGACATTAGCTACGAATAATTAGGGGTAATGTTGCATCCAACGCTAGCCTTAGCCGGAACATTTGGTAGCTGCCATAGCAGCTCTAATGTTTGATAGCAATACTTGCCAACAGCCAAACAAAATGCTAGATGCTTTGAATTGTGCGATAGATATGTTGTAACTCAGCTGATAGAGTTGTGCCCTTCCTGATTGATGACTTGTCGTACAGAACTTGTAAGTCGCTTTGGATAAAAGAGTCAGCTAAATGACTAAATGTACATGTAAAGATAGACGTGTCGAACAGGGGCAACCACTCTTCCTACAGTCACCCCACTGACATTGAAGATTTAAAATCTAGACTGATTATACAGAAATTACACTGCAAAATCTTTTTCGACGACTTGGACTGAGAAATCTGAATGAGAGCCATATTATTTTATGCTTTAAGTTTACATCCGTTACTGCCATCTCAAGCCGTTTGTTATTCTGTTTGTTTTACAGAATAAATAAGAGAACTTTTGACAAAATGGTTTGATACGTTTTTTTAAAATGCTCATGCATGTTTGAAGATCAATTCTTGTATTCATCCATTTAATTGTTCCTCAAACATAGAAAAGACCTATCCTATGTTTTTACATAGATATCTGAAGGTCTGCACGTCCTCTCCAACCCTTATCAACCCTGCTCCAAGTCCAACTCACGCTTTCTTATCGTTGGAGACGTGGGTCAGGAGCTGTTTTGTGACGGTGTCTTCTGTGATCTTCTCATCCACCCCCACCAGCAGCTTACTGGCCTTGGCATCGACGTCTCCTACGTCCACCCCTCCTTCGTGGTGGAACAGCACGTAGTCCCCCTCCCGCATGGCGTAGATACACACGTAGAACTCCTCCTCCTGAAGGAACGGAGACACAAGTGACAAAACGTGTGAATTAAGTGTCAAGTGTGTGAATGTTTTCTTACTAAAACACCCGGCAGTCACGGGATGTGTTTAGAAACGGTCTACCGGTAAATTGAATAATAATCTTTATTTATATACAGTAGCACCTTTCATGCAGCTCAAAGTGCTTAACTCATTGGTGGCCAATAACGAGTAAACTTGTGTTTCGCCACCAACGCTTGAGCGCCAATAACGAGTAAACTCGTTTTTGGATCCTTTGATATTTTTCCTTTGATCCCCGTTCTAAATAGTCATCCGGATCACTCTCGGTGTCCCTGGCTCATTTGCCTACGTTGGAATTGCAATGCCGATCGAATCTCACCAGGTGGCAGTATTGCCTACCTTTTGAACTCTGATAGAAAGGGATCAGTAGAGACAATGTCTGAACTGGACTGTCAAGACTCGCTCTGAAGGGGAGGAGCTAGGAGATCTGCTCGCCTCAAAACCTATAGTTTCCCGTAAACACAAGTAATTACATATAAACGAGTAATCGCGATCGCCGATGGGATCATTGGAATTATTCTTTTTAGAGTACCTTCTGGCTAAGGTAAGGTATATTCTATGTCTATTTTACCGAACCTGAAACATGTTTCTGTAACGATCACAGTGTCTTATTTTACAGGACCTAAACCAATTTTCGAACAATCGCATTTTCGGGGTAAGACTACTACACCCCCCCCCCCCCCCCCCCCCGTTAGCGTGTAATAAACTACAAACTACAGTGTGTAGAAACAAACTCTTTTTTTACATGGACTAGAAATAGTGTCGGTCAAATGAGCCATACTATAGTCTCCATAGCTATAATATAGAATATACAATAGCTCCGCAAAGATCGTGAAATATCGTGAAAATGGGTCAAGAAAAGCTGGCGCTAGCCAGTGCAGATGGGGAAAGCTTGTGGCCGTCAATGAGTTAACAGAGGAAACATTTTTAAATAAACACAAAATTTGACAAGCAAAAAAATAAGTAAAAGAAAAGAAAGGCAGGAGTTTAAAACCAAACAATAAAATAGCAAAACATGATTATGAAAATAGCTAAAAAGCATAAATGACAACAGGGATTTTTAAATCAGCTAAAAGCAAGAGTATAAAAATAGGTCTTGAGCTGTGTTTTAAAGCTATCCAGAGAGGCTGCCTGTTTTAGATGTAGTGGGAGATTATTCCAAGCCGTCGGCCCATAGAAACAAATTAAAGGCTAGCTAGAATTTGGTAATAATACTGAGAATGAATGTTTACATGGCTCACCATTATGAGAGCCAGTTTCTTGACCCTAGGATGAAATGCATTGAAAAGTTCACTTTGAGATAAGTGGTTTTCATCCGACGGCAACATGTAGGCGAGTGCTGAAGGTGCTTTACCTGCTTATGGGCGACGAATGGCTCGATGAGGAAGTTCTTTAGGACCCCTTTGGCCTTTCCCACCTGAGGAAGACAAACAATAATTCACTGAGGTGTTGAATATCAAATCTTCTTTAAAAAAATTTAAATAAGGGGAACTGCGTGCAATTTAAGAATTCATTCCTATGGTCTAAGACGGTCCCAAAAACAGCGCTCTCCCTAATCTCATTTGGGTATACAAACAAACATCCCATGGGACCACAAAATAAGTCTTTATACTTGATGACATCACAGGTTGGATTCTTAAAACTTCATGTTTCTGGCTTTGGGAGAGAGTAAATATTCACAAATATTGATTTGAACTTTCTAAGGCCATGGAAATAAATGCCATATTGTTTTAATCATTATTCTTTTTTCCTTCTAATTTGGAGGAGTGTTCCCCTTTAAAACATGTTGAGAACAAAGCAACACATCTGTGTGCATCCTGTTGTTTATGGTGTGTGGAGGCTTGATGCAGCATGACTCGTTTTCACCTACACACCGAGTGAGCACCGATAGGGAGAGATGAACAGAAAGAGAGTACATGAAAAGAAACATGCATCAAAGAAGTCAAGCCAACATAACAAGAGATAAACAGCAGCGAAGAACACATAGACCAACTAGGAGAGGAGTGTCAGCAGTGCTGCAGACTAAGGCAAGAAAACTGAATCATTTGAGGACTGTAGAAAATGAAATACTAAATGAAAAGACAGAACCTATACCGACTCCACTTCAAAATGGAGGCGGGAGGTTCAGGAGAGAAGGAGACAGTGTCGTGCTGCAGGCGAGCCGCCCCGCCACCACGCGACAGCTCATCCGGTGCGGCTGTCACAATGCCTGTGTTAAAGGCCAGCAGGCAGGAGGCAACCAGGGACCTCAGAGAGAGAGAGAGCAGCCACCCAGAGAGAGAGAGAGAGAGAGAGAGAGAGGAAAACAAGTGGTGGCATTTTGAAGTGAAAGAAGAAAAGACGGCTGAGGGAGAGAAAAAGGGACTCTTTCCTCACGGGCTGCAGGGCCAATTCAGCTACTGTGTAAAACAGCTCAAACGTCCACCACTGGCTTCCTGAGAAAGACGGGAGACTAGAGAACAACTGGTTTGCTGGTGTGAAAAGCAAATTGGCGCGACATATCAACCTTCCCTGGCTGATGCAAGTACATGATGTCGACCAGGACTTTAATAACCGAGTTTTATATAGCGCCTTTCAGAAGACCCAAGGTCGTTTTACATATAGGGAGAAAAAAACAACAAAAGTAACAAACATAGTGGACAGACACAACATACAAAGTGAGCAATTAGGGGTTAAAGGCAAAGTTGAAGAGGTGGGCTTTGAGGAGTTTTTTTTAATGAGTCCAGAGTTGGGGCGTTGCAGAGTTCTGTGGGGGGGGGGGGGGGGCAAGACACTTAGCCCCCAACTGCTCCCGATGAGCAGGTTGGCACCTTGCATGGTTGCCTCCGCCGTCGGTGTGTGAATGCGAGGTATAAGTTGTAAAGCGTTTTGGATAAAAGCAGTCCATTTACCATTTGACCTAAACTTGGGAAAGCCAAAACATAGGAAAAGGATGGAGGTATGGAGGTACTGGTACTAGGAACTCATTTGGAACACTTCAAAAAAAATTCTTAAGCAAACGAGAAAATAGGATGTGGTTTAAACATGAGGAGAAAAATACTGCTGCCACTTCTCACTAGTTACAACACAATACTCAAAGACAAAAAAAAATAAAAAATTTACTAGACATCACTCAGGTGTATTATTGATGCTCTCATTGATACTATGTTTCTTTCTGAAGTGTGTGCGTGTGCGTGTGTGTGTGAGATATATAGAGAGAGAGGGGGGGCTTTGGTAGACTATTGCATTGGTCCATTCATTGAAGATGAACGCAATGCGACATCCTTTACTAGGCTCACCCACCAACAGTGCAGGTGCTGAACTGCTGATCCGAATGTATAGGTGAAAACCATATTATGCGTTTTCATCAATAAAAAAAATTGCCAAAAAGATTCCCGCTTACGCGCGCTCGCATTCACTGGGGGCCTACAAATACATTCTTTCATGGGGCCCAGAATCTGGAGCTACACCCCTGCGCCACGTAACACACTGCAGTGCAACGCGGCCATCCCGGGTTCGACTCCCAGACCCGGCGACCTTTGCCGAATGTCCTCCCCCCATATCTTCTCCTATCCTTCCTCTCTGCCGGGTCTGTCCAATAAAGAAATAAAAGAATTATCTTAAAAAAAAATTAATAAAGAAATACTCAAAGACAAGCAGCATGGTGACACCGCTACTATCCAGCTGTAATCTGTTCAACGCTAAGCTACAAAATGAGGCTGAAACAGTGTGAATCATTACGCAACAAGAGGTTTTCGTCTCAACCAAGATCAATGTACTCTGAGAAGGAACACATTTTTTTTTTTTTTAAGATTTATTTTTTAGCATTTATTGCTTTTCATGGTCAGACATGACCAACAGATGAGGAGAGGATGAACGGGGGAAGAGGCGGGGAAGACATGAGACAAATGTCACCGGGAAGCGAACCCGGGACGGCCGCGTAGGTGTGCAATGCACTAACGTGGTGCGCCACGAGGGCGCCCCAAGGGACACATTATTCATCCAAATCTTCAAAATTTGGGATGCTTTTGTCAAGGCCAACTGTGATCAGTTAAGCCGTTGAGAAGATAAAATCTCACATGATCAGGGTGATAACGTTCTGTCATTGTGCCCCGACCACGAGTCAGCAATTCTTGCTGAATTATTTTAAGATAAAGATTTTATAGTGTCCTACCAATCAAAATGAAATAGTACACTGATAAGACGCCGTACCGACAGCCGTAGCTCCATTCATTCTTATTTATGGCCCCAGGCGGGCACAGACAGTTTCATATCAACAGTCTGGCAAGTGATACATACAACCAATTACCTCAGCTGCTTGACTCTACGAGACAAGCCGATCTTAAGACTGGGAGCCCCAATGGTTTATGAAGCAGACTCTCCCTCTCTTTGCTCGCTGGCTCTCCTTTATGAGGCAAGCAGCCGTCCGAGAGGCAGAGTGATGGATCTGTTGCAAGTGTGGCCATACTGACTGGACTAGATGAGTTTACTCACCGCATCTCAGCTGACTGGACTGACTGAGAGCAGGCTCATTAGCAACAATGGGCAGGCGTTTGTGGGTAATATCACCATGCAATGCATCAGGTACAACAGTAAACATAGAACACACACACTCACTCACTAAGTGCATCACGCAGCGCAAATAGATAACATGGGGTGATGGGAAGGTCATTGAGAGTCTTAATATAGTGGTGCGTGTACCAAAATAATATTGATTGGCGTAGTATTCAATGAAGTGCGTGTGTGTCTCCATCTCTGTGTGCCTAAGGGAGGGGAAGGAGGGGGAGACAGACATGGTGGGTGGACACACTATTGCCTCAGAGACAGAAATAGTGGGCGAATGAAATACCGTAGTCTCTTTCATCAGCCGGGATTTCAGCCAATCTTTGACGCCGTTCAGGTCCAGGTTGACGCCCACCAGACCCAGCTTGCCCCGCCTCTTTATCAGCTGGTCTGGTTTCACAACCAGCCTCTGGAGAAGAGAAAGACAGCATGTCATCATCATGTGTTAGCAGTGGCAGTGCCAACGGTCACTGATCTATGGCAATGATGGTGAGCCGTCCAATTGACAGTTTGCCATGCTGGTGTTTTGGCTGTGTTCAGACAGAGAGGGTTAGGGAGTAAAGTAAGCACTACCACCAGGAATGTAACTCCACACAGGGTGGACATGGACAGCTCACAGTAAGCAAAACATCTTTGCCTGAAAATGTCAAATAAAGTTAAGGTGCTGTAAGTGGTTAAAATAACTCTACATTACGACAGCCATCACTGATACGGAGTGTTGGTCATTAACATGGTGCTGTCCCTCCGCTCTGCAGTAAACAGAAAATACATTTCCTGGTATCCCTTCCCACTCTATCCAATCAGGAGAGAGAGATTTTTACTTATTTCAAGAAATCTTGCCAAGACAGATTTGCTACGGCACTGGCAGATTATTTGACTTGTTCCAAGCACATATTTGCTTAAAACTAAATTTGTGTCAGACCATTTTTGCAGTCGAGTGCTCTCTCCCGATTGGATAAAGTGGGAACGGGATACCAGAAAATAAATTGTGCGTTTACTGCAGAGCGGAGGGACTGGACCCATGTTACTGACCAAACACTCTAGATCAGTGATGGCTATCAGAGTGTAGAGCTATTATTTTAACATGTAGACCACTTACTTGAACAAGATAACACTTAAACCACCTTTATGAACAACAGGCATTTTTTTGAAAAGTTATTATTTAGTAGAAACATTTTAGAAAAATTAAAAAAAAGCCTGCACTGCTGGGCAGAATGTGTTTCAGAACCTTGTGGGGAGGGCGTCATCACCGGAATCACCAGGCAGCTCAATGAGGAAATTAATGAAAGCGAACGAACAACAGTATCTTAGAAATCTAAGTTATAAATAGAAGCCAACATCGATCGTTGGCATTTCCCTTTTTTACACCACAGTTCGTCAGCAGGACAACCCCACCCTGATGTCAGGTTGTAAATCGGAGGAGCCAAACACGTTTCCACGGAACCCTTCCTCTCAGTCCCTTTGCATCCGACCCCGCCCTACCAACCCAACGCTGCCGCCCTCTCATTGGCCAGTCGAGAGAGGGAGGATGACTTACGAGAGTGGAGCCATTACAATCTGGGACCACGCCAGTGATGCTGAAGAAGAGGGGGCCGGGGGTGAAAGTTAATGCAATTCCCTAATCAATCCTGTCACAGCACCCGTCTACCCTCTATCTGCTCCTCGCTACAGACCGGTAGAGATATGAGAGAGGGGGGGGGGGAGATATGACAGAGGAGAGACAGAGATCCTACCTTTGGAGAGATGAGTCACAATATAATTCTATTACAGCCCCTCAGCCAAAGAAGAGCTGCTGGTGCAGGCCGTCAGCTGGCTGTGAAGTCTGCTAATGAGCACCCAGAGACCACTCTCCCTAAGTAATAGTCTCCATAAAGATGGAGGTCCTTTTTCACAGGCTAGAATGTGTATGCGTGTGTTATAGGGCTGGTTATAGATTCATGATACGGCACACCGACTCTCCACTATGCTGTAAAACACCCTCACTTAAAGCAAATACACTTATTACAGTAGGGCTGGGGCAATATGTCATGATACAAAATGTGGTTCTATGAATTAATGATGAAAAAAGGCTAATATTATGAACATGTTTCGTCCTTTGCTTTGATTTCTGACATGTTACATGTGGCTCTGAGCATCAGACTTTAATATTGGGGGAAACACTTCGATACCAACACCCCTGGTATCTGCCCGATATCCAATACCAGTATCGGCTCATCCTCAGTCACACCTTTGTCTGAACACCAGCGTCTTTCCTCGCTTGCGTGTTTATGATCAGAGCAAACGTTGAGGAGTCGACACGGATCTTCAACGCCGGTCTCTAGATACAGGTTGGTAGGTAGCTCACCTCGGTTAGCAGCCAGGTATGGTCCTGTGCCAGCCGTTCAAAGTCAGTCTCTGCGGTCACGTTGGCATAGCGGAAGCGGTTCTGGACAGCCGCTGACGTACAGATGTACTTGTAGAGGAACTCTTTCCCCGTCTGCTCCGAGATGGCTTTGGCCGACATGACTTCAGTTTAGAGTGGCCTGAGAGGAGAGACAGACAGGTAGAGACAGGTAGAGATAAATGAAAGATCAAGTCATGGTTTTATCAGCAAGTCAAGGATGACTTAACACAAATTTTCTGATGCCAGAATCTTTAGAGTTGATAACAGTTCCTTGTAACAGATGATGGAATACGGAGACACACGGCTATCCTCTTACACACAAACTGCAGATTCACGTCTCTTATCCTCCTGCCCAGTCATCTATTTTGTTGGCTCTCAAGAGGTAGCCCAGCTGCAGCAGAGGCAGAAACAGCCTGTGTGAACACTGGCAGTGAAGCAAACGCTAACATGATTAGCGTTGGTTTTTCCAAGACCTACTTGTACACACTAATGGAGTAATGAGCCCTCATCTGCCACTCAAACAAACAGGGTACTGCGGAGAGTCATCAAGCTATAGCCTAATCACTAATGTAGCGGAGAGAGAATGTGTATAATTAGACTGGAGGACACAGACACAGGGACACAAAAATAGACAACATTCATCATATAGAACATTGATTGGAGACAAAACAAGACGGGAGCCAGCGCTCGTCTAGCTCGAAATAACTGATAAGAGTCTCCTAAAACACAGCACCAGATAAACAACACACCGCCAGACAGCTAGCTGGTCACAGACTTGCAACTGCAGAGTAATCTCATGGGGGTGAGAGGTCGTCTTGAGGTGACCCAGAGACGTTTAGCATGAGGGAGCATCACTGCAATGACGCCACTTGGACCCCTCCAGTGAGTAGAAGCACCCCAATGATTCTTCGTGTTGCAGGCTGCGGAGTACTCCGCTGGCAGGAACTGCACGCAGACTTAAGTCACAAAACACAGTAAGATGTGCCTTTATTAATCCCCTTGGGGAAATTCAGGGGTCATAGCAGCACAGGGGAGGGGAGGTACAGGCAGGGTAAAATAATATTAATATATATAAGAATAAAGGACAAGATAAAATATGGATAAAAAGGTGTGTGTGTATATATATATATAGAGAGAGAGAGTATACTCCATCAATAATAACACAATGCGGGCGGCTGGGTGGCACAGCGGACTAAGCGCTTGTCACCAACGCAAGAGACACTGGTATCGAATCCGGCTGTCAGCGTTGCCTCCGGCTTGGCCGGCCGTCATATTGGCTCGATTGGCAGAGTCAGCGGGAGGGAAGCCGGTGGGTGGGTCCGGGTCGTTGTAAACAGCAACTCCTACAGTTCGGTCGGGGCGCCTGCACAGCGAGGGAAGGATCTGGAGGGAGGTAGTGTGACCTTCCACATGTTACACTCTCCCAGTGAGAGTCCACGCTGCCAGGTGAAAAGAAGTGGTGGGCTGGGTACACATGTGTCGGAGGAAGCATGCGATAGTCTCCGCCGTCCCAGACCGACGGTAGGGTGCGCAACGACCAGGAAGGGGATTGGGAATTTGCCTAACGACTAACATTGGGAGGGGAGAAAAACAGAAAAAGACGGGGGAAAAAGATTTAAAAAAAAAAAGAAAAAAACAATGCACGCATGTACAGCCCCCCCATACAGATTCTATCCAAAGTCAACCCCATGTGCAGATATATACATAGCTAACAACTGGTAAGTCTACTCTGTACAATACTCCATACCGAGTCTTAGTCTACCCTGGTATAAATAAACAGATTAGCAATAAATATAAAATATGTGTATACAAATAAGATCTAACGGTTAGTAAATGAAGAGTGAGAGTCCTTGTGGAAGGTGCACCAGAGTCTGTGCAGGGTTCAGTAGTTGTAGTTCCAATAGTTGTCTAGATCTCTAGCTGTTGGCCAAGTCAGTCCTTGCCCACGGTGGTGGAGCCAGATGGATACTGGCACATCGGACTGAACATCCATAAATCTTATTACCAAAGTGACCCTTGCTCTGTGATGGCATGTTGCACTCGATGAAGCTCGTGAAATGGAAAAGGTGTTTCAATCCTACTACAGTACACTGATCCCAAGTGAATCTTGACCAATAGATGATCCTGCTTGATGGACAGACACCTAAATTACATCATATCAACCTCTACTACCCCCCCCCCCCCCCGTCCCCCCCCCCGTCGGTCTGTCTGCATCTGTTACAGTGTGGCACAACACTTACTACCGGTTGATCAACGTTATTGATTTGGCCTTGGATTCATGAAATAGTCACTGATACCGTTTTTACCTCAGACCACCAGATGGACATCAACAATGAGCAATACAGTTCCGAGAGACCATAGCTGAGCTTATGAACCACACTGCCCTCAATAGTTACAGCCATAACTCATCAACTGACTATAAGAACCAGTGCCCGTTATGTAACCCTGCCAGGCTGGAGCACTCAGCCAGGTTCCTCTATGTTGTTCATCAAGTAAAAAGCCCTACTGATGTCACCTCTAATTGGACTCTCTGCTCTTCAATGCAGCCCTTGGCAGTCCCTTTTATTACAGGGATTAATGGGGGTTGGTGTCAAAAGTATTGATCAACAATCATCCCTATCCCTGCATCACCACAGCACTGGTACCAGGTCAGTGGAACATGGTTAACCAACGCCCGTCCGGACTCTCTACAGTAAATCATCCCGTTTGCTTTCTGCAGCGGACCTGTCAGAGATATGAAAAATCATGACTACTCCGCAATCACATAAACGAGAGTCAGGATGATTACGTTTAGAAACAAAGGCAATCAGCCACAGACACGACACACACACCTGTACCAGTCTTACAGGGTGTACCCGTCTCACAAGCCGTACAGTTATGCATGACTCACCTCTCACTTTAAAGCCCCAATCTGTGATTTGTTTCTTTACCATACCAATGTGGGGTATATTCACATATATTCTTGAAGAATTTTAGACTGTTGGTGGAAAAAGACCTATTCTTAACTTTGTTAACCCATTGTAAAATGGAGAATTATAGATGTGTTTTAATTCTGCATTTACAAAGTAAGTGTTTACACATGTAAACAAGCAAATGTACAGCCATAAAACACAGCAAATACAATGTCAACGCTATCTAGTGTCAGTCATTGTATCAAGAGCTCAGTATATCAGCTAGAGAATGAAAACATGTCTCATTTCTTATTTTAGGTGGTGGGGCTTCCCATTTGTATGCATTTGGATTACAAATAACTTGAATCTGTCTGCCTAAAATGATACATTAATGACAAGGAAGGCAACTGCTTATATCAATTCCAAATAAGTTATTTGGAGAAAAACGTCTTGTTTTTTGCAAATATCCAATGTGTGCAATGTGCAATTCAAGTGTCAGGTTTACTGTAATCCACTGCAACAATGCACTCCATCCTTCAATACGTCAAGTTCACGAGAAAGAGAAGAGAGAAGAGAAACGATGAAAAGCACTGGAATTCTGTTGCTAGGGAACACTTATAAACCCAAGTGTATTTCCTGCTAGTTATTGCATAACATACAGGAAACAAAGTTGGGTCCATTTAGAATATATATGTTGTAAAGTTAAAACCGGCTATAGTTTACCTTGATGGTCTGGTGTTCCGTCGGAGAGTCTCTCTCCTGTGGCTGGATGGATGGATGACTTGTAGGCTGCCAGCTGGGGGGAACACTGCTGCTCTCCATGGAACTACTCTCCACTTTTGACTCCGTCACCCATCTGCCGATAGGCTAGGCTGATATCTCTGCTCTCCTATTGGTCCACACCGCACCGCGCTCTCTGTTGCTTCACCGAGTTCACGCCCACTGCTCGTTGAGGGAGCTTCTTCAACGCCAACGTTGATTGGATAACACAGACCTTTATATATACAGTAGCCAATAAGGGAATCACTTGATCTGGTATACGATAGATATGTGGTATACATACAATACCAGTGTCCCCCTTCCTACCTGCAGTCAAGTTAATAATATGGATATTTATAGCAGTGGAGCACGAGTCCAAATTGTCCTTGTGCTCATTATTTTTGTGTTTTGTTTTGGTGACCACAAGTTCTTAGTAATATAACAATTTTGGTGTGTAATAGCTATAACTAGTGTTGGCCATAGGTGATTAAGCAGGATGGGGCCTGGAATTTGTTGAAACGTGCATGTCGTTGCCAGTGCCACATTGCTCTCACTCAGTTATCAAATCTTGGTGGTTACCAGACTTTGTCTTATCTTAATGTCTTATACAAGGAGGGGGGCTTATGAGGGCCCATAGTCAAGACAACTGGTCATTCAATGTAATTTAACTTCTAAAACATTTACAGATATTCTAAGAAATAGATGCATTGGGTAATCATAATAATGCATTGGGTATCCGAGATAAACATGCACCTTTAAAATGGTTATGAGATCTTATCAATCATAATGTACCATTGGACAATGCCATCTTCTGGCTCATACTAGCAACTACAAGTGTTAGAATCTGTGATTTCTCCTGTTGCAGGACAGCATGGTCTGCACTCTGCCCAGGGGTGTTACCGTTTAGCGAAGCAGACATATTTCTCATCAGTCAGCAAGCCGTAAGTGCAAACCAGAAAGAATTGTAGACAAAATTATGAATTGGATTGGAAGCAAAGCATTTTTTCTTTATTAAGTGTACAAAACAAGTGCAAAAATAGTGATTCATAAGAGCTACACAAGCAGGACTTGCCTTTACAAAAAACTACAGTCATTGAAAGTGGAAAACGAGCTGAATGTGATAAATGAAGTGTTGTTCGTAGGAGGGGGGTGGGGTGGGGGTGGAAGGGATCAATGGAGCGGTCTTGCGTAGTAGAAAAAAGATTGCCAAATGTGGACTTGGATTCACAGCACCAAGTACCAAGTGCAACAAGCCAATGGAGAAGAAATGTCAGATTCATCAGTGTTCTCCCTTCCAAATAGGACAAAGGTTTAGAAGGAAGGACCTCTATGAATGACATTCATTCTAGCACACTTCATAAATCAGACATATACCTTTGGCCCATATGCTACAATTACATTTAAGACACACACAGCTGCCCATCATCAACGCACCACCAAACTGCAGGAAACTTTGACAAAATTCTGTCAGAGGCACAGAGCTAAGTTTAGCAGAGGAGAAATTGTGTTAGGAATATGATAAAGCCGTTATACTGTTAAACTGGACATGCATGCAATGAAAATATTTAATACACTTGCAGACGGGAAACACTGACACTGGGAAACTTATAGTTTCAGACAAGACTTTTATGGTGAGGGAGTGAAGCGGGACTACCTTGGTCTAAAGTTCACCTAACAAATCCTCTAGGAGGAAAATGGCAACGTACTGCAACTCTGGCACCGATATGAACGACAAAAAGGTACTGAACAAGATTGACCCCAACTGTGGACTGAAGGCCTCTTGGATTGTGGTGCAAATAAACAGAACAAGGCACAAAGCTTGTGGATTTAGGGTGGGCAATCAAATACACTCCAGAACCCCTAAAACATAGCACAAACGCACAAACCTTCCACAGGGTAAACCTAAAACCTCATCTAACCAGTCATCCCAAGCTACACATCCCCACCCTTTGCCCCTTACAGTATGGTGCACTTTGGCTTCTTCTTCTTCTCTGCCTCTTTCTTGGCCTGGTCGGCCTTCTTGGGCCCATACATGCTGGAGAAGCAGGCCTGGACCGAGGTGGGCTCCCTCAGACTCAGCAGCCACCGGCCTTTGCCGTAATAGGCCAGGGAGCCGAGCTCCATCTCTACCACCAGCTCCCCCTGCTGCAGGGCTAGGATCTCAAGCAGATCCAGGCCCGTCTGAACGGGCTCCACGCCCTCCGCGCAGCCCAGGGTGACGTGGGCGCAGCTCCCCAAAGGCAGGGAGGCGGCCGAGGGGACGACGGACTCCGCATCCTTCTTGGCATCATCTGGCCAGAGGACCAGCTGGTCGTCAGTGAGGGACACTTTGGCACCGACAGTGCGAGGCGTGACAAAGAGGGCACTCAGAGACAGCTCGAATGCAGAACCATACAGCCCTTTCACAGCCTAAGTGGGGGAAAAGAACGAAATTACTAGTTACTGAACACTGCAAATTAGAGCAAATCCTATTTACACCAATAAACAGAGTGGAGCTCTGTCACATTCAATGTGTGACAATTTTGTGAAAATCCAAACTCAATATATTCATAATTACCGGTTTCTCCGCATACTCCTTTGCTCCCTCCGCATTGCCATAGTCACAGAATTTGGTAGTGCAATGGAGGACTCCTTTGGCCTGGAAGTACTGCTCCAAGTCTACCTCCTTCTCAGCTTCCCCTGTGACTGTAAAACAAAGCAAAGCTCAGTTGTCTCACAATCAAGGTATCAGATGTTCAGAAAATCTGGTATATTTAATTTAGCATTACAAGAAGTACAGTTTTCAGTGTCCACTCACAGTCTATTGCATGCTTTTTGAATGCCTCCAATGTGTCCAACGTTTTCAGGAAGTCCATGGAGGTACACCTGACCTTGTCCTGGATGTTGGGGACTAGAAACCAACCAAAGTAAAGAGGGAGGGACATCTCTTCAAGTGGCCCTTTCATGGCTTGGATTTGGTCCTCTTCTAACCCACGTCCTGTCCTCTTGGCCAACTGAGATGAATCCCTGTTCCATTCGGTACGAGGCTCCAAAAACACAGCCACCAGCCGGTGTTGCTCTGCAATCTCGCCCAGGCGGGCCAGCCGATCCTGGGTGTGATTGGTGTCGTCCACCACTACCACCACAGAGGCAGTCGGCCCTGCACTACAGCAAGCCACCACAGCCTCATCTAGAGCCTTGTAGCCATTTGAAGATGCTTCCGGATTCTCTGGTTTTATACCATGGTCATCAGCACAGAAGATGGAGCAAAGGTCTTGGTAGCCATCAGCTATGGCACGTGCCAGGAGGCTCTTACCACTGCCAGGGAGGCCTCTGAGGACAATGAGGGTGCGAGAGGTTCGCAGGACATCTTTGGTCTGCTCCTGTTCCAGGAGAGCAAAGGATAGAGAGCCAGGAGCAGGGACTTGTTCTTTTTCACCTTCTGCTCCCTTGACCGCTTCAGCCTCTACCAGGTTCTCCGGTTCCTTCTCAGTCTCAACAGGTGTTTCATTTACAGTTTCAGTTCCTGCTGGTTTATCCAACACCACCTCCTTCACAGCCTCAGATTCGGCTGAATCTACTGAGCCAACTTCTGGTCTCTCCGTTTCTACCTTTGGTAGCTCAGCGGCCTCTACTGGTTTATTTTGTTCCAACTCTTTCATGGGCTCATCTGCTACATTGTTGTCTGCCTCTTTAACAACTTCTCCTGGCTGAGTATCAATTGCAGTCTCAGCTTGTCCCGATACTTCCTCTACCTTCTCGAGTTGTTCCTGTTCCTCTGGGTGCTGCAGTGTGACTGGACCTGGTATAAATGCTTGCTCAGAACGTTCAGCAGCCTCTGGGACCGCTTCTGCCAATTTCTCTGGCTCCGGTTCAGGGGCGTTCTCTGCCAGAGGCAAAGTTTCTGGGGTGTTCGCAGAGATTGGCTGCTGATCAAGCTTGGTGGTTTCTGCTTCTATGTTGGGTGCTGTAACTGGGTCAGAACTTGGCTCACATGACCCATCTGCTTCTTGTCGTGTCACTACATCAAGCAGTGTTTCCATTTCCTTCTCAAGGGGCATGTCTCGTAAGGTCTCTCGTTCAGACATTTCCTTTGGCAAGTCGTCTTCAGTCTCCATCTTTGGGGTCTCCTCCGATGGTTTTACCAATTCTGTTACCGTCGCCGGTAACTTGTCAGTTTCTTTCCCGTTGGTCAGCAGCTGCTCTGCATCATGACTTATAGATAATAATTGCAGGCTCTCTTCAACTGTGGCCGGTGACTTCTCAGACTCCTCTGGTGTGTCCAATTTGGACACAACCACATTTTCCATTGCGGTCTCCTGCTGCTCTGAGTCAGCATTTAAAACCGTGTGGGTCTGTTCAGCATCCATGTCTTGGTTCCTATTAGGCTCTGTGCTTCACCATATACCTAACATGTGTAAGGGGGAAAGAAAGAAGAAAAATTAACAAAATAATGAAATAGAACTTAAACAATATTGTACCCGATGTCACTTAATACTCCAAGTTACACAGTAGTGAAATGAAAGATTTTTATTTATAGCATTTTCAGCTTTTTTTGAGTCAAGGCAGGACCTCAGCGCGCTATGTGGTGTGCTACTGGAGCGCCCCTATACAGTAGTGAAATTAAGATAAGATATGATATTCCTTTATTGATCCCCTTGGGGAAATTCAGGCGTCATAGCAGCATGGGGGGAGGGGAGACACAGGTATGGGCAGGGCAATAGTAAAAAGACATACATTTGGGCAATAAAGAATTCAAATCTGAATATACTATGCGTAAAGAGTACAAGGTACCCTAACTGGCATGATATACATCATACATTATTATTACGTATCCATCTTCTATACAGTTGGTCGTTTCCTTAAACTCATGAAATGGAAAGGAAACCAGGGTGGAAAGGAATCCCAACCCGAGCATGACATAAGAGCAAAATGGCCACCGTGTGAATATAGTAAATTATGGGAACAGCTGTTGATTAGGGGAAATTTCACATGTAGAGCAAATGTTTAGAGTAAGTCACAACAACTTTTGGGACAAATATACACTAGGGATGCTCGATATTTGCTTTTTTACCGATACCGATATAGTCCAACTCTTAATTTCCGATATCGATATCAACCGACACCGATATATGCAGGAATGGAATAATTTCAGGTAATTAACATTACATATCTCTTGTTGTGGAATTAACACAACATTATGCATACTTTTGACAATAAATAAAATCAGAATTTGTTCTTACTTGCTTGCCTGGGTAAATAAAGGTTATAGAAATGTAAAAAAAATAAAAATATAAATTCTTTTTTGAAAAGAGATACCGATATTTTCCGATATCACATTTTAATGCCAATATCGGCCGATAATCGGACATCCCTACTATATATTAATATCATGAAAGGTTGCATGTGGTCACATGTCTTTTAAACACGGTACATTTAAAGTTTGCAATTGAATCCACCAACATTACCAGACTATTGATATATTCCTTTAGAGATACTGCAAAGCCAAAATTGCTGTCTCTTGAATCTCAATATGTTACCAGTGTGAAGTACTCTGCTCAAAGGGACCTTTATATTCACCATATTAGGCTGCAGGGTAAATGGGAAGTGTAATACAGTAGCAAACAGAAATCAAACTGAAAACATTTCAGCAATCATTTTGTGAGAAATCTGACCATGGCATAATATTTGCTTTCCATCATTATTCAGATAAGAAAATTGTTTATCACATTTAATGATATGAAACAAATTACAATAACACAGATAAGATTTTGTTTTACTTCCACTGACCCGCATGCGCAAATGAACAATAAAAGATGGACGTACAATTATTTTGACAAATGTCACTCTAGAGACTAGACTGTTCAGACTGAGGTTGCATTGCAAAAGATCAGACCTGTATCTTATGTAGGACCACATTATGAAAGTGGCCCATATATATAAAATATTTGAGTCACATATGAGCAAATAAAACAGATTGGGACACTAACTGAACGTAGCCTTACATATCCTACATCATCCCAAAATTCTACACAATATAATCTATTTCACGACTTCATCCCATTGAGATACAACCAAATATACATTTCAGGCTTGGAAGAGTACTCAAAGAAAAGATGATAACGTGTGCATGTGCATATAGCAAATTCCAGTCATTACATTTAAAGGATTTGTGACCAAAAGATAAAATTAGGAGGAATTATCTGCAATAAGTAACAGCTATAAAAACCAGTTTCACTCCACTGTCAACACTTTCATCACCCACATGAATGACAGCATTTTTTTTTAAGAACCTGACCTCATAGTGAAAAGAAAAAGATCCATGTCTGAGAAGAGAACAGGCTAGTTCAACAAGAAGTGTTATTCAATCTCTGTGGATCATCTTTGTTTTCCGAGAGGGAGACAAGGGGGAGTCGAATTTTCTTTATGCAATTACTGGAGGCTTAGCTCCCGAGAGCCACCATTACACTAGTATGGTTTTCACAAACCTAGGATGGGGGGGAATGGTGCAAAGGGTGAATGATAGCCCTGGTGATCCGCTAGAGGTCGCTATGGTAGGCCATATTGGGGTCAGGCGGGTGCATTTGGCATCTTGTTAAATACCACCCCAGTTTATATAATTTAGATGTGATGTGACATACACAAATAATATTTATGGCTGAAAGGCACACATCCTTCTGGGAATATTTAGCCAAGATATGACTTGAAGGCTTCTATGGCACACGCCCCACCTAAGATCCTAAATATTGCAAATCCGTCATATTTTTTACTGCAATTCAAGAACAGACAGATAGCAATGGCTCTATGTGGCACAAAAGATGAATGCACATTGATGACTGCAAACCCAGGCGGATTATGAACCCTTTGTTAGTCCAAAACGTAATCTGCGCCAACTCTACAGTTAGCCTGTAATGTGATGATAGAGACAAAGAGTAATTAAAATGCTCCTATAAATGGCGCAGTGAGAGCATGGCGAACCCCTTATTATAGTTAAATAGGCCAACATTTTGTTGAGGCAAGTAAACTGACAAAACATAAAACGCATATGGTACAACCGGAAAAGATTAATAACAAATGTTCAGACTCTGCGACCGCAACTCTTGCATTGAAACGATGTGACTGGGGGCGTCATGCTGCACCTACCATGATGACAGACACAAAAACAACTCAGCGTGGTCAAGTCAGTAAGAAATGGCTTCGGTCACTAAGCCATCTTTACCACGCTGAGGTGTTTTTGTGTCTGTCATCGTGGTAGGTGCAGGACGCCCCCAGACACATTCTGTTTCAATGCAACATGCCAGTAACGGTTAACATGTAACGGTCGCTTGTTTTAGCTAACAATTTGTATTTTAGCTCTAACAATTTAGCTAAAACAAGCGACCGGCACATAAAAGGGACGCTGAACATTACACTTCTAGAGGACGTTCGTCCACTGAGCTACACATTCAGTTAGTTTGAATGCCGTTCGTTTGTTTACTAAATTGCCAGCTGAGCTTACCAAATGTGCAGCTGAAATCAATGTCGGCGGTGTGGTGACGCTGACCATGCGAGTCTCTCTCTACAATGATGACAGTGCAGCGCGCGGCGTGTAGCTCAGCACCTCTCCGCTCTCTTCAAGAAACAAAACGGAAACTACGGAGAGACCCGAGCACGCGCAAGAGGGTGGGGTGTGGGGGACAGAAAGGCGCGCGCGTGCTACTGATGGGAGTACAGACGCTAGGCGGACAGACAACGTCCCTCTGCACTTTCGAGTACATGGAGCTCGTGAGGGCCGAGGGGGAGGGGAGGGGAGGGGGAGGGGGTAAAGATAGCGCCGGGGGATAAAATGAATGAATGTTGATTAGAGCTAGCCGTAGCTACCATAGATATCTATGGTAGCTACAACCACTTACGTCAAGGCTCTAATCAACATTCATTCATTTTAACCCCCTGCCCCCCCCTCCAATGTAATTAACAGCCCCCCCCCCCCCCCCCCCCACCTCCAATGTAGGTTGCCCAGTGTGGTTGTCAGTATCCCAGTGTACCCAACCCCCCCCACCCAACCTCCTCCAATGTACAGTTTCTACGTCAAATGTATATACTCCCTTTTCTTGACTCCTTCTGTATCACAAACAGTACTGTATTTGCAAATCTGGTATGTCATAGATGTATAGATGTAGCAGTACTGACTATCTGTATGTCATGTATGTCATATATGTCCTGATGAATTGAAAATGGGGGACCCTGATGTAAACAAGACGAAAGTCTTTCTCTGGTCTGCATCCCCTTAACAATTGTGTGTATTGAGCTGTACTGTATTGTACCCATTCTGCAATCTGTTAATAAAGTTTTCAATCAATCAATCAATCAATCAATCAATGTACAGTCCCCCCCCCACCTACCCAATCCAATGTACAGTTTCTACGGCAAATGTATATACTTTTTTTTTCTGGGCTCTCTTTGTATCACAAACAGTACTGTATTTACAAATATGGTATGTCATAAATATATAGATGTAGCAGTACTGTCTATCTGTATGTCATGTATGTCATATATGTTACCCCTCAATGTACAGTTTTGCTTGTTTATACAGTGTGCCCCCCCCCCCCAACCACCTCCAATGTAAATTACCCAGTATGGTTGTCAATATCCCAGTGTACCCAACCCCCCCCACCCAACCTCCTCCAATGTACAGTTTCTACGTCAAATGTATATACTCCCTTTTCTTGACTCCTTCTGTATCACAAACAGTACTGTATTTGCAAATCTGGTATGTCATAAATGTATAGATGTAGCAGTACTGACTATCTGTATGTCATGTATGTCATATATGTCCTGATGAATTGAAAATGGGGGACCCTGATGTAAACAAGACGAAAGTCTTTCTCTGGTCTGCATCCCCTTAACAATTGTGTGTATTGAGCTGTACTGTATTGTACCCATTCTGCAATCTGTTAATAAAGTTTTCAATCAATCAATCAATTACGATGAATTGAAAATGGGGGACCCTGATGTAAACAAGACGAAAGCCTTTCTCTGGTCTGCATCCCCTTAACAATTGTATGTATTGAGCTGTACTGTACTGTACCCATTCTGCAATCTGTTAATAAAGTTTTCAATCAATCAATCAATCATGTGGAACGCCCTACCCAAAGCTGTAAAGGAATGTGAATCACTACCCACTTTCAAAACCACTCTCAAGGAACACCTACGGGAGACTGCAATTCGAAACTGGCCCCTGTAAATGTCCTAACCCAACCCCCTCCAATGTACAGTAATTTACCTAGTATGGTTGTCAATATTCCAATGTACAGTTTTGCCTGTTTGTACAGTGTCCCCCCCCCCCCCAATGTACAGTTTTGCTTGTTTGTACAGTGTTTCCCCCCCCCCCAACCCCCTCCAATGTAAATTACCTAGTATGATTGTCAATATCCCAATGTACAGTTTTGCTTGTACAGTTGTACAGTGTTTCCCCCCCCCCAACCCCTCCGCCCAACCCCCCCACACAACCCCACCCAACCTCCTCCAATGTACAGTTTTTACGTCAAATGTATATACTCCCTTTTCTGGACTCTTTTTGTATCACAAACAGTACTGTATTTGCAAATCTGGTATGTCATAAATGTATAGATGTAGCAGTACTGTCTATCTGTATGTCATGTATGTCATATATATGTCCTGATGAATTGAAAATGGGGGACCCTGATGTAAACAAGACGAAAGTCTTTCTCTGGTCTGCATCCCCTTAACAATTGTGTGTATTGAGCTGAAATCTGTTAATAAAGTTTTCAATCAATCAATCAATCAATCCCCCCCCCCCTCTCTCCCATGAGCTCAAAATACCGGAAGTGTTGCGGCAGTCTATGTGGTGATAATATGTTGGAAAACATAAAAACAACGGTTCTTAACACTTTGATCGCCATGGTTAAATTCATAATTTACCATCCCTAGCCAGCTCTATTTGTCTATGGAGAAGTTCCCCTTCTTTGCAGGGCTATAACTTTTTAAATTCTATTGCTAAATTGACATTATTATGGTCCATTCAATGTCCTATATCTATTGTTCAGGGTGTAGCAACGTTATACTTTTTCATTCACATATTCATACTAAAATATGGTCTAAAGTATAAGTATGTTTTTATCGTTTTCTGCAGCTTTCTCCAGAACTTGATTTATAGCCCCAAATGCATTATATTGATGATCAAATACAGTTTGGTAGCGATCGGTGCCAGATAAAAAATTTCAACTGGAGGTACTTCTAGAAGTTACTACGTATCATCTGATGTTGACCGGATGGGCGGGGGGTCGTTTATAATTCCGTGGGCAATGTTATATCATTCATCTAGTGTGGGTCATATGGTCATCAGAGCAGTTAGTAAAGAACACGTTGGAAAATAACGCTGGATCTTACCGTATCTTCCTCGCGCCGTTGGACGATCAGCTTGGAGTAGACAGTTTTCGATTATGGGATGTTGATCTAGATTAACCATTTCCAGGTTGTATAATACTATATACGTCCAAATAACGTTGTTTATTGAGTTAGGGCGAGCGATTGATTATCCAGTGTGTCGAGATGGAGTCCGGCTAACGATCGTGAGTGCCCGGACGAAATATGGATGAGCACTTCCTGTTTGGCGCGTCACTTCCTGTTGGCCGATCTGCCGATCGGCCACCAGATGGCGTTCTTGAACCGTTAGACAGTTGAGTGGAGCTCAGCAGTATATCTCAGGTCCCTGGAGGAGAAATATGATTTCGATCACAGATTTTTGAAATATTGATATCAAAGACATGTTACGGCGTCTTCGGCAGAATGAGCATGGCGGGGAAAGACGAGTTCCAGCGTTTTCGGCGATTAAAGTGTTAAAATAACGGTTTATCATGTCACCTTTTATTTGTATTGTTGTCATCTCTTCATGATGCTGGCCAGTGGTCACCTCTCTGGTAACATTGCCTACATTCTTAATTCAGATGATCATGCTGTTCCTCCTACTATAGTTGTGAAATGATTAATCAATATAATATATTCTATATTTGGTTCAGTTTCTCTAAACTTGAAAATATGACTTTTAAGCCATTATTTTAAGAAGGTGGCGATATTGGTAGGATTCACAGCTGCAAGAAATCAAAGGCTAAGTTAACAATGTGTAGCAGGGTGGATTATCCCTGCTTCGTGGGAACGGGTGTGCACAGTCACTGGGTAGCAAGACACAGTAGAGCTCCGTCTGACTGCACCTCCGTCTTTGGGTCTGGAGCTTCAACTGGAGGCTGGCAGTGGGAGTGGATGGGGCCCGGGATTTACCAACCTGGTCTGGTACTCTGGTCTTCCTCCCCTGCAGCAGGGCGGTCAGCAGTACTCCCCAACACGCTCTCACCTCCCCCAATTACTCCTTTAACCCTCCCACACCTAGTGACTGAATTGTAAATAAATAACTTGGTTCCCCCCGCAAGCAGTACCCTCCCTCAGTGACACTAGAAACCTTACAATAAAAAGGGAAAGGTGGAATAGGAAGGGGTTAATTGTAGTAGCATTGGGGAGCTCCAGTAGCTCACCACGTACCGCAAGCGCTATTTCAGCACCGTGGACAACCGTGCTCGTCACGGATCTGGGGCTTAGCGAGTTCGAATCCCGACTGCAGCCGTGCCTTTTCCAGAGTGTCTTCCCCCCCATCTGAACCCTTTCAGCCTGTTTCTGTCGGTCATCCTTGACCAGTATAAATGTGATAAACACATAAAAGAGCCAGGGGAATGGCCAAAGTTTAAAAAAAAAAAGAAATTATAGTAGCATTACCCACACCAAAATAGCTAATACTGTGCACAGTAATGGACACGCACACAGAATCCCATCTAATGTTTTTATGTTAATTGGTACGTTTGAGTACAAAGGTTTAATAGGAGTGGTCCAATGGAATGAAATCCTACTACTGCTCAGTTGTAACTCAATACCTTATGTACACGTATATTCTACACACACCTCTGTGTTAGCACCAGGAATAATATACTTTAATGTATTTGACTCATCACCCACGTCTGGGTCAGTACCATGTATAATACCTCTATCAGGCTTTAATTATATGGTAGGAATAATACCTCAGGTCTGTACCCTCCCCACTGGGAAAGGGTTGATTAGATGGGAAATTATTATTAAAGAACCAACACGTCATCACACTCAAAGGAAATAAAAAATGTGGGCCCACTGTACCAAAACAAAAGTCCTATACTAATGCTGGCATATAATGTGTATGGGGTACCCCTATGAACTGGATTTAGCAACGTTAGCTTCGCCCGTAGGCCGCATTACACTGTGTACTGTGCAATAAGATCCGGAGCACTGGCGCTCTACTGTACTCAACCAAGATGGCGTCCTCGCCGCGCCACCACTGTTCGGGGTAGCAAGATGGCATCGAACGCTCTCGTCACGGGCACTAGCAAGCGGGGCTGGAGCAGAGGAAGCAGTAGCGGGCTGGGAGCGTGTGCTGGATGATGGCGCCTCTGCTGGACGGGAAGAACTCCCGTGCTGGGCTGAAGACCGCCGGTGCAGAGCAGACATCCACGCCGGCGAAGACTGGTTGTTGACGGCCGGTGCTGGATAGACGCGCAGCAACACCCTGGCCCTACCTTAACTGAAGCTACTCTTAGGGTCCCAAACAGCCCTCCTGCTAGCCGTGATATATAATGACGCAGGGTGTCTCTAAACACCGGTCTTCTTCAAGCCACGCTGGCGGGGCACCTCACTAGAGGGAATATCTTTAACTTAAGCCACACTTGGCTATACCGCATTTCTTCTAGGATAACTCGTTGTATCACTAGGGTTATTCAGTAGGGAAAACATGCAACGCTCCCCTATGGTTACTTTTATAGGATAACCCGTAATATACTCAAGTTCAATACGTTCACCCGTGTGGTACACCACGGGGCTCCGTCAAGACACGACCGATCACATCCAAGTCGAAGAGGCTCGTTCTCCCCCCTTCCGTCTCCATTGGCTTGCTTCCTTTCCCGTCTCTCTCTCGTACGCTCTCTGCCTGCCACCGCGCCCCCTGCTGGTACCGCAAACTAGCCCCACAGGGAAGCACTGGATGAAAGAATATGGCCCAGTGTTACTGTTCATAATCCATATTCCAGCCGGTAGAAGAAGGAGAAGTCTGCGTCATTGTTCGAGGGAATATTAATGGACACTAGTTAGTATGTCTTGGTGCACCAGGGGAGATAAAAGGCAAGTCAGCACTTCTGAATAATAGCCATATTTTCAGGGTGCTACAAATGCAAAACTTATAGTAAATTAACTGACCCGCATGCGCAAATGAACAATAAGGAAGATGAAAGTGACACTGAAGTCACAATTTATGGTTTAATTTATAAGTTGCAGTGGAGGCCAACTATTTCGTGAGCAGATGATAGTGGGGGCGAGGATTCCCGCCAGCACAGAATTTTGATGAATGTCAATCTAGAGTGGGTAAAAGTCCTATGAATTCCGACATGACTGTTCAGACTGAGGTCACATTATGACCAACAGTCATCCACCTTCAAAACCGCTCTCAAAGAGCACCTACGGACGGGAGGCTGCAATTCGAAACTGGCCCCTGTAAATGTCCAACCCCCCCCCCCCCGCCTCCCAATGTACAGTCTCCTCCCCCTAGTATATATTTTCTGTTAGGATCTCTGTGAATGTCCGAACACCCTCCCACTCCCACCCCCTCCTAATGTACATTTCCCTCCCCCTCGTATGTATATATTTACTGTTAGGATCTGTTTAACAGTACTGTATATTTGCATATCTTGTATGTCACAAATGTAACAGTACTGTATATCTGTATGTCATGTATGTCTTATATGTCATGATTAGATTAATTCTTTTTAATATTTTTGGGTGAAGAGAGCTTTCTACATCGCAGGCTGAAGGATTTCATGGAACAATCATGACTCTTTGTTTCCTAAATAATGTACAGCGTCTTTGTCCTTGTTTGTTTGATATGGGCTTTATAGCTCGACTGACTGTGTAATTGATATTGAAGAGTAAACCATTGATGACAAGTGTTTTCATCAAAACACTCTGTAAATGCATTAAAGATATCTTCGGTGGCGCGGCTACGTGGCGCAGTGGGCAAGGCGCTCGCAACGAATGCTAGAGACTAGGCTCGAAGCTGGTCGTCCACAGTAATACACATTGGCCGTATTACGGGGAGGGAAACTGAAGGGTGGGGATCGGGCGTTGTGGACAGCGACTCCTACAGGTCGGTTGGTGCGCCTGCGCAGTAGAATCAAGAAGCGACGGGGGCGGGGCCCCTCCAAAGCCCAGACCCCTGACGCTGAAAGATCGAGCCGCGCAGGTGAAAAGATGCGACGGCTGTTACCTCGAGTACCGGAGGGGACTCGTGCTATGTATGACTTAGTCCACATTGCAGCCGGCTTGTGGGAGGCAAGAAACAACGTTCGAAGACAGGGGAGGGTTGAATTGGACGATATGAAAAATTGGGATGGGAGAAAAATTTAAAAATGGGAGAAAAAGTGGATCAAAAAAAATAAAATATTTGTTCCTTATTATCACCTGTTATGAAATGGGTAGAGCAGATATACGTATGATTTGACTTGGGGGACCAGTGTCTGCTTTGATCGACTCTCCCGTCTGCGTCTATGTGTGTTTACATCAGGGTCCCCCATTTTCAATTCATCGTAACATATATGACATATATGACACAGATACAGTACTGCTACATCTATAATGGGGGGGAGTGGGGGGGGGGGGGGTTGGGTAGGAGGGGTGGGTGGGGGACACTGTACAACTGTACAAGCAAAACTACATTGGAATATTGACAAGACCATACTTGGTCATTTTTACTGTACATTGGAGGGGGTTGTGTTAGGACATTTACAGGGGCAAGTTTCGAATTGCAGTCTCCCGTAGGTGTTTTTTGAGAGTGTTTTTGAAAGTGGGTGTCGTATATTCTAATCAATATCTAAGGTTATTTACAGTACAATGAGGTTGCTATCTGGAAAGGAAGAAGGATCATAATGATAGAATGGTCTCCTCATCTGACTTCAAATATAGCCAGTAGAGAAATAAGCTTGTGCAGCCAGACAACAGCGCTATAGTTTAAAACTCATATGATTTATTTTGCCAAAGGGCTCAGAGTGAATTAGAAGGTTGTTGTTTACATACAAGGATTATTTCATAGTACATCAAAACACGTTGTACAAAGGATTAATAAGGTTTGCACATCAAACCCAGTCTGTACATAAAACAGTAGTCATGTTAACATCAATGAAATAGAGAATCTTACTGAGCATTTCACATGAGTAAACCTGGTCAAACAGATAGGAATCTGTACATGTTACTCTATCCAACCATAATGGGTCCATGATTTTACTCACATGAAATGGCAGCATTCTCTGGATGGGTGGTGGAGAGAGACACAGAACCCCCTGGTGGGGTGTCTGGCCTGTCTCTCTAACACTGCCTTTTTCTATTATATACCCTGATATCCACCAATAATAGCAGTCTAGTAGTACGTTTTGGTCCAATCAGGTTTGTCTTCTGGGGGCGGTCTGCCCCCCTCCCTGTCTTCCTCCTCTGGGTCTTCTTCCAGTATCAACAGCGGGGGGTCTTCATGTGGCTTTTTGATGAATGGACAGTTTAACACTAAAACCTTTTCTAATCTGTACCTTAAATGTAAGAAGTTACATATGTATTCAGCATTAACCCAATGTGGAGTTTGTCTATATTTTAATACCAGATTTCCTATATAAAGTATCACAAGCCTGCTTTTTCCCAGACTGAATTTATAGTTCTAACGTTTAGATTCTAGCAAGCTTTACAACCAGGGTGAAATAGCATTATTACTTAAATAACCAGTTTGACATTCTAAATGATATTCAAATACCCTTTATCTACTAAGTCAGTTTAATTAATATGATCTTGTTTGTGAATTAGTTTCCATGAACCTTTAGCAAAAGCAAGTTAGGTCTGTGACCAGACCTCTGTTTCTCTGCCTGTAATCTGTTCAGCTGTCTGCTGCTGAACTCTGCTCTCAGCTGAGTGTGACCACATTTACATACAATCCTCAGTCACACGAGTGGGGGTTTGTTGAAATGACTGTTTTCTGTAACCCCAGTATCACTTCCTTACTTAGCACTGTAAATCCTGCTGTTAAAAAGGTACACCTGGCTTTTGCATTATGGTTTTCTCTAATTATTCACACATATTAGTTATGAAATACACAGTCAAGGATACCACATGGGTAGTGATTCACATTCCTTTACAGCTTTGGGTAGGGCGTTCCACATTGATGTGGCATAATTGCGAAAGGTGTTTAGTCCCTTGTTAGAGCCGAATCTGGGTTTAACATGATTTGTGGAGCTCCCTCTGGTGTTGTGATCATGGTATTCACTGACCTTTGGGAAGTATTTTGACATGTACATGGGTACCTTGGTCGTGTAGTGTATCTTGTAGACCAGGCCCATTGCAAGTTGCTGTACTCTGTCGTCTACTCTAAGCCATCCTAGGTTGTCAAAGTGGGCAGGGGTGAGGTGGGTTCTAGGTGTAAGGTCAAGCAGTAGTCTGACCAGTTTGTTTTGAGATGTTTGCAATTTTGTTTTTAGCGCCTTTGAGGTGCTTTGGTACCATGAGGTGCAAGCATAGTCGTAGTACCCTTGAATGAGTGCTCCTGCCAGAGTCTTCAGGGTATTCTTGTTTACCAGTGAGGAGATCCGGTACAAGAATCGAGTTTGTTGGTTGACTTTTTTTTATTACATTGGATGCCATTTTGTCACAGGAAAGATTTGCCTCTAGGATGGAGCCCAGGTAGGTAATTTCGTCTTTCGACAATATTGTCACCCACTGTAACTGAGAAGCCGTCGGTCTTGCTGAGTTTGTTATTTGAACCGAAGAGAATGGACTCTGTTTTGCCCATGTGTAATGATAGTTTGTTATCAGCGAGCCATATGCATATTTTGCCTAGTTCTGAGCTGAGGGTTTTTTCACCCTGTAACTTGTTCTTGTCAGAGACCAGCAGGGCTGAGTCGTCCGCAAACAGGAACAAGTTGCAGTCACAAGCTGATGACATGTCATTTGCATAAATTAGGAACAGTAGCGGACCTAGTATGCTTCCTTGTGGAACACCACAGCTTACTGTGAGGGGGGGGGGGATAGGGTACCGTTTACCTCCACCATCTGCTCTCTCCCCTCCAGGTAGGATTGCATCCAGCTCACTGATAGACTATCAAAACCAATTGCTTTTAGCTTGTCAATCAGAATGGTGTGATTGACAGTGTCGAAGGCCTTTTGTAGGTCCAGCATGACCATGCCGCAGTATTTGCCCGCGTCCACCTCTTGTTTGATGTGGTCGTTTAAATAGAGAAGGCATGTGTCAGTGGAGTGGGATGGTTGGGGAAGGTTCAGATAGTGAATTTAATTAGGTGAAGCATCTTAATAGATTGTACAATATTGAATGATGTGCTTTAAAAGAGGAATTCTACTCTGGGTCTCTTCTTTATAGAACGGTTGCTTTACTAGAGTGAAATGAGCCCACGGCCAGCTATGTACAGAGGCCAGAGATATAGCCCTTAAACTACTACATTATGCTCCAGCCTCCTGCTTTACAAAGGACTACATCGAGGGGGAAAAAGGGTGGGCCTCAGACAATGCCAGTCAAAGGTTGGCACTCCTACCAAACACACACAAGGAAGGGAGGGCTGCGCTTTTACTCCTTGCTACTCCATTACCTGGCGAGAGAGAGCGAGTGGGAAGCTGATCGAGAGACGATTGAGGTATCAGAAAACTCCATTTGTGCAGTTCTTAAAAATGTAGTGAAGGTAGATCTACGTGTCATTCATTATGACATATAATTCTACCGAATTAGCACCGTCCACTGCTGGTATTTCTGAGCAGCTTTGGCACAAGCCACATAGAGATATCAGTTATGCCTCAATTTGGTAGATGTTTAATGTTGCTATGCGGTGAAATTTCCCTTTAACAAGCGTGAAAAGGCATGATTATATTCATAGACAGAAATTGGGCCACATTTATAAATCTTAACATTGTGTGGGAAAACCTTTTGTATGCAAAGAATAACATTCAGTTGCAAATTAGACACCTTATCTAAACTGAATTATAACCAGGCTACGTTAAGGGCTGTCCCTTATTCACCTGTCAAACGATCAACAAGGCTATGAGTGACTGACTGACTGACTGTGTGAGTGACCGAGTGAGTTAGTGACGTTGCCAGTCCATGAGGTGTTGACATCTAAAAACAGGGACAGATGGTGTCTCAGGTGCAAAGCGATGGAGACTTCAAAGGGGAACTACACCCAATTTCAGAATTCATACATGTTGTTCCTCCGGTCTAAGAGAGTAGAAAAATATCTCTCACAAATCCAAAAAGTAAACTTTAAAATGTAACTTAAATCAGACATTAAGCACCCCCCCCCCCCCCCCCCCACACACACACACACAGCCCAATCAGACATTAAGCAGAGATTGGCAGTCAACTACGGCTCCTTTTGATCGATTAGTTGACTACTCAACTAGTCGAGGTCAGCCCTAGTTCATAGGTACATTTTCTGTACATTTCTATCGCAGATTCGTTTTTATTCGTTTCTTTTAATCTCTCAACCGAGTTTGGTCATCTTTGTCTTTTGTGGCTCTTTTCCTCCTGAAATACTGCCAGTCTGGACCAGAGAGTCTCACTGTGCTGAAGATTGCCTTGCCTCATGGAGAGCCTGTAAGAGAACAGGAGAATAATTGTTAGTGAGCGACCTCACTAATACTAGTAAAGTAATATGACGACGAAACAGAACTGATACAGACTCCTGAGGAGATGAACGACTGGCTGGCAGTTAACCTTTTCAATGGCGTCCCTGGCGGAGTGGTTCTGCAGGGCCTTGGCTCGGTCCAAAGCTCTCTCAAAATGGGAAACACTCGATTTGAAGTTTCCAAGTTTTACTGGAATAAGACAAGAGTAGGACATACAGTAAGTTATGAGAAAAATATCCCAATGCTTAAACAGGGTATCTGCAGTCAATTTAAACAGGGTAATTGTAACAAGTTAAATGTAAGACTTAATTAGCACACCAATTTAAATGTTCACGCGTTCCATACAAGCTCTCGCCAGACGCACCAAGCTCCCAGTAGCCCCGCAAAAGACTTGAATACAAAAACATTTCATATATGTAATATCATTTAATCTCCCGACAGCCTAGCTGCCCCCCCCCCCCAAATAAAATGTGAGTGAGATTTAAGACTTTTTAATACCGTACCCTGTTAAACCAAGGATTACAGCATAAACAAAAGTAGCTCTAAAATGAATGAAAACATATTTTAATAAACTTAAGAGATTTGTTTTCTTTAATAAAACAGCAATATTTACATTCCGACTGCGCCACCAACACAGTGGCATTCAGCTGCCATTTCTCATCAGCACTTTCATCAGCTGAAGCAAGAGAGCGGAAGCCGTAGTCCAGGGCCTCTGTGTAGCGTTTCAGCTCTATGTAACAGCAGCCGATCTCATGGAACAACCAGGTCTTCTCCAAGTTACCACGGACCAAAGGAATCTTCTCCACCCAGCTGAAATCAGAAGGGAAGAGAGGAAAGGACATGGAACAAAATGCAACATAAAACTGCCAACATGAACATCTAATCTGGACAGATGAGTTAGAAGTCCTGCTCGGCTTGTACTGAAGAAAACAGATGTTCTTCTGGGGCAGGTTCAAAGCTGACGTGACGTTCCTTCGCTGCCAACACTGCACAATAGCACGGGAGTCAATCTGTGGTACTGAGAGCATTCAGATGAATAATCACATTGTTTTATGTTTTAATGTTAGGACTTTTGGAGCTTGCTTTGTGCAGTGTGTGGTCAATAATTATTATCGATCGTTTGATAATATCTTGTATCTTGTATCTTGTATCTTGATAGGACGCGTAGCGCAGGTCAATTGTGATAATGTATGAATGCGTGTTGTCTATTTTATACTCATTTTATGTCTGCACTTTATGCATTGCTTTTATTTAGTCAATTCTCATTTTATGTCTATATTTATGCCAATTTTATACTGCATGTGAAGCACTTTGGGCTGCAATTCTTGTATGAAAGGTGCTATACAAATAAAGTGTATTATTATTATTATTATTATTATTATTATTATTATTATTATTATTATTATTATTATTATTATTATTATTATTATTATTATTATTATTATTATTATTATTATTATTATTAATAATAATAATAATAATAATAATAATAATAATAATAATAATAATAATAATAATAATAATAATAATAATAATAATAATAATAATAATAATAATAATAATAATAATAATAATAATAATAATAAAGGAGCCATTATTTCAGTAAACATCCTACCTGTTGATCAAACCAACATGGCCAAATCATGCATAAAATACTAGTCTATAAATACAACATTGTACCTTCATCCACTTACGCGCCAATAGCCTGTGTGTACTTTCCAATTCGAGCATAGACTCTGCCAATGTTGTCCAGGGCGCGTGACTTTGCGTCGGGAAGTCCACTGTTTCAACAGAAACAGAGACGCAGAGAATTAGAACAATCAATCAGATTTGGATATAAACACCCTTTCAATTCCAAGAGCTGGTACCACGACGGCTTACCACTCTGTAGCCAACTGCAGGTCCATCTGATGGTGTCGCAGCGCTTCAGCCATGTCCCCCAGGTCAATCAGGGCGTTCCCAATGCAACTGTGCACGTTTCCCAGTACTTCTCTCTTGTTAGGCAACACGTCTTCTGACCATCCCTGCACCGTCTTCAGGACGTCCCGTGCCTTTCTGAGGCTACCCTTCGCATTTCCAGAAGTCAAGGCTGAGCGGGAATAAAACCAGATCAGGCCGGGTGAAATAAAAGCATAGGTGGCCTTAGCTACGTACGTTTCACCAATTTCAACTGGAACAGGCCCCACTCGCTAGCAGGGCCCCGGATTGACAAAGCAAACACACCCTGGATTGATAAAGCAAATGCCCACACTGTGCCAACGTGGATAACTGATGTGCGGTGGAAACGCTTGAAAAGGCACATCACCAACAAAGAAAGACATAGTATTTCACCTTGTAGAAGAAACCTTGCTCCTGACATAAACCAGCTGCGTTGTGGTGAGTTCGGCCCAGTGGCTACAGTAGCTTCCCACCTTGTGTGCAAATTTGCCTAAAACATTATATTTAATTTTCAATTATACGTCCTATTGTGATTCTGGGTGAGGTAGAATATAATGCATCATATCTCAAAATGTTCCATTTCATTTTTGATCCTGAAACATTAACCCTTTCACTACCACACTACAAAGGGTTTACGTTTTCACTACCACTACAGCAGGTTAAACCCTTTCACTACCACACTACAGAAGGTTAACCCTTTCACTACCACACTACAAAGGGTTTACGTTTTCACTACCACTACAGCAGGTTAACCCTTTCACTACCACACTACAGAAGGTTAACCCTTTCACTATCACACCGTCTGTAGTGTGGTAGTGAAAGGTTAACCTTCTGTAGCGTGGTAGTGAAAGGTTAACCTTCTGTAGCGTGGTAGTGAAAGGGTTAAGGCCACCCATGTAATAAAAGCCCATATATTTATTTATTCTATTCCACCTCAAACATGTCTTACCCGCGTCGACCTCCTCTAGGCTCTTCAGCGCGAGCCCGGTGGGGTCAGAGGGCGGGTTCTGGCGGTTTCTGGGCCGCTTCTGCTGCATGAGCTTACAGTCCCTCTCCCGGGCGTAGATGGGCTTCTGCTGGCGCCAGAACTCGGTGCACGTGTCGAGGTAGGTGATGCAGTTCAGAATGACACCCTGGACTCTCTCCCCACCACGCGTCTTACCGCTCACCAAGTCTGGAGGATGTTGGTGAGACCGGTTCAAAACCGCAATATGTTTAGCAAATGAAATGCAGGAACATTTTGTTCTAATATATTGTGAAGAAGAAATTAGGTGGCTATGATAGAGAGAGGGAGAGAGAGAGGAAGAGAGATAGAGGGAGACAGAGAGAGAGGGAGGGAGAGATATAGAGAGAGGAAGAGAGAGGGAGAGAGAGATAGAGAGGGAGAGAGACAGAGAAAGACAGAAAGAGAAAGAGAGGGAGAGAGAGGTAGAGGGAGAGAGGGAGAATAAAAACATGGCCTGAGTCATACAGAAAAGCCTTACCTTCATCCTTAAGTAACTTCTCTAGATATTCCTTGTCATTGTACAGCTCTCCCAGCAGCTGTTTCCTTGTCCTCTCTGTCTTGCTGGTCCTCTGGTCGTGTCTCCTCTGCTCGCTCCTCAGAGGATGAATGACACTCATGGACTGTCCCTTCTTCACCTGTCAAACGTTCAACAAGGCCATGAGTGACTGACTGACTGACTGACTGACTGACTGACTGACTGACTGACTGACTGAGTGAGTTAGTGACGTTGCCAGTCCATGAGGTGTTGACATCTAAAAACAGGGACAGGTGGTGTCACAGGTGCAACGCGATGGAGGCTTTAAAGGGGAACTACACCCAATTTCAGAATTCATACATGTTGTTCCTCTGGCTTAAGACAGTAAACATTATGAAACTTGAGCGCTAAAACTCAAACTTGTGATGTCATCAAGTATAAAGTTTGAAGCTGCTCCATAAACAATGACTTATAGATGATAGATATAGATGACACTGAGAGCATTCCGGGGAACGTTCTGAATCCATAGGTTCATTTTCTGTTTCAGAATTGAGACAGAGACAGAACTCCTCGTCCAATCAACAGTCATCTCTCGCCTCGACTACTGCAACGCACTGCTAGCTGGCCTCCCGGCCACTGCCACCAAGCCTCTTCAACTCATTCAAAATGCAGCGGCCCGCCTGATCTCAAACCTACCGAAGTCAGCCCATGTCACCCCACTTCTTAGGGACCTGCACTGGCTCCCCATTGCTGCACGTATCCGCTTCAAGGCCCTCGACCTAGCATACCGTGCGGCAAAGGGAACCGCTCCCGCCTACCTCCGGTCAATGGTCTCTAACTACACACCCTCAAGACCCCTACGCTCTGCGTCTTCTGGCCGCCTCAGATCTACTCCTATCCAAGCTCCCGGAGGGTCATCAAAGAGAAGCCGCCTATTCTCAGTCCTTGCCCCACAATGGTGGAATGAACTACCCATCCCAGTTAGGACAGCCGAATCCCGTCCAATCTTTCGCCGTCGACTAAAGACTCACTTCTTCAACCATTATCTGAAATGATAAAAAAAAAAAAAAAATCTAACCCCGACTAACCTTAATGTCATGCACTTGTCCTAATAAACTAACCTACACTGTAACACGCAACACTTTGATGAACATTGTTACTCAGCTGATAGAGTTATACCCTTCTTGCTGTCTTGTCGCACAGAACTTGTAAGTCGCTTTGGATAAAAGCGTCAGCTAAATGACTAAATGTAAATGTAAATGAATAAAGATAATTTGAACAAAATAAAATAAAACAAATGTTCTGTGGGTCTCCCATTCATTGTCAATGGAGCAGCTCCAGACTTTATACTTGATGACATCACAGGTTTGATTCTTACTTCTCTGGTTTCTGGCTTTGGGAGAGAGTAGCTCATGTTCATAAACATTGATTGAGCCGTCTATGTCTTAGGCCAAGAAAATAATTTTTCACCTTTTGAGTGGTGTTCCCCTCTAAGGACTGTGTAGTACTGTGTAGTAGAATGAGCAACAGAAATGTGAAACACCAAACTGATGGACAAATGCTGTTGTGACTCATCATTGAAGCATGACCACGAGCATTAGACCCTAATTAATGCAGCGTCAGATGAAGAGCATACAGCCGGGTAGAATAGATAGGGAAAGGAGTGTGGCTGGTATGCGTGTGTGTGTGTGTGTGTGTGCGTGCGTGCGTGCGTGCGTGCGTGCGTGCGTGCGTGCGTGCGTGTGTGACAGCAGCTAATAAACACTTTTGGGTCACTGGAATCTCTGTAGGCTACTGTACACTTCCTTAGAATGCAGAACCTCCTCTAAGGACTTTTGGAAGGACTCCCAGACTACAGGTGTTCAACTAGGCTCTACATTAGTAAATGTTTAGAATAATATCTTACATTACATTACAGTCTTACATTTCTACAGATAGCTTTTTACCAGACCTCTACCATTGTAGGGATTTCTGTACCTTTTGGATAATGGTTTCCCCTTGATAATTGGTGGGGTTCACAGATATCACAAATTATTTTATGAAAAGGAGACATCGAGAGGCTTCGTCTCTGACTTTTATCGTCACTTATTTACGTCCTCATATGATGTCCTTCCCCTAGACTTAGTTTGGAAGAAGGATATACCAAACTTGGAAGTAGATTTTGATTGGGATGAAGTCTGGGCAAACGTTCGGCTGTCGTCACGCAACCCGGATCATCAACAGATTAATCTTAATTTTATTCATAGGACTTACTTAACTCCTAGACGTTTGCACCTAATGGGGCTTAAACAGGACCCTCGATGCTCCTTGTGTTTAAACGGTGATATTGGTACATTTATGCATATGTATTGGGAATGCCCTCCTGTTAAGATATTCTGGGAAGAAGTAACCACTCAATTATCAGAATTCTTATTTCTGACCATACCTGCACTGCCTTCTGTATTGTTGTTGAATGATGTTTCTCAGTTATCAACCTCTGTACATGTAAAGAGACTAATTTTGTCCGGTCTCACGGCTGCCAAAAAGTTGATAGCATCACGCTGGATTCAACCGGATAAAATGTGCCGGAAGGTATGGATTCTTACCTATCTCGATGTGTTTATCTAGAGATATCTACCGCACGGATTTTAGGTGTTAATGAAGCCAGCATAGCAATCTGGTTAGATGTGGTGGAGAAGATAAAGGATAGCATATGAACTTGTAATCCCTGGTGTTAAACGGAATAATGGATGGATAGTCCAAGAGGGGGTCCTGAGAAGGAAAGAGTGAGGAAGAGCAAGCAAGAGCATATGTATTGTATTGTATTGTATTGTATTTATTATGTGTATATCTTTTAATCTACATTTATTTTGATTTAAGTAATGGACTGTCATTATTGTTATTATTATGTCGGTCATAGTCCTGTGATTTATTGTGGATTTCTACTGTTAATGTATTGTGTGTCTAGTTTTATGTTAAAAAAGGGAAAATAAAAAACATTTGTTCAAAAAGATAATTGGTGGGGTTCTCGATTGGCTTGGTTTTACATTCATTCTTGCCCTATTTTGGTCATCAATTCAAGATTATGTTGTCTGCGGAAAAAACAAACTAGCATGGACAGTGGCGACTTGCATGGCTATATAGTTAATCTGGGAAAAGCTACATTTATACCCAAATTGTCATGGAGACTCAAAACATTTGCATTAAATCTCCTAATTAAATGATGTTGAATAAACCCAAAATGACCCTACAGGGAACTGGATTAGCAAGGAAGCTCCTCTTCCCCTGAATCAAATGACTTGAAATACTTCATGCTGACTGTCAGAATGAGCCCAAAATGAGGTACAGGTGCTCACTATGAAGTATGCTTGTTGTTGTCGTGAAGCTGATAGCCGTGGGCCGCCACTAGGTGCAGAGCGGCTAACCGTTGAGTTTGTCGACATTGCAATCATAGAGTTGCTTTGCATCGAAGTAGAACAATGAAATACTGTACAAAGGGTGGGCCAAGTAGGAAAACGCATAGAGAATACCTTGATTCTCTAATGGTAACCTAAACTTTAAAGGACCTATCTCAAACCCACACCCTCTTTTCTTGATCCTCCAATTACAACTGTTGCTTCCCTTGGACAAACAAACAACTTCTCCACCCAATACAGTTATTTCCCCATCATGCTTGTTGCTATAAATAAGACATTTTTAAACTCAGGAGTCATTGAGGGAGAGTGGGAGACCCTCATTTTCAATGGCGCTGAGTGTACAAAGCAAGTAACAGGACACATACAATACATTTAAAACAATAGATAAATCATCAATACATATTCAGAAAAATAATTAACGAGTTGTGAGTCAACTTTCCTGGTAAAAAATAACAGGCTTAAAGATGCTAACTCACCTCCTCACCCTTGTACAAGAATGACAGATCTCCCTTCTTCTCCAGTTTGACTGAGGAGGGGCCTAAAATGGTGTCGACACACATACGAAAGGTTTTTGGAGAGGCTATGATTTCCAAAAGCAGCATTATACTGTAATAGCCCAGTCAGACTTGAGTGTGACTAAAGCATGTGACACAGGTAGTGGTGGAAGAAATAAAAAAAAATAAAAAAAACTACTAACCTTTGTACTGTCTTTTACTAGTATGCACTCTGCTAGGTGGGGGGGGGGGGGGGACTGTACATTGGAGGTGGTTGGGTGGGTGAGGTTGGGTGGTATCTGTGGTTGGGTTAGGACATTTACAGGGGCCAGTTTCGAATTGCAGTCTCCCGTAGGTGCTCTTTGAGAGTGGTTTTGAAAGTGGGTAGTGATTCACATTCCGTTACAGCTGTGGGTAGGGCGTACATATATGTTATGATGAATTGAAAATGGGGGACCCTGATGTAAACAAGACGAAAGTCTTTCTCTGGTCTGCATCCCCTTAACAATTGTGTGTATTGAGCTGTACTGTATTGTACCCATTCTGCAATCTGTTAATAAAATGTTCAATCAATCAATCAATCAATGGAGAGGCAAGAGCAAAAAGCATCGCTTTGGTTTTCTTACCGTTCAATAGCAGTTTGGAATCATTGATATGCTTCAAATGTGAAAGTATATAATCTTCATATACTTTTTCCACGTTTTCTATGCAAATCTTTTTTTTCAACGTAACTAGTAACCGATGGGTTCAGATAAATGTAGTAAAAAGTGCAATATTTCCTTTAAAATGTAGTAGAGTAAAAGTATAAAGTTCCCTCAAATGAAAATACTCGCGTAAAGTACAAGTAGCTCAAAATTGTACTTAAGTAAAAAATTATTTTCACCACTGGACACAGGTGCTTTATTGACTTACTGCCCACAGAGTTTTCAATGGCCTCTTGTGCTTTCTGGATACCCAGTCTGAACTCCTGCAGCTCTGGGCGCAGTCTGTATCCCCTGTGATAAAACACCAGCGCAAACTCAAAGTCTCCCATGGCGTACAATGCCTCTGCTTTCTGGTACAACCCCTGGAAATTAAATTAAAGATGTAATAATCAGTAGTAGTTCTGTTGACATCATGTCTTGCTTATACATTTCATACTGGATACAGGATACCATTTTTGGATATTGTAATTTCATATTAGATTATTTACAACACTGTTTTGGTTTAGGCTATATGTTGTTGTTGTTTTTTTTTTTTTTTTTTAGCCTTGAAGGAAACACAAGTTTAAACGTGATGTAAGTGGTACTTTTTTGTTTGTTAAAATAAGTGGTCTACATTCCTTCAGCCATCACTGATACAGAGTGTTTGGTCAGGTCTCCCAGTCCCTCCGCTCTGCAGTAAACACAAAATATTGTGTGAGAGAGAACTACAAACTGCAAAATAAGAAATAAGAACTAGTTTTAAGCAAATGTGTCCTTGAAACAAGTAAAATAATCTGCCAGAGTAGTAAGCAAAATTTGGAGTTTTCTCTCCGGATTGGATAAAGTGGGAAGGGATACCAGAAAATGTATTTTCTGTTTACTGCAGAGTGGATCAGGGACTGGGAGAACCGTTTGCATTTCACCTTGTAAAATCCCTTGTCCTCGTTGAGGGAGGCATCAGCATCTATTAAAGCGTGTTCAGAATCCCCCATCTTCAAATAGCATTTGGATCGGGCAACTAGGCAGTTTTTGTCACCTGGCTGAAGAACCAATGCCTAAACACAGACCAAAAAACAAGTCATTCCTCCATGCTGTTCAAAGTTTGAATCGATACCAATTGAAAATGGGGGACCCTGATGTAAACAAGACAAACGTCTTTCTCAGGTCTGCATCCCATTAACAATTGTGTGTATTGAGCCGTACTGTATTGTACCCATTCTGCAATCTGTTAAATAAAGTGTTCATTCATTCATTCCCTAGCGGTGGCATCTTACAATCACAACATTGTGATGCTGGTCTGTTGCTGGGTAAATAAGTTAGAAAACAACAACAGTTCAGCAGACTACATCAGGCCAAAAATAATTTAGCTTTGGCTGTAGACGCGTTGGCAATCTTTTTTTAATCAATTAACTTAACGTTAGATGAATATAACGCTATGTTACCAGGTAACGTCAGCTGGTTAACTCACCATTGAATAGCTCTCCGTTGCCTTGCCGTACTCCTTTTTATGATATAACTGGTCCCCTTCGGCCACATATGTAGTGAATGAGCTTTTGGGTCCTTCTATGTCTGACATTTTCTATTACAAATTCACTCTCCTTCGAGGTTAGCTAACCCAATAAAAACTCTATTTCGGCGTAGACGCAAACAGTTACCCCCATCAATTGGTATCCTAGCAACCACACTAACAATGGTTTGGCAGACAAATAGCGCCCTCGTGCGTTGCAATAACTTGTTTCTAGCAAAGCCATCCAATCGCTATGGTCTGAAATAAAATATTTGCACTGTATTTATTTAGACAGACATTAACCTCGTTCCCAGTTTTATCTCCGTGAGATAGACAAAGAAATGACTCCAAATGTTGAATACAGTTCGAATAAATACAGATGTAACTACAGTGCAACTTATTGTGACAATACATTTGTACATTTGTAGACAGTAATCTTAAATAATACATTGCAGATCTTAGGGGAAACCCAGAGGAGACCAACTTTATTTACAGGTACATTGCTGATAACGTTCCATACCATATAGTCAAGAAGAGAACAGTTGTTTCACCTTGAGAGCAAAAACTATGACAGCAAAGATGAGGATGCCTTCCTTCTTCATTAATTAAGTGCACCAAGTGAACACTGCACTTCAAAATAATCATCATTGGGAAACTATTATTGTCAATGTTTCTTTTGCCTTTTATAAAAAACAAAACTGAATTCTCATGAGACTTGGGAGTCTTTTGCTCAGACATTACCATAATCACAACCATCAGTCTTACAGGGCAGTTGTATGACTACTTGAAAATTGTACTTTAAGAGAACCAGTACAATGACGTTAATTCAGTCAGATTAAGATAATTGTACTCTCAGAGCACAGCCAGCTCTCAGTATGTTGAGGGGGCACACACTCCTGTGAGTCTGTGACAGAGTTGGACAGAAAGTTGGACGATACTCCGCTGTCAAAACCTTTTTCACTTTTGCAGGCTGTGATGTACAGGCAGAGACAGTGCTGTGTAGGAGTGTGGAGGCGGCATGGCCCTCTGTTCATTAAAAGGATGATAAATTAGTATCATAATACATGAAGCTTTCAAATGTAAACACATTCATGGGAACAGTATGGTAGGTTGCTATGAGAGATGTCTTTGAACCACTGAAATTAACTATAGCAAACTAGTTTCATTACTCGTTTAGAGGATAGCCTTTAAAACTACAGACAACTGACAGAATAACTGATGGGCCAATCAGAGTAACCCAAGTAGATTATGCAAATCAGAGTAACCCAAGTAGATTATGCAAATCAGAGTAACCCAAGTAGATTATGCAAATCAGAGTAACCCAAGTAGATTATGCAATCTCTTCAGAAGCAGATGATATCTGAAACGGTTTGATTCTGTTGATATCTAAGGGGACAGAGATCATAGGGCTTTAGTCATAATTTTCACAACAGTTCTAACATTTTGAGCAATTTTACACCAACATACCTTCTGTTAAAATATGCAATTACATTTTTAATGTTGATTAATATTCACTGTCCCTTTTGCAAATAAACTTAAAAACACAAGTTTCATTGTACTGAATCTTTAAATTAACACAATTACAGATACAGTATAGGCCTATCCGCAGTGTTTAATAACTGAGACCAAAGCACTGCGATCAAGGAACACAGCGAGCATAACATTATTCATCTGCACAATATTTCATGATGCTGAATAAACAAAACTTAAATAATTTCCCTGAGTTTGTGCCAGAGGGAGACACATGATCGGTGTCTTTTCTTTTTCAATCTTTCACAAAGAGCACGAGTAAGGAAGAGCATCCTCATCTTATGCTAATGGCTCTATGAGACAGCGAATGTACATTAAATAGCAAATGTACATTAAATATACATGTTAAAATAAAGAGGGGGGGGAATACATCATCAACTATCTTCACAAATCAACACTTTACATTCCAGTAAAATGTACAATGTAGCAACTGGTGAATGGCACCATGGAACATAAAACCTGCATTGAGGAGAGTAAGGAGAGGGCGACGGCGCTTGCTCAACAAGCCAACATAGCTACACCTCCATAGTCATCGTCCTCCTGTGTTTAGGCTGTAACTTACTTTGTGTATAAGTCTTGGCTCCAGCAGGTGTGGGGGAAAAACAAAACAAAAGAAAAAAGCTAAAAATGTTATAGTTCCTATTAGCATGATGACAAGGAGACAGCTTTTAGTGAGAATTTATCCATAGCAGCTAATCGCCTTTGTGGGCAAGAATTTCAAAAGCGAAATTCAAAAGGTGCTAGGTTGCCTTTGTTTACATTCTTCCTTTAAACATCATCGGGCAATATATTAACTTTCATGCTGCGAACACCTCCTGGGCAGAAGGCTGAGGGGAGGTTGGATAACGGCATGCTTAATGCTCACTTCTACGTCAGTTTCCCCTGGGGGTGTCACCTCTCGTGGGGATGCCCCCAGCCCCCCCCCAAAAGCTTTGATAATATAGCTGCACAATCTCTCCTCAATCTCAAAATCCCTGGGGATTCTGTTGCTTCATTCGGCAAAATCACTATTGAAAATATGATCAATGTTGCTAGCCGTCGCTGACTTTCAAGTTTGTTTCATTTGAGAGAAGAAATTCTGAATCAAAAACCAGTAATGTCTATCAACGTCGTTTGAGCCTTCTTGGAATCTTTGCTATACTGGCTTTGTTTTGCGTGTCGTCGTTGGATAGTATTCATTCAGTCAATGGCATAGACGAGAGTCTGACTAGTAACAGTCAAATATGTTAAATAAGGGGTGGGTTGTTGATTTAAACTTGTTGAATAGAGTCCATGGTGTAGCAACAGTAGAAGTACTGGAATCCACCGATTAACCAAACTGGAAGAAGAAATTTCCAGGTCCAGATGCTGGAAGACAAAAACAAACAAATTGATCAACAATGCAAATTAATGTCTTTCCTGAATTGTAAGAATGTGAATTTCTTTGGAAAAGTAAGAAAAGCGCCGCTTCCCGCAGATTTTTTTGGTATATACATACATTGGTTCCCTTCGAAACTAAAGCCTCCTGGCCCTCCAAAGAATGCCTTGAAAATGTTGTTGGCATCAAAGTCTGCTGGAAATATAGAACAAAAACATAAGAACAAACAAGCAGAGAAATACATTTTCCTTAAAAAAGGAACACGGCAACATTATGGGAAATGCGCTTACAGTCGTCAAGTCTTCAGAGTCAGACAAGAAGATGGATACCAATTTCCTCTCTGTGCGTTCAGTAGCAAGCTATGCGGCTACCACTACTCTAGCTTAAAACTCCGGGAGAGGAGAATAGCTAGGCTAGTGGTCCGTATCCACATCCATTCATTTGTGCTAAATTAAGCTAGCTTGCAGCTGGATAGCTCCCTACTGAACACAGAGGAAATCGGTAACCACCTTCTCGTCCGACTCTGAAGACGGTAAGCATGTTTCCCATAATGTTGGCATGCTCCTTTAAGCAGGCAGTATTTTCTCACTACCACAACACTGAAGGATATCGACAGCGAGTAGTCATTCGGTTGCAACTTCCACAATATGTAAAAAAAAATATATATATATATATTTTGAATGTTGAACCCCAAGACCTCCCACAAAGAGGCTTCCTCAGCTGCTGACCTCCATTGTTCATCCCATCGTCCTCCAGATCCTGACCACTGTCATAGCGGGTCTTCTTCTTTGCGTCCGAGAGCACCGTGAACGCCTCGCCCACCTCCTTGAACTTCTTCTCCTCCTCCTTCTGCAGTTCAGCACTCGCGCTGCTGTGTCTGTCTGTAGAAAAAGAAAAGAAAGAAAAAGGCATCAACCAAACAGGGGCTCAAAGACTAAATAAAACGTAGGAGAGTAGAAGAGAAACTGCGAAGCATTCTCAAGTTGCACATGTGTTCCCTTTTTCAGTTTTCTAGGTAGCATGAGGATATCATTTATTTTAGGAGCATACACTAAAACCCTGTGTTAGGGTGAATGTCAGGTTGCGTCAGGCACCTGGGTGATGCATCAGGGCCCGCTTGCGGTAAGCCTTCTTGATCTCGTCCTCCGTGGCGTTCCTGTTCACCCCGAGGACCTTGTAGTAATCTTTCCGTTTACTCTTCTTCAACTCCAGCTGGGCGTTCTTCAGCATGTGCTTGTGCTCTGGGGGAGTGACGTGACAAAGAGACCGAAACCCAGGGTTACAATCAGTAGGAGGACCGGTGTGTCATCCAGGGGGCAGCAGGTAGCGTTTAGCACCAGAGATGTCATATACAATTGTATAGTATAGTTAGTAATAGCAAGTATAGCATAGGGACATAGAGTAAAACAGGATATTGTATAGTAGTGTACATAGGACCCAGTGCCTTTAATTCGTAGCTCAACATTGTATTGCATTTATCTCAGGACTTTTAACATGTCTATCTTATCACGTCTATTTTATTATCTTCTACTTATTTTATTTACTATTGTATTCTTGCACAATCGAAGCGGGTATGGCCACCCGCATTTCACTGTATGCCCTGGTATATATGTGATAAATAAACCTCTTGAATCTCATATACAATGAGTCATTGTATAATAATAGTGATGACACACACACACACACACACGATGTTACGAGGGTAGGTAAGTTAAGTTGAACCTTGATTAATCCCCATGGGGAAATTCGTCCTCTGCGTTTGACCCATTCTAACTGTTTAGGAGAAGTGGGGCAGCCACACACAGTGCGGCACCCGGGACAGACTCCAGTTGTACTGCCAGTACCTCGTTCAAGGGGCGACGGCAGGAAACCTAGCAGGCATGTCTTTTCATGGCGTGGGGGAGGAAAGCGGAGTACCCGGAGGAAACCCACGCAATCACGGTGAGAACATGCAAACTCCACACAGAAGGGTTTGAACCCAGGACCTTCTTGCTGTGAGGCAACGGTGCTAAACAAAGAGGACCAACTAAAATCTTGGCAGCAGAGGGTGCTAGAGTAGAGGCACACTTAAGGTCCTCCCATAGTCGAGCGGAACGTACACGGAGCAGACTCCCGCGGACCCAAAGGGTACTCAAAGCAGACCAAAAGCAGACTCCAAGTGCGAAGCTCCTATTTTCTGATGCGCGGACGTCCGCGGCGCCCACTTGGTGTCACACAAAACGCTGCTCTGAGTCTTTGTTGACCATGACCTGCATTAAATGTGACACAGCGCGAGGAGAGTTTGAGATTTGCCCTTGACGCCATCGCCATCTTGTGGTAAAAACGATGGCACAGTTTGAGTGGCCTCACATACCACCGTCTCTGCTTTTTCTCCCGCAAAGCCAGTAAACAGAGGAGCTCTTCTTCATCATCTGATAATGACGCCATAACAGAAGTGTAAACAGCGTGAAAGAATTGTGGGAAATGTAGTAAACTGGCGCGAGACATGTAGGAAATTGGTCCGTGGAGGTCCGCTGAGGTACGATCGACTATGAAAGCTCAATGAGTCCAGTGGACCTCCGCGGAGTCCAGTCCGTGTACAGTCCGCTCGACTATGGGAGCACCTTTAGTGTAGAATGGATTGCAGTCACTGGAAGGCTTACACTAAATCGCCATTTATGACCAACAAGAGAGATTTCTGGGGGATCTTTTTTTACACATATAAACCGGTATATATATATATAGCAATGGCTAATAACATATATTTGAAATGTAGCATATTCTCTTGAGAAAAAAATGTGTCACATGATGAGACAATGACATGCTCTGCTAAACTGATTTACAGTGTCAAACCGGCAATACAACCTTTTCCAATAGAGGACAAAATTCCTCTGATGGGAGAGATCGACAATTATTGTACACACATGTACATTTAACGACATATCCAGTGCTAAAGTCTCAAAACGTTATTCCAACTATGAACATGGAGGTAACACTCCTCTACTAACGTTCGACTCACCCAGTCGGCTATTAGCACAATTACCGTACTTTTCGCACTATAAGCCGCACCTGAATATAAGCCGCAGCAGCTAAATTGAATGATGTGTACATATATAAGCCGCACTGGACTATAAGCCGCAGGTGTTTTAATGTTTAATTACCATATGTATTTAGCACTGGGACACAATACTGTCGGACAAATAACAAGAATTAACTCATTTACAAGTTGTATTAAGTTTAGCAAATAAGGGAACAGATAAATAACATTTCAATGCAGTCAAAAAAGCAATATTTAGATTTTTACATTTTCGGGTTTGGTCACATCGAGTCACATATAAGCCGCACCGTTATATAAGCCGCAGGGTCGAAAAATGGGGGAAAAAGCCGCGGCTTATAGTCCGAAAAGTACGGTAAGCTAGCTAGCTATTGAATACACAACGTCACCAGCTGAAATCTTTATCTATAATTACCAGCACTACAACTAATGTTAGAGAGAAGCTATAAGTCCTACACCAATGTGATCTATCAAAACAGCCTGTCAATAAAATGGTAAATGGCTGCATTTATATAGCGCTTTTATCCAAAGCGCTTTACAATTTGTTCCTCACATTTGACCCATTCACTCACACATTCACACACCGATGGCGGAGGCAACCATGCAAGGTGCCAACCTGCACATCGGGAGCAATTAGGGGTTAAGTGTCTTGCTCAAGGACACTTCGACACGCTGCCTGGGAGGAGCGGGAACCTCCGGATTACCTTCAATGAGTCTTCAATGCAGCCAACATACACACACACACACAACCAACAAGCTGTGCCTGGGCTAAACTAGAGGGAGACAGACAAAGTGTGCCAGAAAAGTTACCCTACTTTGTGTCAGCCTCTTGGTAAGCGAGGGTCATGACGTTAGCTTATTATACTCTATAAATACCTATAAACTCTTACCTGTCTGAAGCAAAGACGGATGATATTCCATCCATGGCTGGCTATTCCTCCCTGCCAGCGTCTGTACCAGGCGCCTCTGCACCACAGCAGACTCAATGGACTTGAACCCCATCTCTACACCTGACCTCACTAAACTCACCAGAGAGTTGGACGACAGTAGCGCCAGTTTCGGCTTGAGACACTGGGAGAGAGCGTAACACATGCAGAGGTTCACGCCCACTCCCCCAGATCCCCTCCCTGCTGAACAGGCATCCGACCAACCAACCAGTAGGAGTCACTGTTGCGATGACCAGGACGCGTGTAGCTTATTCCCAGCGGAAGAGTGCGTCGCGTGCTTGCGCGTTTTCTCTGATTGGCCATGACGCCCATGTGACCACTGCAGCGCGAGAGAGCTGCAGCGCGGAAATAGGCTGTCTATTGCCATTCTCTAAGACAAACTCTAACCTTAACCAGCTCCTTAACAGCGCCTAAACTTAACCCTTCTAACCTTAACCAACTCCAAAACAATGCCTAACCTTAACCATGCCTAACCTTAACCATAACCAACTCCGAAAGAATATTGCCATTCTCTAAGACAAACTCTAACCTTAACCAGCTCCTTAACAGCGCCTAAACTTAACCCTTCTAACCTTAACCAACTCCGAAACAATGCCTAACCGTAACCTTAAGTTAACATGCCTAAACTTAACCGGCGAAAGAATGCACGTTAAAAAAAAGAAGAAAAAAAAAATTGAAGGGATTCGAACTTGTCACCAACAGACCGCAGGACCGCAGTGCTGCCAGTTGAGCTAAGCGTCGAATGAAAAACATCAGGGATTACGGCTACATAATGCCGCAAGCCGTGGGGCGTGTCGCAGCCAATCAGGGAAAACGCGGAAGCACTCGGCAGCACTCTTCCGCTGGGAATAAGCTATAGGCGACCAGGACGCGTGAATATTAAAGGCAACAAACTTGTGTTCGGCTTTTCTCTGATTGGCCGCGCCCCCACGCGCAGGCAAGCGGCAGTCGTCCCACGTCCCAAATGAAATCCAAGGAGCAAGCGAGCGGCAGCGCGGGCAACCAACTTGTGTACCAACGCACTTGTGTTGGGCTGCTGTTCCAACGCACTTGTGTTGGGCTGCTGTTCCAACCAACTTGTGTTCAGCTGCGGTAGCAGTGGAGCGCTATGAAATGCGCTGAACTAGAAAGCGTAACGTTATTATGTTTCGCGTTTTTAACAACCAACTACCAGATTCACTAGTGTATAAACAAAGCCCATACAGTTATGAAATGCACTGAACTAGAAAGCGTAACGTTATTATGTTTCGCGTTTTATTATGTTTCCGTTTTTAACAACCAACTACCAGATTCACTCGTGTATAAACAAAGCCCATACAGTTATGAAATGCGCTGAACTAGAAAGCGTAACGTTATTATGTTTCGCGTTTTTAACAACCAACTACCAGATTCACTCGTGTATCAATATTCCAATGTACAGTGTAAAATGTGTGTGTGTCCCATGATATTGTCAGATGGCGCAAAATACAATAGTGAGTGAGAAATATATCTCCAGTGATAAAACCCAGTGCTCTATGTCTCTATGATACACAGCGTGGATGGGCTTTCAGAGGGAGAGGCATGACTTCGCGACAGCCATATTAGACACTCACTGTACATCAGTGTGGAACTGTAACGTTATATGTTATTTCGCCCGTGGAGGCTGCTGAGCCTGAAGCGCCAGCGGGGCGACGCGGTGGTTTATCCCCGGCTTCCGTGCGCCACCCGCGGCTTGACTCGGTTCAGCTCCAGCAGCAGCAGCGGCCGTTCCTCCGTTGTAGAAGCCCTTCAATGACAGCGCTCTCATATTTTGCGAATGCATAAACTATATCTTAAATTATGGCTATGTGTCTAATATGGCTGTCGCTTATCAATGACTTCGCGACAGCCATATTAGACACATCGCCATAATTTAAGATATAGTTTATGCATTCGCAAATATGAGAGCTCTGTCATTGAAGTGGGTGGTGGCAGCATTACTAACAGTAGCGATTTTTATTGTTTTGTCATGACCAAACATAATCCCAACATAGATAGGAGGTGTACTGTATGTCAAATGTCGGTCATGTGGTGGAAGAGTTTAGTACAGTCACACAACAGAACACCGCTGTAGTACAGTCACACAACAGAACACCGCTGGTTCGACCAGCGCTTCTGCCGCGTCTCTCTTGCCGCAAGGGCGTGTGCTAGTGGATTGATTGATTGGCCGTGTGGCCAATCAGAGAAATGCTGAACACAAGTTGGTTGCCTTTAATATTCACGCGACCAGGACTCGTAGCCCCACTGGCTTCCCACCTGTGAACACTGACAATTGTGTTGTTGGGACGACTGACCAAGCCGGTGGTAGTTTACATTATTATTCCACTGGCGCTAATAATCTGAGCGTTCCATTGAGGGAATTACTGTATTGGGAAGCCCTGTAGTGAGGAAACGTCTGCACTTAGGGGAGTGGTGGCTTGGTCACACCGGGAGGGACTGATCCTTACCTTTAGTCTTCTCCGTCTGGTAGACCTTCTCATAGTCCCGAACTGCCTCCTCATACTGCTCTGTCTCCATGTAGCTGAACAGCACAAACACATTGCACATCTGAGTGTCACAATCAATGTATACAAAGAAGATGAGGCAGTTGACAGTCAGACTCCGTCTCTACATAATCATATATATAGCCTTAAAAAATAACTACCGGTATATATATATATACACAACCATGTGCCTCTACTGAGACGTGAGAATTCCTGAACGTACCATTGTGCTCTCCGTAAATAGGGCTTGATGTAGGTCTCATCCAGTTTAATTGCCTTTGTGCAGTCTTCAATGGCCTGATCTAGTTTTTTCAGCTTTCAAGGAAAGAAGAGAGAAAAAAAAGATTGATAGTGCAAGGAGGAAGACAGAGAGAGAGAGAGAGAGAGAGAGAGAGAGAGAGAGAGAGAGAGAGAGAGAGAGAGAGAGAGAGAGAGAGAGAGAGAGAGAGAGAGAGAGAGAGAGAAGATGTTGGCCTAGTTCTGTTGGTGAGACAGAGGAAACAATGTGCAGCAGAGTGGCAAAAACATCACAGCTAAAAATACACCCTGTAAGAGGGGCAGAGGAACCATGTCTGTGTGTGCCGGTGTAAACCTATAGGCACGTGCGAGAGGGTGCGTTTACATTTTTTTTGGAGAAAAGGTGCCGTCTCTGTTGCGACAGACCAAGGATGGCCTACATTGGCTCAAATTAAGTATATTAAGTCCACTAACTCTTCCAGAATGTTTGTGAATCCCTGAAGAATTTAGTTCTTGAAGAGACATATAGGCCTAATAGATTCTACTAAGGCTGAGACGATATGCCATTTGGAAGAATCGATAAATCGGGACAAAATTATCGATAAATATCGATTTTTTTTATTATTATTATAAATGTAAAATATATATATATATATTAAAAAAAATTATTTAAAATATTATTATCACACCCATGCGAACTAACGTTAAATAATATATTTCTTTCTTTTTTAACTCATTGACTGCCAGCTATTAGACAGGGCCCGTCATAGCAATGCCACGCTTTAAAAGATAGGAGTGCGTCACCTTGTTTGTAGAGCTATAACTATATTCTATATTATAGCTATGGATTGATTGATTGATTGAAAACTTTATTAACAGATTGCAGAATGGGTACAGTACAGTACAGCTCAATACATACAATTGTTAAGGGGATGCAGACCAGAGAAAGACTTTCGTCTTGTTTATATCAGGGTCCCCCATTTTCAATTCATCATAACATATATGACATACACGACATACAGATAGACAGTACTACTACATCTATACATTTATGACATACCAGATTTGCAAATACAGTACTGTTTGTGATACAAAAAGAGTCCATAAAAGAGAGTATATACATTTGACGTAGAAACTGTACATTGGAGGAGGTTGGGTAGGTGGGGTGGGGGTGGGACTGTACATTGGAGGTGGTTGGGTGGGTGGGGGACACTGTACAACTGTACAAGCAAAACTGTACATTGGAATACAGTATGGCCCATTTGACATCACCTATCTATCGTTCAATATGTGAAAAAGAATACATTTGTCCATCAATACGTTCCCGTGTTATACCGTGGTGAATATAAGTATGGTTTTAGAGCGGTCAGGGGTAATTCCCGAAATGCTGAGTTATAGCCTTATATGTCAATTCTACTATAAACGTTGCCGTTTCTTGCCTGTACACGCTACTATTCCCAAATAGTGGGGGGGGGGGGGGGGGTCGTTTTTTGATGCTTTGATCGTCACCAACGGCATACGTTGTGGAGTAACGTTACACATACACGTTGCGATTGAGGTGAAGACATGGTTGGATCAACGCAGGATTGATATCATATAGTCCTTACCTTCACTAGGATGTACCCCAAAAAGAATATTCCAATTATCTGATCGCAATTCCAAGTATTGGTGTCCATCGTGTCGCCAACATAATCCACCACACATCATGCATCGGGAGCATTTGACGCTCCTCAATCCGACAAAGAAAAGTGAGACCGGAGACATTTGGCCATTACACAGGCCAAGATACAAGGTTACAAAGGGTGCTCGATACCGCCGTCTAGCTGGATGCGGCCGGTATTGCACTTTGGCAATCTCAGACTCATTCCCTATGGTAACACCAAGGTCACTGGATGAATAATGAATAAAAATATTGAATAAAAGAATAAACGACCAAAACCCGAGATATCTTGGGTCTGGCAGCCAACGCATGTTGAGTTAACCCGACTTATCTCGGGTTTGGCAATTAATGTGTTAAGAAAAAAAGTATTCAAAACTTAAAAAACGATAAGTGTTGCTACTTATCGATTTCACGCAGTTATCGATAAGTGGTCTCAGCCTTAGATTCTACACATCTACACATGGCCTAACTGATCTGGCCCAGAGTGATAGTGGACAGCTTTTATGTCATGCACGTCATTCACCCAGCGAGTGTGAATATGGTCAATGGCGAGCGAGAAATATATACATAACATCTCGACAACAACATCCGGTAGAACACCATTAGTCCATTACCATTACATTCTGAGCCGTGTTTATAAGTTAGCTAAGTATTTAAGTTCGCTATTGCCTATTTGAAGAGTCAGTGTTAGGCCAATATCACAGTGGATGCACGATGTTAACTCTCATCACGTGAGCTAAATCGAGCTAAATCACTGCTCCTTCCCTTTAAAGCCTGTGACACTTCTCATCCAACTATGACACCTCGTCCCATTACACATCTTCAGTCAAACCTTCAAAAGCTTGGTTGTGTCCGAAATCGTACAAATACTTTCACCTACGGTATCATAACCGAACATCTCCTGTAGGCAATCCACCAATAAATTAATTGTATTTCTATTGTGTTCCCGTGGCTCACCTTAGATCCAACAGTGCCTCTATTACAGAACAGCTTGGCGTTGGTCTTGATGTTGTTGGGGTCTATTGTCAGTGCTTCAGAGTACAGCTCATAGGCCGCTTCATAGTTGCCATCCTTGAAGGCCTTATTCCCGTCCTCCTTCTTGGCTTTGAGTGCTTTGGCATTCTGGGAAGATGAGATATAGCAATTAGGGATGGGCAAAACTCACATAATTACTATTCGATAGTCACTGGGAACTATTTGAATACTAATCGCACACACACACACACACACACACACACACACACACACACACACAAGCTAGTTGGCTGCTGTCATTGCTAACAGCTAGATATTTGCGAGTCGGACCCCCAGGCTAGTTCTTTGCTGGAACAAAAGCATTCATTCCAAAAGTTACATCACCGACGCTTGGAATGTGTGACATCACTGACGCTTGGAATGTGTGACATGGCAAACATCTCTTTTCTGTTCTCCCAGCTGTTAACAGACTGTTGTGCTACCTGGCTAGCTAGCGAGCTGTAACCAGCATGCCATTAAGCAGTGTAACAGTTAATAGGGTACCCTCTCAATACATTACACCGTGTAGGTGCTGAGACAAAACAATATTTGCATAAACTATTCAATTCTTTATAATTTAACAACTATTTGAATATTCAAAAATGACTCCAGGTCATCAGTAAACCACAATACAGTCATGTGATGGAGGGACCCGCACTGTGGCAAAGAGCCACACAAGCCCTCGTCAGCATCGAGAACCTAGAGTTCAGATTTCAAAACAACGTCGGCGCTCACGGCAGGTTATTTGCTAATGAAAGAAACGGTACGCGGTTGCGATGTGGGTTTCGGCTCGAATGTAATAAGATGACTCACTCTGCAGGCAAGGCGAGCCTTCTCGTGGTCAGGGGCCATGCGCAGCGCCTGCACAAAGAACTGGACCGCCTTGTCGATGCAGTCCTCGTAGTACAGACAGAGGCCTCGGACATACAGAGCGTCCCCATTGGTGGAATCCATTCGCAGGATGTCACTAAGGGGAGGGGGCAGAGGAACAAGTCAAATATAAAAGATTAAAAACACAGCCTACAAATACATTTGCACTGCAGTAATCTAAGATGACAAAATAAGTGTGATTGGCTCATAGTACTACTTATACACCTGCATACAACTCTGTATGATAGCATGTACAGTAATGCTGTATATGCCATATATATATATATATATATATATACATACATACATACTAGTGGTGGGACTCGATACACTTTTTTTATCTAATGAATTCGAGACTTTATAGTTAATTAATCGAAATTAATCACATTTTAATCGCATATCAATATTTGATGCGACAAGCAACATTTTTCAATTCAAAAGAATTTTGGTACACGAGTGAATCAATGAATATACATTATACATACGTTTAAGCAGCAAAATCCTGCATTAGCTACTACACAGACCAACAGATCAATGCAATTTTAGGAATAATATATATATAGCGCAAAGGACCTTTTGTAAACTGAAGCACTTTCGAGGTAAAAGTAAAACGCAGTACTTTCAAGTACATTCCAGAACAGTTGACCATTGGGGGGGGGAAAAAACTCTTGATTGATTTTTTTTATGAACAAACCAGACTAAGAATAAAAGTAATTTGCGATTTATTATACTTTATACTTATAGCACATGCATGAGTCTGGTCTCCTTTGAAAGGTAACAATAAAGAAAAATCATCATGCATACTTTTTTTTAACTTTTAATTCTTTCTGTAGTTAATTAATCGAAATGAATGCGATAAAGTACCAGCCCTAATATATACACACACACACTCTGTCTGTACGTATACCTGCATAAACCTTTTTATATATCTCTAGATACTATAACGTCACGGTGACCAATTGCAGCCACTCTTATTGTCTGGGACCAAATACGGCCACGCCCCACTCCCAGCAAAAAGTGGGAATCTCTAGAATGGGTTTGGGGCGGCGCTGTATACGGAAGTAGCTCTCAAGGTGACGATTAGACAACACTTTTTTGTTGTCAGTAGATGGCAGCATTGGTTTAAAATTAAAGGCTGAAAATGTTGAGAACTACAACACTGCATTTCCCAAGAGCGTTAGCACAGGTTGCAGGTCACTGGGATGTGTCTATATTCTCCGACGTGATCTGAACAGCGTTAAACTAATACTGCGACCTCGGTATAGCGACCGTGAATGGCCAACTAATTATCTTAACAAAAGTGCGCTGGTAGCGTTACATATGTTGTCTAAAGGGGGACATATGGTACAATTTAAGATTCTAATGATAATCGGCATATAAAGGACAAGATAAAGCATCGTTAATTTGTAAGAAACCTCAATGAAAACGGCGCAGGGTGCTATTGTTATGAAAATGTGATCGAATCCTATAAAAATGTGGACGCATTTGGCCTATGTTCCGTTACATATTCCTTACCTACTCTTTCTCTGCTGGCCAGTATGACTACCATCTGTGTCTTTATACCCGTTTAATCTCCAGTACATTGTATATTACTATTGCACTTTACCGTTACATTTGCACTCTGGTTGGATGGCAAACTTATTTTCGTTGTACTGTATTTGTGTTGTATAATGACAATTAATTTGAATCTAAAGTCAGGGTGTGAAGTATTTTCCAACTGTGCCACATTCACCTGGCTACAGTCTGGGCCTCAGGGTAGCGGCCCAGCATCGTTAAACACTCTGCTTTCAGCACCTTGAACCGGTGGCAGGCGGTGGCCGACTCTAAGGCACGGTCCATACAAAAGACAACCTGGAAGAGACCAGACATAAAGATCCATCGCATCAAGCGTACACACACACGTCGACATTCGACGCAAACAAAATAATTGGATCAAAATCCAGGACAATAGCTTACCATTCTAAAGTCACGCTTCTCAAATCCGATCTCGGCCATCTTCTCGTACTCTAGGATTGATTCTGTGTTCTTCAGCTGAGAATAGAATTTATAGTGAGAATTAAAAAAAGAGCTGTGGTAGCTGAATCACGGCATTGCTTAAAAAGGAGCACTTCACCGATTTTCAACCTTAATCCTATTGTGAGGAGGACGTGTGATAATCAGATATGTAACTCACCACCGTGTTCCGTCTCTTGAGAGCTCAGCCCCATCGACACCCCTGGAAATTCCTCCGGGTGAAATTACAGTGTCATAGGCATAGCAGCATGGGGGGGGGGGGGGGGGTTACGGGTAGAATAGGTAGTAGTAATAATAATAGAACAAACTGCAGTAGTAGTAGTGAACAGTAGTGAGTGACAGGGTTCAATCAGACAGTAGTAATCGTGATGATTGTATACATGGTCCAAACACACAGAGTCTGTGCAAGAGAGCAGACCTCTAGCGAACTGTAGACACCATCTCCTTTCCTCGAGTTGAAGATACGTAGTTGAGGAAATAGTGTCTGCAGTTCTCTAGAGGTCTGCTCTCCTCTCGTGACGTCACCCGGGGGAATATCTCAATGCGGCTGAGTGAGAGACGGCACACGTCAGTGAGTTACATGTCCGATTATCACATATTTACATTTAGTCATTTAGCTGATGCTTTTGTCCAAAGCAACTTACAAATTCTGTACAACAAGTCAGCAGGAGGGGTACAACTCTGGCAGTTAAGGGTAAGTAACATTGTTTGTCAAACTTTGCAATATTGAAACACACAGATCATTCAAACACACTTTCAAAACATGGTTAAGAAATAACTACACATGTGAACTAGGGGTGGGAATCACCAGAGACCTCACGATAGTATCGCGATACTAAATATATCGTGATATTTTGCGATATCTTTTTTTAAATTTAATTTATTATCTTTTTCAACTGCAAAGTAAAACGGTCAACATGTTTTATCTAATAAAATAAAGTTCAGTCTGTTCATCTCACTTAAATCATTTTTATTGCAGAACATGGTATTTTCTCAAGCAGACAGATGTAAACACTGTAATCTGTGTTGCATGTACCTGACAAACTGAACTGTTTGTATTACAGTCATATTCCAACTTAACTGAATGCACATGTGTGTGTGTGTGGACTACTGTACTATTACAGGTATTGAAATGAACAATGCAACTTCCTTATACAAAAGATTATAATAATAATAATAATTAAAAAATGTTTTATGAATAATTAAATATCGATACTTGGCGTCCCTGTATCGATACAGTATCGCCACGCAAAGTATCACGATACTACTACGTATCGATTTCCCCCCCCCACCCCTACATGTGAACACAATAGCCCTGCAGAACTCCAACCCTATATGCTTGCCTGTACCGAATATGTAGTATTATTGTTAGTTTGTACATTGTCTGTACATGTCTGCTGTATATATTTAGCATGATGTGTTTTTTAACCTGTTCTTAATTAACTGTATGCCATATTGTTATGCCTTCTTTTTTTTTGCTGCTTTTAACACCAGGCCCAGGGACAACAGTAGAAAATTTGCTTTGGCTAACACTGTCTCACACATTTACCGTAATTCCTCTAATAGTAACCGGGTCTCAAATACAAGCCGGGTCTCTATTAATGGCCGGGTGCGCTCTTGAGCTAAGCAATTATAAGCCGGCCTCCTAATACAAGCCGGGTTACTAATATACTGAGCTGCATACTGAGCTAGTTACTTGATTTCACTTTGAAAACGTTGAAATGACCAGTGACCACCTGTAATTGCACTGTTCCGCTACAGTTGAAACAAATACAAGCCGGGGTTACTATTAGAGGAATTACGGTACTTTTATGTTCATTAATGTGTGCTGTCCCTGTTCAAATAAAAATTTAACTGAAACTTGAGTGCTACAGTCTTAGACATAGTAGTAAACATATTAGCACAATATATAGTAATAAAGGCAAGGTAGATTACTTAGTAGCAAAGTGCATATTAGTAAAAGACAGTACGAAGGTTAGTAGTTCGTTTAATTTCAGCATTTGATCGTCCCGACTGTGGTGGGATGTTCATTCCACTATTGTCACACATCCTCCTCACAACAGAACAATAGGATTAAGGTTGAAAATCGGCAAAGTGCTCCTTTAACAGATGCTGTTGTTCTTCATTACAACATCATGACAGGGCTGGACTAAATTGCAAGGTATCAGTAGAGATGGAAATATATGCATTACTCAAATACAATACAAGTGCTGTTACTCATCTAGAAAAAGTGTAAAAACTAAAATCTGGCTAAAAAGGAGTTATTCAAGTACTTCAGTGGTTCTTTCGTGGTCTTTGCAAATGTTTTGAAATGGCCTTTTTCTCATCTCATTGGTGCTCACTATTCCTATGTATAAAAATAAAACTCAAAACTAAATAAATGTAAAAGTATTAGCTGTGGAAAATACTCAGAATATTACTCAAAAAACCCAACCCAATAATGGGTAATTGCGATTAGTTCTTTCCACCTCTGAGATTCAGTTTACTGTGCATCGATAGTATTTGCTTACAGAGCGGGTCCGACAGTAAATAATCAACCACAAGTTTTCAGGGCATTCTCTCTCCTGCTCTCCCAGACAGTGGCTGACTCACCTCCTGGTGGACCTGGCCGTTGTCTGGCTCCAGCTCCAGAACCCTCTGGAAACAACGACTGGCAGCCATTGCATTGCCGAGTGACAGGTGGCACTTCCCCTCTCGTAGGTGGCCCTGTGGGAAGATTAAAGAGGTTTATTCATCACATACATACACAAGACATAGTGAAATGAAGGTGGCCATGCCCGCTTCGATTGTGCAAAAAATACAAATAATAATAATAATAGAATAAAATATAATAGAAATAAAATAGACATGATAAAAATAAAGATAAAATACAAAAGGCAATGGGTCTCATTCCCGAACGAAGTTACGACAAAAAATTTCGTCTTAGCCAGATTTCGGCCCATTTAAGACATATTAGGGCTGAGAGTGGGAGTCCCCAAATGTTCCCGAGATCAGATTTGATCGTGGCTGAGAGCAGATTTAAGAGTGCTAAGGAGCACTCTTAAATCTGCTCTCAGCCACGATCAAATCTCATGATTGATTGACTAATTTAAAATGTCATTATAACTTGACAGACTGTTCTCATAGGGATTCCTTCACGTCAACGCTACAGGCCTCCTTGGAATTAATTACTTAATCATAATTAAAATAAATATGACAATATTTGTACGATAAGAAATTACGCATTTAATGTCGGAAGAATAAATAATATGGATTCATCTGATCACAGGGCAGCTGGATTAACCATATCTGAACCAGCTATTTTGGACAAATGTATAATTACTTTAATTACTCAGATATTCAAACACAATTATGCAATTATTGTGAAATGATTGAAAATAATAATTATTTAATGCCTTCTGTGGAATTTGTATTTCTTATTTGTTACACATCTGTTTTAATGATTAATTATATACATTTGAAAGAATGCAGGTCAACATGCAATGTATCCCATTGATTGGTGTACAATGGGACAGACCTTTGTTTGATTGATTAATTGAAAACTTTATTAACAGATTGCAGAATGGGTACAGTACAGTACAGCTCAATTACTAAGGGGATTTCGTCTTGTTTACATCAGGGTCCCCCATTTTCAATTCATCATAACACATATTAGGGCTGGGCGATATAACGATAACGATAAATATCGCGATATATTTAAATAATCGATATCGAATATCGAAATAAAAAAAATAAAAAAATCGTTTTTTTTTTTTTTTTACCTGCAACAGGGCAGTTTTAAAACCAGAGACAGTGGACAGACTTGTCTTTCTTGCCTGCAACTTAAAGTAATGGCTTTGCTTGTCCAAATGACAATACTGACCAAATTCAGATTTCTTTTTCTCTTGTCCATTTATTTTGTTTGCTTTCTAATTTAAAATACATTTTGAAACCGTCTGTACACAGTAGGCTATGTGTGCTAGCAGAACTAGACTCCAGTCACGAGTCACAGTGCACATGTGTGGTGGTTTGTCCACCAAAAAAGCGCCAAAAGATCGAAAATAAACTAGCAGAGCCAGAACTGTTCAACTCCTCTGGAGCCACAGCCAGCAGAGAAGCCGGTTTACTTTAGCTTTTAAACCAGCTGCAGCCTGAGAACTGGAGTGTGAGGGGATGTAACACTAAAGATGGCGGCAATGACAAAGAATTGCTGCAAAATAAACATACATCTGTTGTTAAAAAAAAAAAAAAAAAAAAAAAATTATACTTATAACAATTCGATAATTATCGATATCGAGAAATAAAATAAAATAATCATATCGTTATCGCGATATGATTTTTTTCCATATCGCCCAGCCCTAACACATATGACACACACGACACAGATAGACAGTACTGCTACATCTATACATTTATGACATACCAGATTTGCAAATACAGTACTTAGGTTAGTTGTAACGTTAGTTTAGGTTCGTGTTAACGTTAGATAATGTACAAAATAAACGTTTTCCGCTGCTATAGACGTCGCTCTTTTATTTTGAAACCCCCCAGAAAGGAAGTCATTGCTCTCGTTATCTGCTTGATTGTCCGGTTGCTGGTTAGCTCCGAGCGTTAGTAGTATTATTATCAATACCAGCCATTGGATACTGTTTTCTAAATTGGGGAGGCTTTTAATCGTCAAGGTAAGAGGATTTCAAGTCATGGTATCTATAAACTTCAATCGGTTCGGATCTTTTGAATGAATGAGAATGTAAACAAACACGCCGTCACGTTGAAATCACTGGCTGCGCTCATACAGTAGTGGTTGGGCAAGTATATTTGCTTATAAAACGTAATTGTCTAATTCAATTATTTTTTATTTCTCCACGTGGTGAATACACAGGTCACAACATGTTTACATGAACGTTTTGGAGTTGTATTTGGAGTGTATTCAGCAATCTGTTAATAAACTTTTCAATCAATCAATCAAACTATACACAGTAAGGGAACGTCGGGCTCCGGCCCCTACTCACTTCCAGTGATGAAGCTAAGCTATGCTAACGGAGCGTCTGTTCCCAAAGCTAAATGCACGCACAGAGACAAAAAAGGTATGTATCTTCTTGTCTAACTCCAGGGAAGATGTTAAATAAGCTTTGATTGATTGATTGATTGAAAACTTTATTAACAGATTGTAGAATGGGTACAATACAGTACAGCTCAATACACACAATTGTTAAGGGGATGCAGACCAGAGAAAGACTTTCGTCTTGTTTACATCAGGGTCCCCCATTTTCAATTCATCAGGACATATATGACATACATGACATACAGATAGTCAGTACTGCTACATCTATACATTTATGACATACCAGATTTGCAAATACAGTACTGTTTGTGATACAGAAGGAGTCAAGAAAAGGGAGTATATACATTTGACGTAGAAACTGTACATTGGAGGAGGTTGTGTGGGGGGGGGCTGGGTACATTGGGATATTGACAACCATACTGGGTAATTTACATTGGAGGTGGTTGGGGGGGGGGGGGCGGGGGGCACACTGTATAAACAAGTAATACTGTACATTGAGGGGGGGGGGGGAGGAGACACTGTACAAACAAACAAAATTGTACATTGAACTATTGACAAAACCATACTAGGTAAATGACTGTACATTGGAGGGGGTTGGGTTAGGATATTTACAGGGGCCAGTGTTGAATTGCAGTCTCCCGTAGGTGTCCCTTGAGAGAGGTTTTGAAAGTGGGTAGTGATCCACATTCCTTTACAGCTTTGGGTAGGGCGTTCCACATTGATGTGGCATAATTGCGAAACGTGTTTAGTCCCTTATTTGAGCCGAATCTGGGTTTAACATGATTTGTGGAGCTCCCTCTGGTGTTGTGATCGTGGTATTCACTGACCTTTGGGAAGTATTTTGACATGTACATGGGTACCTTGGTCGTGTAGTGTATCTTGTAGACCAGGCCCATTGCAAGTTGTTGTACTCTGTCGTCTACTCTAAGCCATCCTAGGTTGTCAAAGTGGGCAGGGGTGAGGTGGGTTCTAGGAGTAAGGTCAAGCAGTAGTCTGACCAGTTTGTTTTGAGATGTTTGTAATTTTGTTTTTAGCGCCTTTGAGGTGCTTTGGTACCATGAGGTGCAAGCATAGTCGTAGTACCCCTGAATGAGTGCTCCTGCCAGAGTCTTCAGGGTGTTCTTGTTTACCAGAGAGGAGATCCGGTACAAGAATCGAGTTCGTTGGTTGACTTTTTTTATTACATTGGATGCCATTTTGTCACAGGAGAGATTAGCCTCTAGGATGGAACCCAGGTAGGTAATTTCATCTTTCCTTGTGACAATATTGTCACCCACTGTAACTGAGAAGCCGTCGGTCTTGCTGAGTTTGTTATTTGAACCGAAGAGAATGGACTCTGTTTTGCCCATGTGTAATGATAGTTTGTTATCAGCGAGCCATATGCAGATTCTGCCTAGTTCCGAGCTGAGGGTTTTTTCAACCTGTAACTTGTTCTTGTCAGAGACCAGCAGGGCTGAGTCGTCCGCAAACAGGAACAAGTTGCAGTCACAAGCTGACGACATGTCATTTGCATAAATTAGGAACAGTAGCGGTCCTAGTATGCTTCCTTGTGGAACACCACAGCTCACTGTGGTGAGCTAATTTCCCAAAATGTTGGCGTTTTCCTTTAAGACATAATACAGCACGTTCAGGACTCAGAGTGAACTTGTCATTGATTATGTCTCAGTGGTTCCAAGATAAGTCTTCAAGAATATATCTTTGAAACATTTTCGGGAATGAGACCCAATGAGTCCTATGTACACTTTCTATACAATATTACAGTTCTGCCCTATGTCACTATGCTATCCTAACTATACAAAAACATCCAGTAATGTTTTACTTTCCTTTCCTTTAAAGTGACCTCTTCTCATGCGATTAAAGTGACCTGTGGTGTTTGTGTATGAGAGTGCAGATGTGTGGTGTGTGTGTTCATGTGTGCTTGTGTGTGTAGAGATCAGTGTTCAATGTTCTGATGGCCTGGGGGAAGAAGCTGAGCCTGAGATGACTAACTGGGCCCCGTTCCCCATACGTGGCTAACTGAGTTAGCCGGATAATCTTCAGGATAACTTGACATAAGTCAAGCTTTTCGGTTCCACAAAGCAGGTTTGGCTAAATCACTATGGCAACAGATTGAAAAATTTGAACCTGCTCCAGCGCAGGTTTAGTTAAGTTAGCTGGATACGCCGGCCACTCCCTCTGGAAAAAATGCCAGCTCCCTTCCTCAGAGATTCCATTATACCATTCTGAATAATGTTTTTGTGCTTAGTTTTTCTAGAGGGGTCACGAGATGATTTCCAGAATGTATTGATTTCATAGAATGTGTGAAATAGGCCTATAATTAAAAACAATTAAAATACATTAAACTGGTAAAAGAAATGCTTTTGAAATGTAAAATAATAGACCTAAAATGCTGATAATAAAATCATATTTAGCCTATAGATTTCCTACATACTGCACAACACCTGTTTGAGCTGCGGGATGAGGCACGGTTGTTTCTGATGGAGAATGCGTCCTAGCTCACTGCCCACCTCCGATGCCGACTGGATCAATTGAGGGGGAATACGCACAGCTATCCGCCATTTGGATCTACCTACCTATTCGAAAAAACATTCTCTGCACTGACTTATATAAAAAATAAGTACAGATCACATCTGAATGTGGAGGATGATCTCTGAGTCGCTGTCTCCAAAATTAAACCCAGACTGGACTTGTGCTTCAAGCATAGTGCCTATCCATCTCATTAGGTGAGTTGAACATTAGCCTTCTAAATGAAACGTGCTATATGTATTCATTTTATGGTTGTTTGATTATTGTGTTATTTTGTGTAGTTATTGTGCATGTTAAAAGCCTCCAATGCATGTGTGTGCGTGTGAACGTTTGCATGTTTCAACCACCTCCTATAATATTTGGGGGTTGCGGTTCTCTGACACAGTTATTTCAGGGGGTCGCGGCCTTAACACTTTGGGAACCATGCATTTATAAAGTACATGATACCTACGCGCATACAGTACATATATCCCCATAAGTATCTATTAATTCGTATCAATTAGATATTCTTTGGGCTTGTTTTTATCTACTTATTCTGAAAGAGTTGAAGTAATTATTTTCGCTAGCAAGATCTCATTCGATTATTCATTCCATTAAGCCTACTGCCCGCAGGCACTTAAAGAAATATAATCTGATTGATTGGGGTAATGAGGGACTTAAAAATTAGCCTATAGATATGCATTTAACTTGTCTGCGATATCTTCCCATTAGAAAAGCATGGTTTCGGGGATCGTCATCTGCTGCCTTTTCAACTGAGGCGGCCACGCGCAATTATCCTGAGTACTCAAGTCTGGTTCGAATTAACAAGAGTGTTTGAGACCCAATCAGCCTTCAAGAAACCGAGATAGCCTGACATCAATCATCGGGTTAATTTAAGCTGGCTAATAGGACTTTTGATCGACTTAGTTGAACCAGGTACGGGTAACGGGGCCACGGTCATATTCTGGAATGACAACACAGGAGCAACGTAAACATATCAATAGCCCTGAATGTTTCAACTTGGCCTCGTACATTCAAAATGGTATCCCAACAGAAGCCTTGCATGGAATGTTTGTGTAGTTCTCGGTCTTCCAACATGGCTGCCTGTAACATAGCATTGTTCTGTGCATGGCAATGGGACACAACGGTTGCTAATATGTGTTGAAATATATCAATAAAAACTATTTGGCGTCTTATTACTGGATCTTGTAAACAAGTCACAGTAGAACAGTAATATCATGTTTACTTAACATTGTTACTACACCACTGCACAGAAATTAGGCATTGTCTTTTTGAACGTGGCTACCAGTGTTACATGTTGGAAAAAAGAGAACTACACAAAACATTGTTTACCTTTATTTATTCATCTTTTTCAGCAACTCATACAGTTCCCCACACTCACACCAAAAACCACACGGAATTGTGTCACACTGTTCGCCTTCCGTTGTCAAGAAATGCTGCCTTCTTGGTCAAAGTTGAAATGAGTTCAGTGTGCCGACATTCAAATAAAAATAAAAGTTATCAAAAGTGTTATCAATACTTAGTCAGACAACATTATACACCTAAAGTGTCTGTGTGGACAGCAGATCTATCAGTAGCAGCACAGAGTTTCACTTTCACTTAAGACCGCAGATTTAACTTGACGCAAAGGAGAGAAAGGAGGCTCAAGAGACAACATGACAGGTTACAAATGGCAGAGGATTTGACAATATCTCAGATCCAAACCCTGCACCAGACCAGCAACAGTATTTTTGCACAATGTGCTATATGCTACATTGATCCATCGTTGAGTAAAATGCCCGTGTCGCTGGTAACACCGGTGTTGTCATGAGTCATGAGTTTATTAGTCATGGGAAATTTCACATCACCGCGGCAACCGTACGTGGGAGCAGCCGAGATGATTTCAGCCGATGATCAGTGAATGTGATTGACTGAACTCCAAGCAGCATCATATCCAACACTGGCCAGCATTTCCCCAGCATGCGAAGGAACTTGGCCAAACACCAGTCTGACCGCCTCATTATTACTGTTGGCCAATAAGCAGCTCCACCGCAGAAGTTGGGGGTTAAGTGTCTTGCTCACTTTAACGGTGGGTATCGAGGGTGGGGATAGAGTTACATTATTTCCGCTGCCAGTCTGGGGGATTGAACCATCGACCTTCTCGTCAGTCACAACAAGCCTGCATCTCCAACCTTTACAGGGCCAGCACACTGGACGCGGAAGTGGCGCGAATGGATTGGCAGCCAGTTTCCTTTCGGCGCCCCTGTTAATGGATTAGACGCCACAGCCGGCGCGCGGTCTGCAACTATAGTTTTGGCTTCTGGTCTATTTTCAGCCTGAGTGAATCGGATATATATTAGATTAGAAAACCATCAAAACTGAATAAACAAACATGTTATTAAAGTTTTACTATGTTAATTGTATATCAGTGAAGGTACATATGAAGGGTAGGATGTGCTTTATCAATTATATAAATGCTGTCCATTTGTGGTGAGGAGAGGAAGGAAAGCAGAGAAAGAAGGACACACACACACAGAGGGGAGGGGTTGTGGGACAGTGAGTGGAGAGACTGAGAAAATAGAGAGGAACAGCTTAAGGAGAAAGACACTTTCTCTCTCTGGTCCGAGACAGGTAAAAAACAGAGACAGAACGGTTTAAAATCATGGATTAAAATGTCCAAAAGTTACCAAGCTCTTGATTTTTAACCCATGATAAATATCAGCTCTACCTGTGATTATAACAGAGCAGCGGGGCAGACTGGCGCATGGGGGATCTCTCCTCAAACTACAGTACCTTCATGAAGTTGTCGTCTAGTCGCACAGCCTGCTGGGAGTCCTCCAGCGCTTCTCTGAAGCGATACAGCATCATCAGCGTGGCTGCCCGGTTTCCATAGTAACTTGTGTTCTTGGGACACGTGTCTGAGGGAAGCCATTAACATCATATTGATACCAAATCACTAATCACAAGATAGAACCTCAATATCCATTTCCTTTACAGAATGGTAAAACAATAACACCAAACTGCACAACAAAGACCAGTCAAAATGGAATTTACAAATTACATTGACTTTTGTATTTTTTAATTATTATTACATTAAATGTAATCATTACCTATGGCCTTGGTATAGTAATTGAATGCTTCAGAGTAGTCCTTCTTGATATAATAGGCATTGCCTTGTTCTTTATAGCTCTCCGCTTCCCTGAATCAAAGTCCAAACAAAGAAAACATTTATGCAGAAACAATACACAACTTGAGAATATGAAGGGAGTTACTGCAACACTGTTAATGGAACATAGAAAGAGATATTGGGATCTTTGGAACACACTCTTGTCTTAGCTCGTCTCACAGAGAGATAACGTCGCTAGCTAACTCCTTCTGACAAAGTTACAATCTACTTTCGTTACACACAGTAGGACGGAGGTCAGCAAGGGGTCAATCAGTCATCCAAGTGAAACTAAATGGGTTGCCCACCATTTTGATCATACATCATGCTCAGGTTGGGATTCCTATGAGAAAAATGGCCACCATGTGAATATGGTCAATTGAAAGCAAAAGCATGGAGATGTCTTTCATCTTTCTTCTCTTATGGTTGTAAACATTGACTAAAATGTACCGGTATGCGTTTTTTAGTTATGAAGTTCACAAAGGCATGCCAGTAGCCTGTTTTCTATTTAGAGGTCAAACTCTTCAAAAAAAATCTATGTGCATGCGGCCAAATGAGTGTGGTCATTCTGCCTTTAACTGACACAACATGTTCTTCACATGCACAGCTAGTTGTTTGTGTACAGTAATGTCGGTGGAACAGGACTCTTGTGGATCCGGTTACCTTCACAGGGTGCGTGTCTAAAAACGTGAAGGGGGAGTGTGTGGATGGAAGGGGGGGCTCTTACGCAGAGGTTCCACATCTAGCTAAACATAGAGCGAGCCCACACACCAGCAGCACAGGGGTGTCTGCTGCTCCAATCAAACTCCTGGATATGCTGTGGCAGTCACAGCACAGAGAGGGAGGAGAGGCAGGAACACATGACACCATGGTGACCATTGGTGGTGTGGTGGTGGGCAACTGCGATTGCTTTTTTTGGAAGCCTCAACATGCTTCACTGTGACATCACGACCAACCCGTTTGGCAAACGGCGTATGAGTGACATGTACCGTTAGCACTGGGTAGCAAATTATTAACTGCTATATCACTAATATACAAAAAGCTATTGACTCAAGGCAGTAATCAACGGTTAGATAGCCGAGTATCAAATGTTGGCTATGTGATGTGATGACTGGTCATGCAGCAGCTAAAGTGGAGGACGACTACCCTTAGCTACGGGTAGCTTGTTAGCTTGGATTGTGCGACAAAGAATAACGCAGTCCAGAACTTCAGAATGCAATGACAGCAGCTGAGTTTGTTGTCAATTTTACATCTACATCGTTGCTTTAATCGTACATACCTCTCCGCCTCCTCGTCAACGAGCAAGTCCATCTCAGAGTCCATGATCACATCATTACAGTCCACCGTCGCCATTTTGCTGATACAGGGGAGGGGCGGGGCCATGTGTGTCCAGGCTAGAGGCTCCGCCTCTCCGGGAGGTCTGCTCTGCGGAGGAGTAGGGTATATCTGCAGAGCCGCAAGCCCAACGTCTGGGCGGGACTTCGGGGCTTGTACTCTGTTTGACTGTGCGTGGGCGGAGCGTCGACAGGCACGTGCACACATAGAGGCCAAGGGGTGCTTGAGCACCTGCCTTTTTTAGCCTCATCAAAAAAGTGCCCTTTTTGAAAATAAAATAATTTTTTTTTACCGTTATGCATATAGACTGCCCTTCCAACTGAAAAAATGTCAGGATAGAATCAAAATATTAGGTAAAGAGAGAGAGATGCCCCATATTCCATTGCAGTTTGCACGGCTTCTTCACCGTGCCTCTCCGCGGACCTATATATTTTATGCATAGCGTGGGTGGTGATGATGATGATAGAAACCGCTGTGGCGCATACAGTTGAATGCTGGTATTACACTCATTGAGGGATTTGATTTGATTTTTATTTAGTACATACAATCAGGCACGTGCACACATAGAGGCCAAGGGGTGCCTGAGCACCTGCCTTTTTGAGCCTCATCAAAAAAGTGCCCTTTTTTTTTTTTTACCGTTACGCATATACTGTAGACTGCCCTTCCAACTGAAAAATGTCAGGATATAATCAAAATATTAGGTAAAGAGAGAGATGCCCCATATTCCATTGCAGTTTGCACGGCCTCCTCAGTGTGCCTCTCCGCGGACCTATATATTTTATGCATAGCGTGGGTGATGATGATGATAGAAACCGCTGTTGAATGCTGGTATTACACTCATTGAGGGACACGAAGAAGTCAAGTCCGATGGGATTTGGGAATCTCAAATACAAATCGGGATTGGAATAAAAAATGCATTTATATTAAACAATACAGAATATACAGCACTTCTTGGGGTCTGTAGGGTAAGCACTTATTCCCTCCCCCCTGAACATTTATGGAGATGTGTGGGCCTTTTAAGTCAGTGATAAAAGTGTCTTTCAAGGATAAGTGAGCTCCTGCACTGATTATTACAGTTCAATATTCAATATTTGATCACCAAAAACCCCCAAAAAGCATAAAAAGGGGGCTCCCCGCCCGGAAAGGGCCCTTGAAAATCGCCCATGCGCGCTACTTGCGCTCGGTTTATATATACACACAAGTGTAGTGCCCTTTTCAGCCTTTGAGCACCTGCCCCTCTAAAGTCCTGTGCACGTCCCTGCCTGCAGGGGTGGTAGTGCAATACCCGTGGTACGCTCGGCTGAGCGCACCACTCTCTGTAGGGCCTTCTTGTCCTGTGCCGTGCTGTTTCCATACCAGGCAGTGATGTTTCCAGTCAAGATGCTCTCTACAGCTCCAGAGTAGAAGGACTGGAGTATCTTCCCAGATACTCTGAACTTCCTTAACTGTCTCAGGTGGTAGAGGCGCTGCTTCGCCTTCTTTACGACTGAGTCTATGTGTGTTGTCCATGTCAGGTCCTCTGAGATGTGGACCCCCAGGTACTTAAAGCTGCTCACCCTGTCCCCGGTAGCCCCGTTTATCCTCAGTGGTGTGTGTGTCTCCTGCTGTCCTCTCCTATAATCCACGATCAGCTCCTTGGTTTTACCAATGTTCAGGAGCAGGCTGTTGTTGTGCTTAGTTGTGCTTAGTATCACATAGTTCAATATTCAATATTTGATCACCAAACCCCCCCCAAAAGCATAAAAAGGCCCCTCCCACCCAAAAATGTTCAATGTCCCAATGTTCAGGAGCAGGCTGTTGTTATGCTTAGTTGTGCTTAGTATCACATAGTTCAATATTCAATATTTGATCACCAAACCCCCCCCAAAAGCATAAAAAGGCCCCTCCCACCCAAAAAGGCCCCCCAAAAATAGCACAGGCCCAGTGCCCTTTTCAGCCTTTGAGCACCTGCCCCTCTAAAGTCCTGTGCACGTCCCTGCATACAATTTATACAATAGTATAAAAACAAGGGGTACAAGGATAACATGTGAAAGTCTTTCGACTTGTTTCCAACATGGTCCCAAGAAGAATACAATAAATCACAAAGAAAGAGTTAAGAAGATAAGATAGATACAACAAGTAGATAAAATAGACAACACAATTTTCTGAAAGAGCCTCATTACAGCATGTCATGTTCCTGTTCTTCAAGAGTGGTGGCCAAGCACCCTCTGCAACCTATTGTTGCAGATGTCGCTTCACACCCCTCTTGAAGACAGCAATAGTGGGGGAGTTTTGGATGGCCCTGGGGCCTGGGCAGAGTGTTCAACGAAGAAGTCAAGTCCGATGGGATTTGGGAATCTCAAATACAAATCGGGATTGGAATAAAAAATCGCGCTGTTAATATATACACACAAGTATAGTGCCCTTTTCAGCCTCTGAGCACCTGCCCCTCTAAAGTCCTGTGCACGTCCCTGCGTCGGGGCTTGTACCTTGTTTTGTTTCCTGTAAAACCCGGAAGTAGTCAGTTTGTGCTGTTTATTTCTAACCCTAACCCTAACCTTAACCTTAACCTTTTTTTTTTATCAACTTTTTCTCCAATTTTCTATTTTTCTCCCATCCCAATTTCGTATCATCCAATTCTACCCTCCCCTATCTCGAACGTTGTTAGGCCATGCCTCCCACAAGCCGGCTGCAATGTGGACTAAGCCTTACATCACGTGTCCCCTCCGCGTGAACACTTTCGGCAACCAACATGTACTTCCGCGTTTCTCTGATTGGCCAGCGATCGGCCAGCCCTCTACGCTCGTTTTCCCCCTACGCCGTAACCTCGTTCCCAGCTTTATCTCGAGAAATAAAGCCTGGTAAAGCACTACGGCCGAAATTGAGAATCAGGTAGGAAGTCCCGCCCCTGAAATCACGACACGGTGCTCATGAAAATGTATTCCCCCCAGAAACAACCTCGTTATCGCCTCCCTCGACAGGCTGACAGACCTGCTTGTTGTTTGTTTCGCTGGGGACTATAAACAGATCAGGGGGTGCCCGGAAACCGGAAAGCCTGTAGCCGGTATTTCTGTATTTCCAATTCACATTTTAGGAGGCATAGCTTTACCAGCCTACCTACGCCGGTAACCAGAAAAGTCACGTGAAACACTGCAGACCACTGATTGGTCAGAAGAGAGACGCGTCACTCATTGGAGGCTCTCTCCACAAAAACAGAAAGCCGCCATCTTTAATCTCTCGCATAGGATTTCATTTGCAGCAGGAACAAGTGCAATAAACAAAAAAGGATACAGTCACTGTGTATTCTGCCTCATTTATTGATGAAACAAAACCGACATCAACACAATTTGCCACAGAGCGGAGAGTTTAGTCTCACAAAAAGATCGCTGACTTGTTAAGCTTGTTAGGTTAGGTGCTAATGTTGTGCTAGCGTTTTAGCATGGCTATCGTTAAGCTAAAACCAAAGGTTTTCGCCCATCACCCCGTTTTAAACAGCGTAAATACGACATTTCTCTCCATTTTTAAAGCAATCAACTTATATACGCCAACTCCCCCACACCTTAGCTAGTATCCCTCAGTTTTTAACAACAATCCGACGGTCGCAACATATTTAAAACACATAATATTCATCGCTAGTCATTACACGCCAAACCCCTAAAACCAAAGATTTTCGCCCATCACCCCGTTTTAAACAGCGTAAATACGACATTTCTCTCCGTTTTTAAAGCAATCAACTTATATACGCCAACTCCCCCACACCTTAGCTAGTATCCCTCCGTTTTTAACAACAATCCGATGGTCGCAACATATTTAAAACACATAATATTCATCGCTAGTCATTACACGCCAAACCCTGCCACTCTCGCAAGACGCTCGTATTTTCAAACCTCTTTGTCTAGTTTAGGGCCACGACACGACAATTCAACATTACTTTTACAGTTATACTGTTTATTAAAACACACACGTATTTAACAACGACCTCAAGTACTTCTTATTTAGCTCCTGTATCATAACACAAGCGTATTTGTACGCTCTGTAAACTAGCACCTGGGGGGAGCCTCATGCGCGGCGTAGGGAACGAGCGTAGAGCGGCTGGTATTCACGAAGGAGAGTGCTGGCCAACGCTGGCCAATAAGAGAAACGCGGAAGTACATGTTGGTTGCCGAAAGTGTTCACGCGTCCCCTCCGGTACTCGAGGAAGCAGCAGTCGCATCTTTTCACCTGCACAGCGCGATCTCTCAGCGTCGGGGGTCTGCGTTTGGAGGGCACGCCGCCCCCGTCGCTTCCTGATTCTGCTGCGCAGGCGCACCAACCGACCTGTAGGAGTCGCTGTCCACAACGTCCGATCCCCACCCATCAGCTTCCCACCCCCTAATACTGCCAATTGTATTAGTATGAACGACCAGCCAAGCTGATAGCAATGCGGAGAGCTGGGCTCGAACCCAGCGTCTCCTGCATTGGTGGTGAGCGCCTTGCCCACTGCACCACCTAGCCGCCTACCCTAACCCTAACCTTAACCCTAACCTGCAACACGGAACACAGAAATGCAAATGCTGTCGAGTCCTCCTCACTGCTTGTAAAAATAAACAGCACAAACTGACTACCGCACAGTCAAACCGAGTACAAGCCACGAAGCCCCGCCCACGCACAGTCAAACCGAGTACAAGCCCCGAAATCCCGCCTCAAACAGAGTACAAGCCACGAAGCCCCGCCCAGACGTTGGGCGTGCGGCTCTGCAGATATCCCCTACTCGCGGAGACGCTGCGTACATTGTAAACAGGAAGTCTGTCAGGTGAGAGGTGCAGCCCAGCTGTCAAACTAGTTTCACGATTAAAACATTAAATTCGGCATAGATAGTTCACCCGAGAGTGGCTATTTTAAACATGAGCGTACGACCGAGTCGACATTTATTGAATCAATAAACGGGCTGACATTTGTTATCGTGTTTCTCTGAGACTAAAGGATAATGCTGCTAGGCTAATTGTTAACAACTCAGTAAGTCAGCGGTGCTAACGTTAGCGTTAGTAGCTAGCTAGCTAATATTTAAGCAAATGGATAATACTGAGTATTGATTGTAACTCTTGCTATACCATTATATGAGCGTTATATCAAAGTTTGTCTATATATTTAGGCTATAACAGTATATATATTTCTGTATCTAACGTTAAATGTAGAGTGTACATTGCACTATGAATTGAAAATGGGGGACCCTGATGTAAACAAGACAAACGTCTTTCTCTGGTCTGCATCCCCTTAACAATTGCGTGTATTGAGCCGTACTGTATTGTACCCATTCTGCAATCTGTTAAATAAAGTTTTCATTCATTCTGCATGCCTCGTAGAATTCGTCTTATCGAGGTTTAATTTGTACCATCTCTGATCTTCAGATGTCCTGACCTGAAACTGCTCAATAATCATGGGTAAAAGTTGTAAGGTGGTGGTGTGTGGCCTGGCCGCAGTTGGCAAAACGGCTGTATTGGAGCAGCTCCTGTATGCTAATCATGTCACTGGTGAGTAACATTCGGTCATTTCCAGTTGACTGATATTAACGTTACATAGCTACATTTCATGCATGCTACAGTATCATGTAGCCACTGTCTGTCATACATCATTGTGTTGTAGCTGTTGGGGAGTTTGTAACTCTACAGTCTACACTCTAGTCTACAGCCAAGATTAATTCAGTTAGAATCTGTATTTGTGAAAACCAGAGAACCATGGCTCTTCAAGTTTATTTTATATTATTATTATTTTTTTTTTATCAGCCTGGAATTTCTCTATTGACAGCGCAAACAATGAGCAGCTTTTTGGTTTAGTTTTCTACCGACAAGAACACCTGTATAAACATTGAAGGATTAGGGACTTCAACTGTCCACTAAGATGTTGTCTTCTATAGTAAATATTCTAACACAATACACACACAGATTCCCTACTACTATGAGACTGATGATTTTGGTGTGAAAAATTCATGCTCAGGACTGGGAGCACACCTGTCATATGCTATCATGCCCGTAATCTTCCATTCCAAGTCATACCTGTGATGAAGTGGAGAGCACACTAACCAGATGAAGAAAATGCACCAGTTCAGGTTTTTAATTAATTACATGGCATTCTCATGGCATACGTTGGGAATTCTGGTCAGCCGAATAAGAGGGAGGAATATTTGCCCAAAGACAAATACTGATGGTGCTTCTCCATTGACCAGCATGGCACAGGATGTGTACGTGTTGCCTGTATGAATTAAGTTTATTTAGAACAATACAAATAATCAAGAAATAACAATAAAAAAAGAAATGTGTCTTTTAATTGACTTTGTATGCTTTCATGCCACATCTAAATTAAATCTTGAGTTGTATTTGAACGTACAGGTGCTCCAGGCTCCCAAAGCTCCCAAAATTCAGATCAACTAGGTGTTGCAGATCAAACATGGATTAAGATACAGCAATTGCATATCCTATTTCTCGCCTAAAATGTTGTCAGAAACATATTTTAGTAAACCATTTAGGTGGAAAAAGAGAGTTTTACTTCTGTTGTGATATTTAAAAAATGGCGGTTGTTGCACACGAGATGACATATATTTTAGACAATTTCCATTGACCAATCAACGGTCTGCAGTATAGAATTGCAGCATGGATAGTATCTGTGTTACCTACCCCAGAGCAGTACCTAAAATCGGCACGGGTACCACAGGTCGGCACGAGTCAGCTGGCAGTGGAGAAAGCAAGACCAAGTGGGAGCACAGATTCCGGCAGGGCAAGGTAGTGGAAAAGCACCATTAGAGTGCATATTGGATCAGGCCATCATTGATTTCCTTCTATGACATTTTGAATCAGTATAACAGACACCAGGGGTGGGGTTGGAAAATCGACACAGCAATATATATCATGCATATAATAATTTTTACATCACTGTACTAGATTCTATATCTATATGATAACATATCCCTTACCCACTCTTACTAGTTATGCTGCTGGCCAGTATGACTTACTATCATAGTGTCTTTATACCTGTATCACTCACTGTACATAATTATTAAGACTACAACTCTGTGCATACATCTGATTAGCACTATACTCAGTTGTAATAATAATAATACTTTATTTGTATAGCACTTTTCATACAGAAGTTGCAGTTCAAAGTGCTTGTACTAATTTATATATTTCATATTCCAGTTTAATCACCTGCACATTGTATATTACTATTACTTTACTGTTACATTTGCACTCTGGTTGGATGCCAAACTTATTTTTGTTGTACTGTACTTGTGCTGTATAATGATGACAATACATTTGAATCTAACCTAATCTAATATTGCAAGATTTTGCACACTGAAAATGTTATCCTATTAGATAAAACAGATGAGGTATATATATTTTTGTATTGCAGATGGTAACAAAACATTCTATTGGGGACATAATTAATAGTTAGGGGGGGGTGAGTTAGGGGATGGAGAGGGTAGGCTTGGCCCAGGTCGGGGTTTGAGGGTGGTCAAGGAGGGGATGGGTTCTAGTTAGGAGAAGGAGAGGGGGGGGCGGTTTGGTATCGGTGAGGGGGATGAGGTGAGGAAGGGGTGGGTGAGTTAGGAGGTGATGATAGGCGAGTGGATGGGGGAAGGGTAGACAGAAACTAGTATATTGGGGTCTGTGGGGGAGGGGGGGGAGATAGTTATTCCATAATATCAGTATTGTATCGTGAGTTACTCGTATCATCCCACCCCTAACGGACACTGCACTGAATGTCCCTGTCAGGGAACAAAATAAGCACAGACAAGCGCCAATGGCATGTAGATTACGGAGGCTACTCGCCACCCTGGCGTGTAAAAAAATTGGGAGCCAACTTTCTGAATTTTCATAAAAGAAATGCTTCTATACGTGACATGTGTGTGTGTCCGTTCGTAGCATGAGAGGTGCTTCAAATTGTATGCAGTGATGAACGGTCTTTCCCAAGCCTTTCACAAGTTACTTAACGTTACACAGCCAGGTCGAGCTATGCACGCTTAGCTTGCTAACGTTGGATAGCAGTGTTTATAAGGAGTCGTCTGCCAACAAATATGTTGCGCTTTGTGCCTAAAGTCGAGACTCGACACGACCGTGTGTGTGCACACTGCAACATAGCTGCAGTTAGTCACTTGTTCACCAACAATCTCAACATTTGTATCCTAGACATTATCAACAAGTCAAAGGAAGACAAATATTAGCTAGCTTAACTAGCGTTAGCTCAAAAGCACAGAACCGGACGACTGTTCTGCTAGCTAGCGATAACAACAATAATACTTCCGGTCGGGAGGTTTCAAAATAATAACAGTCTAAAACACTGAAACTTTTTTTAAAAATAAACTAAAAAGACCGGTTCCCTGTGTGGATGTACGTACACACAATTGTCTATACACGCAGAAGCATACTGGTAGTACAACTGTGTTCAGAATGCATGTTGCCAACGCAATTTGACGTGACGGTCTCGGGTTGCTACTGTCTGGATAGAACAGAATGGTAGCCAACACTTGATTTGTGATTGATTGGGTAATTATGAAATGTTAATCTTATTGTTTTTAATAGTGTTTTTGAGAGAGTATTCGAATACGCGTTCGGAAACACCAAGGAGTATTCAAAGCCTGTAAAATGGTATTTGGGACAGCCCTACACTAAATATATATATATGTTTTAATAAATTATCTGTATTTTAAACTATTAACACTGACTCATTCCTTCAGTCCACTCAAAATGATGCTAATATTCCTTATGTTGTTTATTATATTAATTGAAAATTGCATATGAGAGTATTATATAGTAATAATAAATAACACATGGCGATATACTAAAAAGCTATTTATCATTTTTGACTGGTAAAAAATCCACCTTGGCTGGGACGCTAAAAAGGAAATTTTGTTCCCTGGTCCCTGTGGAGAGGTATCTGTCCTTGGCCTGTGTCCTCGCATACTAGTTATACAGGCTATACAATGGGCAACGACATTGACAATGAATAGGAGCGAGTTTTTGTGGACCCATTGTTTATTTCAACTTTTCCACCCAAACAAGCTTAATTTCATAGGAAAACTCTAAGACTTTTAACACCCAGCAATATTTCCAGGTCAATGCATTGTGCTCCATATGGCTGACCTCATTGAAGTCAATATTGTCATTCAAATCTTCAAAGGTGCAATAAAAAGCCTTGAGCTTTTTGTTAGTTAGATAGACGTTTAATCTGAAAATGCACAAGCGGACAACAGAATGACTAGCTACTGTACATACAGAGTTAGGACTAAAACCGTAAAAAGGCAGAAAACCCTATAATCGGCTATAAATGGGTGATATACAGTAGGATAATACAATTGACCATATTCACACGGTGGCCATTTTGCTCTTATTTTGTGCTCAGGTTGGGATTCCTTTCCACCCTGTTCCCACCTTGTCAGTATTTATTTTCTACCGCTAAAAGGTCACCGGAGCTCGAAGTGTGCGTCTTGATTATGCAAGCGATTCCTGTGATAAGGTTGTCCTGGACCTACTGTATGACATAAACCTAAGCGATTCTCGTGATAAGGTTGTCCTACTGTATGACATAAACCTAAGCGATTCTCGTGATAAGGTTGTCCTACTGTATGACATAAACCTAAGCGATTCTCGTGATAAGGTTGTCTTACTGTATGACATAAACCTAAGCGATTCTCGTGATAAGGTTGTCCTACTGTATGACATTAACCTATTCATCGCCTCTGTCCACCGTCAGGTTCTGAGCCCATGGAGACCTTGGAGGACATCTACATCGGCTCTATAGAGACGGACCGCGGCACCCGAGAGCAGGTGCGCTTCTACGACACCCGAGGACTCCGGGACGGGATAGAGTTCCCTCGCCATTACTACTCGTTTGCGGACGGCTTTGTGCTCGTGTACAGTGTCGACAGTAAGGAGTCGTTCAAGAGAATGGAGGTTCTGAAGAAGGACATTGACCGTCACAGAGACAAGAAAGAGGTGAGGATCATCCATGTTGTCTACTTTAAGCTGAATTAGGTGTGGATGCTTTTGGATAATTCAGGAAGGCCCTCAAAAAGGGATGGAGGGGCCCTCAAAATGTATATTTACAAACTTGAACAGCAATTTTTGGTCACTGGCTCTTTGGAAGTGGTCGTCCCCCAGTTTCCCTACCTAGTGCCTACTTGTGCCTTGTCTTGATTCAGCATCGTACATGATCTTTCTTGATTGATTGATTAAAAACTTTATTAACAGATTGCAGAATGGGCACAGTACAGTTCAATACACACAATTGTTAAGGGGATGCAGACCAGAGAAAGACTTTCGTCTTGTTTACATCAGGGTCCCCCATTTTCAATTCATAATGACATTTATGACATACACAACATACAGATATACAGATATAAAAATCTAATCTAATCATGACATTTATGACATATACAGTACTGTTACATTTGTGACATACAAGATATGCAAATATACAGTACTGTTAAACAGAATTCCTAACAGAAAATATATACATACGAGGGGGAGGGAACTGTACATTAGGAGGGGGTGGGTGGGTTGGAGGGGGGTTTGGACGTTTACGGGGGCCAGTTTCGAATTGCAGCCTCCCGTATGTGCTCTTTGAGAGCGGTTTTGAAGGTGGGTAGGGATTCAAATTTTTTACGGCTGACCTTTGGGAAGTATCTCGATATGTACATGGGTACCTTAGTGGTGTAGTGTATCTTGTAGGCCAGGCCCATTGCAAGTTGCTGTACTCTGTTGTCTACTCTAAGCCATCCTAGCTTGTCAAAATGGGCTGGGGTGAGGTGTGTTTTAGAAGTAAGGTCAAGCAATAGTCTGACCAGTTTGTTTTGTGATGTTTGTAATCTTGTTTTTAGTGCCTTTGAGATGCTTTGGTACCATCATCATGAGGTGCAACTGCAAGCATATTCGTAGTACCCTTGAATGAGTGCTCCTGCTAGAGTCTTCAGGGCCCAGTTGTTCAAAAGTAATCCGATCGGATTTCGAATAACAGATTTGATCAAATCTTGAAAATGGGTTGTTCAAAAGAAAAAAAGGATTCTGAAATCGGATTGGATTACGTAATCATATCTTGGTTTTGATTCTGATCAAACCTTCAGTATGCGTTGTTCAAAAACTTTTAGTAGGATTGGGATCACTTTGATTAAAAAAATCAGGATTAAACTGATCCCAGTAGAACGGTGGATTTCAGTCACAAAATGTAATGAAACTTTAAAATGTGTATCCAATATTTGGATTATACAGTATATACATTTATTCATAAGATTTTCACTTAATTTGTTCATCCGCTAATGATCAAATATATAAAGTAGACATTATGCTACGTATTCAGCCTTTCAGTACAGCAAATTCAAAAAGATTTTGGCGTCATAAAATAATCCCCCAAACAGCTGTCAGTATTGAACACAAATAATATATAAATTATAAACTGTCACTTATCACTGTATATTAATCACACTGACATGGTCATCAGTCATTTGACTTTGACTTGTGTTCAATTAACACATCCAGCGCCAAAAACGCTGTACAGCGTTATTGCCCGCCATGCGTTGACCGCCAACATCGCTGTACAGCGTTTTTGAGATCAATATTTAATTTTTTCGCCATGGCATTCATAATTCATCCACCCAACCCCCGGTGCTGCAGCGGGACCCTAAATGGGACTGCAACGCCTCAGTACCGCCGCCTGGTGGATGGTCGGGCGAGTTACACACTCAAAAACCGGATAGTGTCATCCAGTGTTTCCCACAGGATTTTCAGAGACTATACTACATTTCTTTTTGTACATTTTAAAGTTAAATGCATCAATCTTGTGCACTTTGAGAGCAAAATAAAGAGGCTAGATTCTATGATGAACTTTGTGCTCAAAACACAAAATCGACTAGACTAGTGCTTCCCAATCCTCTCCTCGAAGCACCTCAGCCGTTCAATGCATTTGTTAAATTCCACCACCAGCACACCTGATTCAACTTAACTAGCCATTTATTAGTTTAATCAAGGTGTGCTGGTGGTGGAATTTAACAAATACATGGAACGGCTGGGGTGCTTCGAGGAGAGGATTGGGAAGCAGTGGATGGGTATCGTTAGGATTTTATCGATACTACTATTATCGATACTGCTTAACGGTTCGGTACTTTATCGATACTCTTATCGGTTCTTTTTGATGTAGCAAAAAAATTATTAAGAACAGAATCGACATTGCTTTATTATTCTTTTATATAACTATTACTGCACATGGCTATTTTCTTATCAATTAATACAAGCAGTCAGATAAATTTACTTTTGGGACTTTCTATTTTATTTAGTAGTAGTGGGTCCTGAGTTAAGCTAGTCCACCCATCCGATGTAAAGGCTAACTTTGGCACATCTTTAAGCTCTGTGATAACATTGGCCTTTTCAACATTATACCAGGCAGGAATCAGTGTGTTACTGAGGACATTCCTGCAGGGAGGGGTATATTTGCAGTTGAGAGCATTGGTCATCTCCCTACAGTAAAGATTAGAAATGATTGAATTATTGTAAATTTGTGTGGAGTGGTGGGAATAGCTGCTTCAATAATAACTTATAACAACAACAGACAAGTTAGACAACTATGTATACAAAACAAAACGATATACACTGAATGATTAGTTGTTGTTACCTAAAGTCCTTGGACTCCACTGTAGAGAACGGATGCAGGCCTTTGACAACAAACTTTGTCACAGCCCTGTGACACTCGTTCACCCTATCCTGTCATCCTTCCTCTAGCTGCTAGGGAGAAAGGACTTTGGGTGGTGGAGGTAGAGGGAGGATGCGTGGTGGTGCCGGGCTCACTGGGCTGGGACATGGTGGCTGACGCCTCAGCTTGACGATCTATAAAACGTTTTTAGATTGTAGTATTTGTAGCTAAACAATTATTTTGTTTATTAGCCTATTTGTAATAATTCGTTATTAGCCTAGGCAACTACGTATCTTGGCTTACCGGCTGCAGTGGACGTGGATGCAGATGGAACACTGCTCGCAAGGCAGTCGAATACGGCGCATTTCTGCACACTAATATCATGTTTTGCCAACAAATGTTTTGATAAATTGCTCGTATTGCCACCCTTACTGGCAAATGTTTTGTTGCACTTGTGGCAACGTGCGTTGTCGGCATTGACTCTTGTAAAGTATATCCATACTTTCGAACGCTTCGCTCTATCCGCCATCACGACTCACGAGTGCATGCAGAGGCAGAACTGTCAGCACGGAGACAGCAGTTAAGAAGTACTCGTATGTGGGCGGCTACGTGGCGTAGTGGGCAAGGCGCTCGCCACAAAATGCTGGAGACGCTGGGCTCGTCAGTTCGAGCCCAGCGCTCCACATTTGCTTTCAGTTTAGCTGGTCGTCCGTACTAATACACATTGGCCGTATTAGGGGGTGGGAAACTGATGGGTGGGGATCGGGCGTTGTGGACAGCGACTCCTACAGGTTGGTTGGTGCGCCTGCGCAGTAGAATCAGGAAGTGTCGGGGGCAGCGTGAGCCTCCCACGCGTTACTCCTCGCCACTGAGAGATCGAGCTGCGCAGGTGAAAAGATGCGACTGCTGTTACCTCAAGTACCGGAGGGGACTTGTGCTATGTATGACTTAGTCCACATTGCAGCCGGCTTGTGGGAGGCAAGAAACAGCGTCCGTGACAGGGGAGGGTTGAATTGGATGATACGAAATTGGGATGGGAGAAAATATAGAAAATGGGAGAAAAAGTGGATCAAAAAAAAAGAAGTACTCGTATGTGTAGGACTATCGCGACTCGCGAGGAGTTTGTGTAATAATGGCTCGCTGCGGCTCGCTTCTCGTGCAGAGACAGAGAGAGGAGAGATCGTTTGCAACTTTTAAATAATAATAATAATAATTTCTCTAGAGTATCGATAGCAGTACTGATGACGTCAGAGCTTATAAATACTCCGGTCTTTTCTAATATAGTACCGGTTCCCGTTTAGAACCGGGGTCCGGGGGTCATCCCTAGGAAGCACTGAACTAGAGCATACATTTGAGCCATCAAAGAAATGAAGCAAAAGTGGTTACCTGTGTTGAACTGGTTTATTTTTTTAGAAAATAAAAAGAATATAGTGGATTACTATTACGACTACTACCACTGCCAATACTACTGATACATCCCTATTGGCAAACTTTATATTAAAAATTAAAAAAAAAAATCTTTTCTTTTCTTTTCCTTTTTTTCTTTTTTTTTTGTTCATTATACAACTGTGGCGGGACTAATTAGACTTAGGGCCACCACAGTCTAGGTCATTGATGGGAAACCCTGGTCATCGGTGCGTTGAGGAAATTCCTCCGGCAGTCGCATCTCGCTACGGGACTACAGACAAACACTGGTGTGCATATGGCAGGGCTGTACACTGCGACGAGGTTATCGCAAATTGCCCCTTAATTTGGCCCGTGCGAGTGGTAAATTATATTTGGGGGCAACCTTGCGAGTAGTGATTTCAACCCTTCATTCGCATTTCACTCCTAAATTAATCCATATAAATTGGATAAAAAAATTTGTAAAACATTAGCCTACAACCAGGGCTGTACAGTGCGACATAATGTTGCGGTGCTATGAAAAAATCTGTCGGCGATTAATGAATTTACTGCGTAGCCCCCGTGCGAGAAAAAAAGATTTGCGTGTGAAGTGAATCTGGGCCACGCTATTATACTTGGTAGTTGTAGTCTATCGTGCGATTAAAGACCATGTCCCCGTCTGCGTAGAGTCCATACATCCAACACCAAATCCCATAATTCCTAGCGAACAATCTAATCGAAACTGAATGTGGGCTATTTCAATAAGTTTAAGCCGCTAATTTTGCTCTGCAAGAAGAACAGAGCGGATATTAGTCCATCTTATGACAACCACGTCCGATGTGGAGAGATGATAAGAGACCATAGCCGATTAAAATTAAGTCGGATCTGGGAGTGATGATTGACAGGGACACACTTCTAACGTTCAGCCATGCATTAGGTGAGTAGCCCACTATTAGGAAGTTTTTCAATACTTAAATACTGTCTACTTAAATTTCCCTCCGGGGATCAATAAAGTATCAACCTATATCTATCTAATAATGAGACAATATGCAAATAAGATAATACTAATAATTGTCACGGTTCCCCGCATGAAAGTGGCTTGCAACTTACTGCTGGTAAAATCACTGTTTATTTCTCGTTTTTCATAGTATTACATTCCTCTTCTATAAACAATCAAAGTCCCACCGTAAGAGCCTCATACGGGTCAATTAAACCTTTTTGATTAGAGTCTTTCCTTCGAGCTAAGTTGAACTGAACATTTCACTGTCAAGACTTGCATTGCATAGCTCAATTAGAAACAGTGTTGAGAAAATGCACAAGGAACTTTCATGGATGAGAGTCAATGAGAGACTAGTGTGTAGTCTTATTTTGTTTATGAGAAATATTTATACTTTACATAAACCTGTGTGCCTCTTTTTGCAGCTGGTGCTTATTAGTGATGGTCATGGCTATGGCACTAGACAAGCCTTGAGGGGTCGGTTCGCCCTGCCGAGACCCAGAACTGAAGCCTTAAAGAAAACTGTAATGTACAGGGCAATGTCCTACTGGAATAGACTTCCACAATATTTGGTTTCAATTACCAGTAAGGTGGGATTCAATGAATGAATGAATGAATTAATGAATGAATGAATGAGAACTTTATTTAACAGATTGCAGAATGGGTACAATACAGTACGGCTCAATACACACAATTGTTAAGGGGATGCAGACCTGAGAAAGATGTTCGTCTTGTTTACATCAGGGTCCCCCATTTTCAATTCATATAGACATTTATGACATACACGACATACATGACATTTATGGCATATGGACATATAGGTATTTAGTACTGATACATTTGTGACATAAACCGTACGGTATTCAAATATACAGTACTGTTACCCCTAGATCCTGACAGAGTATATACATATGATGGGGAGGGGACTGTACATTAGGAGGGGGTGGGTGGGTGGGAGAGAAATATGCATACGGCGGGGAGGGAATATATACATGCGGTGGGGAGGAGACTGTCTATTAGGAGGTGGTGGGGGTTTTGGGCATTTACGGTGGCCAGTTTCGAATTGCAGCCTCCCGTAGGTGCTCTTTAAGAGCGGTTTTGAATGTGGGTAGGGATTCACATTCCTTTACAGCTTTGGGTAGGGCGTTCCACATTGATGTGGCATAATTGCGAAACGTGTTTAGTCCCTTGTTTGAGCCGAATCTGGGTTTAACATGATTTGTTGAGCTTCCTCTGGTGTAGTGGTTGTGGTATTCACTGACCTTTGGGAAGTATTTTGACATGTACATGGGTACCTTAGTCGTATAGTGTATCTTGTAGACCAGGCCCATTGCAAGTTGCTGTACTCTGTCGTCTACTCTAAGCCATCCTAGGTTGTCAAAGTGGGCAGGGGTGAGGTGGGTTCTGGGGGTAAGGTCAAGTAGTAGTCTGACCAGTTTGTTTTGTGATGTTTGTAATCTTGTTTTAAGCGCCTTTGAGGTGCTTTGGTACCATGAGGTGCACGCATAGTCGTAGTACCCTTGAATGAGTGCTCCTACCAGAGTCTTCAGGGTATTCTTGTTTACCAGAGAGGAGATCCGGTACAAGAATCTAGTTTGTTGGTTGACTTTTTTTTATTACATTGGATGCCATTTTGTCACAGGAAAGATTTGCCTCTAGGATGGAACCCAGGTAGGTAATTTCGTCTTTCCTTGTGACAATATTGTCACCCACTGTAACTGAGAAGCCGTCGGTCTTGCTGAGTTTGTTATTTGAGCCATGTGTAATGATAGTTTGTTATCAGCGAGCCAAGAGGAGACTACGAGTGGCTGTAATGCAGAAAGAGATTGATTTCGGTTGGGTCTAATCTGTGTCTAATGAATGGGTTCTTGTGTTGGGTTATGTGTTGTTTTGGAATGTGTTTGTCTAGTGGTTATGAGGAGTATTAGAGTATAAGTGTATGGAATGTTGTGCTGTTTTTGAGCACGTTTTAGTTTTCTCTGAGATGTCTTTGTTTGTTGTTTTATTGATATTTGATAATTTGGCATACATATTTGTTTGTATGTCTGATTTAATGGTTTAATCATGTTCTATAATTGTTTGTATATTTTATTGGTGTTTTATTGATATTTGTTTTGTTTTTATGTTGTTTTATTGATTATTCTTGTTTAATTTTATATGTTTGGATCCAGACACCAGGAAGAATAGTCGCTGCTGAGGCAGTGACTAATGGGGATCTGAAATAAAGAAATAAAGAAATAAAGAAATAAAAGCGCAAACGTAAACAAGGTTGTGTCGCAACACTGTTTCCAAAATAAATGTCACATTCATATACACATACCGTAATATGCCTCTCAATTTGTAGAGGCAGAAACCGACTCGGTGGATTTATATATTATTATATTATTATTATATATATATTCTATTATATATATATATTAGAACCATGCACTGAACCATTTATGTTTGGACACTAGGGGGCTCACCACCTAATATAGCTATAAGTATCCTAGGTGATCACTGCAATCTTATGCACCTGCTGAGGATTTACCTTCAAACACTGTTTCACTGTTGGAACTGACCACGGAGCAATTGACGACTGTTCTGTTTAAACCTTCATTTACTATCATTTACCTTTGGACAACAATAAACCCTGTAAACCGAACCGGCGGCAACTTTGGACATTCAATCCATTCAACATCACAACTTTGGTACAGCGTGAAAAGGCACATTAGCGGGTGCATCGTGGACGACTGTCGGCACACCCAGGAATGACAGTCCGCCACTACAAAGTTTGAAGGTGTCCTCACGAAAGAAGTACGTGGGGTTACAAAGTTTGAAGGTGTCCTCACGACAGAAGGACGCGAGTACAAAGTTTGAAGGTCTCCTCATGAAAGAAGGACATGAGTACAAAGTTTTAAGATCTTCTCATGAAAGAAGGACATGAGTACAAAGTTTGAAGTTGTCCTCACGACAGAAGGAGTATTAAGTGTGGAACCATTGCAATTAATGTTACTCTGGACGTGTGGAAACGGAATAACGTTGGCACATTGGCAACTGAATGATTACGATATTGTGGAAGGATATGGAACTGACGATGTGCCGTATCGTTTAGAAAGTGGAACCATTGTGAGTAAAAAGTTGGAAAAACTCCTCACTATAGAAGGACATGTGAGTATAAAGTTGGATAACCTCCCTCACCAAGGAAAAGCAGAGGTAAGAAGATTCATAAATAATACCTCTGTTGATGAAGACCTGAATAACGGATTTTGAAGGACGTGGATAGCCAAATGGCCTACCGCGATGTGGAATTGTTTGGTGGACGCTGCTGTATTTATGAATGGAACTGACTCTTCTTTGCGAACGCTGTGGAGCATTCTAGCGTCGGACTAATTAAATTGTGATGCTGTGGATTATAGAACGGACTATGCACCGTATTAGAAAGTGGAACCATCACAATTAATATTATCTGGACGTGTGGAAACTGGACACTAAATGACGCAATGAACTATGATTTAATTCCGATATATAATACAACAGTGGACAGTGCAACGGAGAATTAAGTGTGGAACCATTGCAATTAAAGTCACACTCGACGTGTGGAAACTAAATAACGTCGGCACATTGACAAACTAATGCTGTGGATAATGGAACGGACTATGCGTCGTATTGATATGTGGAACCATCACAATTAATATTGTATGGACGTGTGGAAACTGGACACTAAATATGACGCAATGGACTGTATGATTTAATTCCGATACATACAGCAGTGGACAATGCAACGGAGAATAAGTAGAACCATTGCAATTAAAGTCACTCTCGACGTGTGGAAACTAAATAACGTCGGCACACTGACAAACTAATCTGATGTCACACCACGTCGCTATGTGATTGTAACATTTAAAGCTACAAACGATATATGTAAAAAATAAAATAAATACAGTAAAAATGCCTGAAGCCAAGAGGCAAACCAGCAAATCTGTGCTAAGAGAGGCTGAAGCTGAAAAGGTACGCCGTGCCCATTTAAACGCTTTAAACCTTAAAGATTTGAAATTGGAATTGGAAAGAATAAATAACAAAATATCTGAAGCCAAGATAAGAAAGAGGCAAATTGTAATTAAAGAAGAAGCCGTGCTAAGAAAGGCTGTAGATGAAAAGGAAAGCTTATGGGTACGCTCTAGGCTAAGAAAGGCTGAAGATGAAAAGGAATGCTTATTTATACGCCTTGCCACTGTAAACTGGCTTCAGAAACAACAAAGTAATTGGAAACATGAAACTGCCGTTGCCGATGTAAACCTTTTTTGTATTTTATTTTTTTATTCTTTTTTAAACAAACACATAAACAAACATGACAACACAAGATAAGATATACAAGCATTAATTAACAGTGCACATCCAATGAAATCACCATTTAGTTAATTGTTTTATACAGGATATACCCCTAATACCTGCTATCTAATACCCTACACACATATGCTCTAGCTCGTACCCCCCCTTCCCGGACCCCCCATTGGATAATCCATCCATTATCACTCGCTCCTAACCAGACACTACCATTATATGCTAGCTTTTATTCTCTCCACCACTTCTAACCACATTGTCATTTTGGATTCATTGAGACCCAAAATTCTTGCTGTAGATATTTCTAGATAAATCACATCGAGATATGTAAGAATCCAGACCTTCCGGCAAATTTTTTCCGGTTGAAACCATCGTGATGCTATCAGCTTTTTAGCCACTGTGATACCAGATAAAACCAATCTCTTTAGCTGTATAGGTACTGCATACTCAAAAACATCATTCAGCAGTAATACAGAGGGGTGTACAGGTATATTCAGAGTTAAGAGATTTGATAATTGCAGGGTCACTTCTTTCCAGAATATTTTAACTGGTGGGCAGTCCCAGTACATGTGCATAAATGTCCCCTCGTCCCCATTTGTACATAAGGAGCATTTGGAGTCTTGTTTAAGACTCATTCTGTTCAGTCTTATAAGAGTCAAGTATGTCCTATGAATATAGTTAAGATTGATTTGTTGATGGTCCGGGTTCCTTGATGCAAGTCGAACATTTGCCCAGGCTTCTTGCCAATCAAAATCTATTTCCAGGTCTGGTACTGTATATCCCTCCTCCAGACTGATTCTAAGTGGAGGGTTTCATACGAGGACGTTAGTAATTGATGATAAAAATCTGATACAAAACCTCTCGATGTCTCTCTTTCATCGAAGAATTTGTGGTATCTGTGGTGTACAATTGGTATCTTTTAATGGATCGCATGAGTAATAATGGGGCCAAATTTCAGTTCGCATTGCTTAATTGATAATTTGGTGTATACTATGTCCTGCAGTCTGTGGTGCTACTATATTTACTTCTAAATTCCTCCAGGATACTGATGCTTGGGGATCAAACCAGGTTGTCAGTGTAAAGTGTACGCCTTAAAATAGTGGAAAAAATCTGGAAATGCCATACCTCCGTCGGCTTTGTTTCTCTGTGCGGTGGATCTTTTTATACGTGGTGGTTTGTTATTCCAAATAAATGTGTATGCGGAAGAGTGTAATTTTTTCCAGTAACCATCTGGAGGGGGTAACGGTAGCATTGAGCTGATGAAGTTGATTCTAGGTAGGACGTCCATCTTAACTATTGATACCCGTGCCTGTACTGAGTTTTTAAGTTTCGACCACCTGTCAAAGTCGTATTTTATTTTATTTTGAATTTTTATGTAATTGTGCTTCACCGTTTGGCTTATGGTAGGGAATTAGGGATGCTCGATATTGGCTTTTTTACCGATACCGATATTCCGATATTGTACAACTCTTAATTTCCGATACCGATATCAACCGATATCAACCGATACCGATATATGCAAGGTTTCCCCGTCCAAAAAACTGAATAATTTCAGGTAACTCATAATTTCACTGGATATATATATAACAAATATTGTTATTGTTTTTTTTTGTTTTTAAACCGATACCGATATTTTCCGATATCACATTTTACTGCCGATATCGGCCGATAATATCGGTCGGCCGATAATATCGGACATCCCTATAGGGAATACTTCCACTCCTAAACATCTAAAGTGTTTAACCATCGGTATCTCTTCTGGGAGGGTTATATTTTTTTTGCAGGGGCGTTAAGTGGAAGGAAAGCCGACTTCGGCCAATTTATCTTAAATCCCGATAAATCACCAAAGTCCTCAATCAACTTGAGCAGATGAGGCATTGCGGTGTTGGGGTTTTGCATAAACAATATTACGTTGTCCGCATATAAACTAATTTTATGTTGTGTGCCCTTGATTACGATTGGTTCTATGGATTGGGATTGTCTTATATATTGTGCTAAAGGTTCTAATGATAAATCGAAAAGTCCGGGACTAAGAGGGCAACCCTGTCTAGAAGAGCGTGATACCGGAAAGATTTCGGAGGTGATTATACCTGTTGTAATCATGGCCGATGGGTCTTTGTATAATACTTTAATCATATCAATTAATCCTTTTCCTAACCCCATCCTTTCTAATACTGCCCATAGATACGACCATTCCAACCTGTCAAAAGCTTTCATTGCATCCAGGGACAGCATCGCCTTAGGTGTGGTGTCGTCCTTGTTGGCATCTAGTACGTGTAGTAATCGTCTTATGTTATCAGTGATCAAGCGGCCTCTTATGAAGCCAGTTTGATCCGGATGAACTAAAGACGTCATATGCTTTTGAAGTCTGATGGCTAATACCTTAGAGTACAGTTTGATGTCGGTTCCGAGGAGGCTTAAGGGTCTATAACTACCGCACTCGGTGGGGTCTTTGTCTTTTTTAAGGAGGACTGTTATGAGTGCAATATTGTCGTTCTTATGGAAGTTCCCCTCCTTGACTGAGTATAAAATCATATTAAGTAATAGGGGTCCAATTATGTCCCAACATGAGAGGTACATTTCTGGTGGGATACCGTCTCTTCCAGGGGCCTTACCACTTTGCATTTCGGATATGGCCTTCCTGAGTTCCTCTAGTGTGATCGGTGTTTCTAACTGTTTAGCGTCATCCTCTGAAAGTTTAGTGAGGTTAATTTGATTAAGATATGTGTCCATTTTGTTTTGATGGAAGATCGTTTCTGATTTATACAAGTTGGAGTAGAACTCTTTGAATGTCGCGTTTATTTTTTTAGGGTCTGTAACAAGTCCTTGTTGTGCTTTAATGGTAGTTATATCTGCAAATTTTGCGTTAACTCTTAATCGCATAGCTAATAGGTGACTTGGTTTAGAACCTTGAGAGTACTGCTGTTGTCTTGTGCTACGTATTTGTATTTCAGATTGTTGTTTATATATGGCGTTAATCTCTTTTTAGTACATTAACTTGATTTTCCAGTCGAACCGAGTCGTTGTATTGTAAAGAAGTAAATAATGTAGAGTAAAGCGTTTCCAGTTCAGCCAGTTTTGAGCATCGATTCTTGCGTATTTTGGATGAAAAGCTATCGGTGAAATCCTTGATCATTCCCTTTACCGACATCCATAACATTCTGGGGTCCTGCACCGAATTCGCATTCTCCCGTAGGAATACTGAAAGAGCTTCTTTGAATTGTGTAATGAATTCCTTGTTATTAAGCAGCATCGAGTTAAATCGCCATCTTGGGGCTCGGGATGATAGTATACCAAATGATCCTTTTAGGAGTAAATAACAGTGATCTGATAATGCATTGGGTATCATTTCCACATCATAGTTATCAAATAGTCTCGGGGATGCAAAAACATAATCTATTCTGGATAATGTGTTATGTCTCGCAGATCGACAAGAGTACTTCCGGGTCGTGGGGTTGAGTGATCGCCATAGGTCATTTACACCTGTATTCTTCGACCAATCCTTTAATGCATTAGATGAATTTTTCTGTTAGTTGGAAAAGGAGGGATAAGATTTATCTATCCCTGGATCCCAAATGGCATAAAAATCCGCACCAATTATAAATGAGTATTCGGGAAGGTCTAACATTGATCTGGTAAGTGTAGTGAAGAAATTCGCTTCGAACAAATTTGGGGCGTATACCGCTACCAACGCTATTTTCCTGTTCTTGTGTACAATCTTAGCTATAGTTATCCGACCATCTGCATCAGACCATACTCCCTTCAATTCAATATTCAACTTCCGTTTCACGACTATGGCAACTCCACGAGTTCTCGTTCCATAGGAAGAGTGACTAATGTTATGGTATGTGTTGTCTGCTAACGTAGCTATGTCTTTCCCTAAAATGTGCGTTTCGCTTAGCAGAGCCACGTCAACCTGTTTGTTTTTCATCAGTGTGAGTATGCTTTTGCGTTTGTGTTGATTATTTATTCCCCCAGTGTTCCAGATCATTATATTCAAACTAGCCATAATCTATACATGCTGTTGTTTAGTTGTTGGTAATGCTTCTGGAGTGCGAATCTACAATAGATATACATCCAACTATTGAGGTCCCGTTGAGAGCCGAGCTTAAAAACATACATATTATATAGGGCTGGGCGATATGACGATATTATATAAATATCGGGTACAGTTCATTAACGATACACTTTTTTAACGTATCGTGGATATCGTGATGTTTTGCCCAAGAGGATTGTGTCGCGTCAATCTGGTCCACCCCGTTCAAACTTTTGAACAACGCCGCTCCCACACACACACTACTGCATCAAAGTTAGTTAGTACTTATGATTAACAAAGGCATTCGTTTTGTGGCATCAACATTATATAGTTACACGTTATATAGTTACACATCAGCGTATTTACCCAAACATAGCAACGTCCGACGACGACATAGATAGCAAGCGTTACTGTTCATATCTCAGTCCGTGCCGAGTTGTGCGTGCCCATTCTGCGGTCTGTTAATAAAGTTTTCAATCAGACAGATGTATGGAAAGGCTTTTATTATAACATTTGTTGCAGTAAAATCATTATGCCTCGTTGTCATGCTGCGGTGCGCTAGTAATCACTCGTCGGCTGCGGTGAGCTGTTGTTGTTGTCGTTGAGCTGAGCTCTCGTTAAAATCAAGGAGGGCATTCAGGAAGTAAAAAAAGAATAGCGCTGCTTGCCGATTGGTGCTAAGAACAGCAGGGCGGGTACAAGCGGTGTGACGTAATTGGCAGACTCGACTGTCAATCAAAATTATTCGTTGCCGGCTGAATGATTGAATGAATGAACGTTATTAACGATTGCAGAATGGGTACAATACAGTACAGCTCAATACAACAACAGTGGACTGACTGGAGGATGAAGACCAGAAAAAGACTTTCGGCTTTTTTACATAAGGGTCCTCCATTTTCAATTCATCAAAACATTTAGAGACATACAAATATACAGTAGTTTCATAAAAATGCTAAAATCCTATTGATTGATTTAAAACTTTATTAACATATTGCAGAATGGGTACAGTACAGCTCAATACATACAATTGTTAAGGGGATGCAGACCAGCGAAAGACTTTCGTCTTGTTTACATCAGGGTCCCCCATTTTCAATTCATCATATTTCATATCTAAATCATATAATATCTCATTGCTAAATATATGCAATATATAATCTAATAATCCAATAATCTAAATCTAATATATAATATAAAAATGCTAAATGCATGGGGATTTTATTTTGTCTTTAATGTTAGCTTGCAAACTCAAATACTGTCTTGGTAAGCCTCATAATGAATTGTTTGGGGAAAAAAAGAAAAACATCGTGATGCGTATCGTGTATCGCCGAAAGGTCAGAAAATATCGTGATATCATATTTAGGCCATATCGCCCAGCCCTAATATTATACCATATATATCAACCCCTCCATGCTCTGTCTCAGCGGTTTTCACCCGCAAGACCACCCGCATTTCATTGTATACTTGTATGCCGTGACAATTAAAACTCTTGACTTGACTTGACTTGACTTGACTTGACTTGACTTGACTTGACTTGACTTGACTTGACTTGACTTTCACTGTTGCCTTCTGGCCGTCGTTATGACGTCCCACCAAGTAGGACCAACCGCTACGCCAAATCTTTTGTCCCCTCGGCTATCAGACTTTTAAACACAGACAGTAGTCATTTTAAGTATCCTTTGCACTTGGTTGTCTGTTTTTACTTTTACTTTTATTGCTGGATTGTATCACATGGAGTGTTTCTCTTTTTATTTTCCGTGCTGTCGTTGAGATGTTTTGTTGTTTGTTTGTTTTTGTTGCTTGTTGGTGAAGCTGCAAATATGAATTGCCCCACGGGGATCAATAAAGTTGTCTGAATCTGAATCTGAATATATACAAATAATAAACCCCTAATCCCCCCTCCCTCCGAGTGTCGTACAGGACTGTGTTCCATAGACACAACCTTCGCGTTTAACTCCCTCCCTTAAACCACCGGATAGCCCAGAATGAGCCATTTATCCTTAACTTTCCTATGTATACCATAGGATCTAACATTCTAAATTCTACCATAAGTAGAATGTCAACTGTGGCTTGGCCACTCTCCCGTTAAATAAAAATGAAAATAAAATAAAAATAAAAATAAAGACTAAAAATAAGCTTCAATTATCATACCATAATCACTTACATTTTATAAGAACTTGTGTAATTTATAGTAACCCAAGAATAATAGAGAGGTATTGAACTGAATAGAGAACCTCAAAAAATCAGAGAAAAGAAAAAAATGTAAACCTTAAAGATTTGAGACACGAGTTGGAAACCAGGATAAAGAAACAACAAAGTGATAGGAAATTGGAAGAGGAAAAGCATGAAGCCGAACACGCAGCCAGGCGCGCAGCCGAGCGAGCAGCCAAGCGAGCAGCCAAGCGAGCAGCCAAGCAAGCGGCCAGGCGGGCATCATCGATGGGAGTCTTGGCTGAGAGGCGCAACTTTGAACCGGCCAATGAATATCACAACAATGATGCTGATGATGTTTTTACTAATCACTGTGTTAATTTCAGCTCCAAGGAGTGCGAGCACAAAATACATAAACCCCCCCTTGAACTTCGCAAACCGTGGTCGGAGTCCAGAGGAAAGGACAGCGATGAAGAAGAGGGCAACGAGGATGAGGATGACTATTCGATCGCACCTCATGTTCCCTCCAGGGAGTGGATGGTGGAGGGTGACCTGTTGGGTCCTACCCAGACTTCCTCAGAATGAGCCAGATGACAATGGTGAGGAAGAGGACGGCGTCGATGATGACGTCGATGATGATGAAGAAGAGGACGACAAAGCGAGCGCGCCTCATGTTCCCTCCAAGGAGTGGAGGGTGACCTGATGGGTCCTACCCTGAGACTTTCTCAGAATGAACCAGATGACAATGGTGATGTGGGCGGTGAGGAAGAGGACGGCGTCGATGATGACGTCGATGATGATGATGAAGAAGAGGACGACAAAGCGATCGCGCCTCATGTTCCCTCCAAGGAGTGGATTGTTCCTCAGACAGTTCCTCAGAATTAACTAGACGATGATGATGATGGTGGTGGTGAGGAGGACGGCGTCGATGACGTCAATGATGAAGAAGAGGACGGCGTCGATGACGAAAACAAACTGCATAGTCAACATGATTAAGAAGAGGACAGTGAGGAGGAGGACAGTGATGGCGAGGAGGACGGTGATGGCGAGGAGGACAGTGAGGAGGAGGACAGTGATGAAGGAGAGGAGGACAGTGAGGAGGAGGACAGTGATGAAGGAGAGGAGGACAGTGATGAAGACGAGGAGGAGGACAGTGATAAAGAAGAGGAAGACGATAGAGTAGAAGAGGTGGACCAGTGGCCAAGCCATACTGCTAAAACAAGATGTGCTGCCCCTGCTGGTCGAAGCCGGCATGTGCTGCCAACAACCTCTCATACCCAAGCCCCTCAGTCTCACACTGATCTACATCAAACAAGCATAGAAGTGCATCTCCCAAAACGTAGCTCTACTCTGCGAGGACCTGCTGAGGTCAAGAGTGTTGGAGGAAATGGCAAGCCAACGGGAAAGAGCAGAATCAAGATAGAATTATCAGAAGAAAAGGAGGCGTGTTCAGTTGAACACCATGACAAAAGTGTTCTGATATCTGATGAAGATGAAGAGGATGAAGGACAAAAGAGGTTGAAACGGGTATGTCAACCGGCAGTGGAATGGTTTCTCTGGAAGCCCATGGTGTTACCGGGGCCGGTGATGACCAAACACTTGCAATCATGCCAGTTTCCAAGAGAAAGAATTATAAGAGAAGACGGAGCAGGGAAACCTGGGAAAGCCGGCTGAGACTTCCTGACCGACTTACCGCCGACAGTCCTGATGACTCTGATGGAAGGTCACAACCAGTGATCATATGCCTATCAGAGCTATAGGGCTCTGTTGAACAATGAATAAACATTGAATAGACATATGCATATAGCCTATCAGAGCTATATGGCTCTGTTATAAAGAAAAAAGGAAAAGAAAAAGGACATTATGTTTTTGGCTCAAATAGATTTTGTGTTTATAATAATAACGGAACCGGTTGTTGGACCGGAGCCTGACCAACAGCCTAATGCTTTGAAACATTTTGAATGTTATTGACTGTTACTTGACTCACTAACTGATTTGTTCTTCCCATTCTCAGGGACAACAGGTGAAAACAACAGGACCCAGTCAAGTTTCTATGTGTTTAGAACTATGATTTGATATTGATTATTTATGAGGACATTAGCATTGACTGTAGGTTATGTCGGCTTCTTTGCCTCTTTGATGCATATATAATTTTATAATTGTGTTTTGGTGCACAATTAAGGGGCCGGTGTGTAGAGGCAGAAACCGACTTGGTGGATTTATATATTATTATATTATTATTATATATATATTATATTATATATATATATTAGAACCATGCACTGAACCATTTATGTTTGGACACTAGGGGGCTCACCACCCAATATAGCTATAAGTATCCTAGGTGATTACTGCAATCTAACACTGTTTCACTGTTGGAACTGACCACGGAGCAATTGACGACTGTTCTGTTTAAACCTTAATTTACTATCATTTACCTTTGGACAACAATAAACCCTGTAAACCGAACCGGCGGAAACTTTGGACATTCAATTCATTCAACATCACAACTTTGGTACAGCGTGAAAAGGCACATTAGCGGGTGCATCATGGACGACTGTCAGCACACCCAGGAATGACAGTCGGCCACTACACAATTCTTATAAAAAAAAAAGTCCCGGATATACATAAACATTAATTGGCATAGATCTCCAACACATTGATCACTTTAGGCACACCCTGAAACCAGTAACATCACAAATATGAAGCGGGTAATTACCCATAAAAATAATAAACCTTTCATGGGTTTATTTACAATAATAATAATTCATTTTATTTATAAAGCACTTTTCATTGTGAAACAAAGGTATGCAGAGTTTCTTGTCCTCCTGATTAATGCAATGGTGTATGTGTTGTGATGATCTCATTCAAGGAGCACTACAAGCGCGCACACACACACACAGTTTGTTGTTTTTGTTCTATTAGTGATTTACACACTTTCTCAGTTGGTTCATTATAAAATATACAAACCTGAAAACAAAAGCACTTAAATGTTAAATAAAAGGACCACAGTAATGAGGCAGGAGAAACATATTTTTTTGCACTATAATGGTAAAATCGTTATATTCTGTGCCCCTAAATTTCTCATTTAGGGGCAACTGTGCCCCTGGTGAAAAAGCTTAGCGTACAGCCCTGTATGGATCACTGCCATAACGCAATAATCGATATGATTTCTGCGTTTATTGCGCCTAACAAACGGATCTAGGTGATTGGCGTCGAATAATTGGGATCTTTCTCCTCCAGTCTCATCGGCGCACGGTAAGAGGGCAGTAACGTTATTTTCAACCCGATTGTTTATTCATTTCACTGCAAACAGTCTGATCAATATATCAACCCATAGTAAATAAAGCCGTTACTGACGATCAAGGAATTATAAACTACCCCCCCCCCCCTTTCCTCCGTGCATGATGAAGCATAATGTATACCGATCATATACATTTGAATTTTTTAATATAGCGTGTATGGGAAAGAAACGCCAATCGATAATCTATATGCTTCAGGGCCTATAACTACTGTTTTTGGAATTACAGCTGAAAAGATTAAAAACATACTTATATTCTCGAAGGTATTAACACAACAATGTATGAATGAAAAAATATAACGTTCCCACATCCTGAACGATAGATAATCGATGTTGAATGGGCCATAGTAATGTCAATATAGCAATACAATTTAAAAAGTTATAGCCCTGCAAAGAAGGTAAACATCTCCATAGGCTTTCAACGGTGGCAGACTGGGTATAATGATGGGCATACTGCGTGGCAATCAATGTGTTAAGGCAATCATAACCCAGGCCTATAAATGATGAACTATGTTCACTACACCAAAGCGATGGAACCATGGACTCAAAAGGCCCTAATTTCACTGTTGCCGAAACCTGCGCTACTAGAGGGTGTTGGGTGCCATTTTGACTCGATAGTAGGGAGCTTTAGTTCTGCTAAGGGTGGAGAACTTACCAACAAAAAGAAAAATTATATTTGGGTAGAAATCACCCAGAATGTGAATGCCATGGGGTCTGGCCAGAAGAGGACCACAGAGCAAGTGAAAGCTACCGGTAGATGGAAGAATCTTAGGGCCAGGGCAACAAAGGACCACGCTGAAGCCAAAAACACCCAAACAGGCAACAAGCCCTTTAAGAGGGGTGATTACACATGTGTGGTACTTGACATTATTGGAGGTGAGAAGTCACAAACTCTGCATGGGATTCAAGGTGTTGTAGGGCAGAGGTTCTCAACAGATATATATATTATGATTTTTTATTCTTTTTGGATTACAGAAAATTATCACTAAAGTGCTATCTGTTGCAGCTGCACTGTTTTCCATGAAAATACCATAATTTTATAAGTTTGGGGGGGGGGGGGGTCCAGCCTCCTCATGTTACTTCTCCGGCAAGCCAACTGAAGAGACCCAAGTTGATCGCCGGCCCGGAAAACGCGTGGAATATATATTTACAGTACCCAACGCTGAATCAATAAACGCGATCGATATTTGGAATGGCGATCAGGAATTGGAATAATCTTTTTGGATAACATCTGAGGTAAGGAATCTATTTTACCAGTCTTAGGGTAATCAGAGCTTTTTTCACAGATATATCAACATGTGCCCTGTGTGTGTGTGTGTGTGTGTGTGTGTGTGCTCGCTGATCAGGAAATAAGATAATCGATTTTTCAGCCAGCTTCCCTAGCGTGCATAAGTACACATATACTATTGATAATCTAGCGTTTATTTGAAAACGATTCATAAATAGGCAGAAAAATTACAGCGTTTTTGTGTATGCCAGAATATTCCAGTAAAGGGCGATTATCACGGAATCTATTATTTTCCTGAAAAACTAGGGCTTTTCAAAATGCTATAAAACGGAAATGAACCGATAAAAAAAAAAAAAAAAAAAAACAATCAGTCTCGACAATGTTGACTGCAAACAAGTCATTGATAAACGACGGGCAGATTAGACACATAGCCATAATTTAAGACAGAGATTATGCGTTCACAACGCTATCATTGAAGTGGGTGGCGGCATTCAACCATGTTTTGACCATGTTATGGCCGGTAATCAAAGTGTTAATAAAACACAGAAAAGGATCACCAAGTTACTCTGGATTAAAAAAAAAAACTTTACAGACAACATTGAGACAAAGCTTCCTGACACATCTCCATCCAAATTCTTTGAAGAACTCATTGAAATCTCATCTGATACCACCTGGAGAGCTCGTTTCAGAGTGTGGTGCTGAGTACCAAGTATCTCATGATGCAGCAGTTAAGGTGTTGATACCATTCAGCACCACATATCTGTGTGAAGCTGGCTTTTCATCCATGACAGCTCTGAAAACAAAATATAGGGCCAAGTTGAGCCTTGAGGATGACATGCGTGTTGCCTTGTCAAAGATCTCCCCACATATTGACAGTATTATTAGCCAGCAGCAGCAGCAGACCTCGCATTGAGCTAGAAATGTCCACTGAGTGAACGAGTGCTTATTTTCTGTATTTATTTATATTTTTTGAGAAATGGTAACTTGGTGATCCTTTTCTGTGAAATGGTCACACTTATCCAAATATGCTATTTTTATGGAGAACAGTGCAACTGCAACAGATAGCACTTTAGTGATCCTTTTCTGTATTTAAAAAAAAAACATGATTTTCAGTTTTTGAGAAATGGTCACACTTATCCAAATATGCTATTTTTATGGAAAAGAGTGCAGCTGCAACAGATAGCACTTTAGTGATAATTTTCTGTAATTTTATTTAAAGAAATATGCTATTTGATTTACTACTACAAGCAGTGTAATGTCAACAGTACTACGCCATTTAGACCTGAAACACCTGTTAATAATGCATTATATAGCCTGCATATACACAAACGTGTTTCCCGGTTTCTTAAATAAATATTATTCTGAAAACAAGCACTTTTGTCATCATTGTAGCAAAAAAGACAGGACCGGAAAAGTCTTTATCGTATGTAGGGGTGCCCTGGAATATTTTATTGAACACAGGGGTGCCTTGGCAGCGGAAAGGTTGAGAACCCGGATGGTGAGCCCCATCATTGAGGAAGAAGGTGGATCCTCACTGGCAGGGGCGGTTCTAGCATCAGACCTTTAGGGGGGCTCAGCCCTTAGAGCAGTAGCATAATTTCACTAAATGCCATGGTCAGGCAAGGGAGGCGGCGGGGGGGGGGGTAAAGGCTTGGTGGATTTTTTGTGTGTGTGCAATAGTAAATTTTGGTGAGTTGTTTCTATATAATTCACTTATGACATTTAGGTAACATTAATGAACAACTACAGTATTAAGGAGACAACTAGATTATGTAAGTAGTAAACCTATTATTTTGTATTTCAGTCGATCATAATGATCATGATCATATTACGGAGCGCTCACTGTGTTCGAGAGAGAAAGAGGGAGAGAAAGAGAGGGAGAGAGAGAGAGATAGAGAGGGAGAGAGAGACTCACATTTTCGTATATCCTGACATTACACACACTTCTGCAGTCCCTCCCGCCGTCCCTCTCTCTCTCTCCATCTATCTCTCTCCCTCTCTCTCCTTCCCTCTCCTCGCTAGTTCTCTGCCTGTCAAACCCTGTTTGAGGAAGTGTCGGGTTACACTATGCCTACGTCCCCGACACACACGCAGTCAAGTTTGTGTATGTGTGTGTGTCCGACGAGGGAGAGAGATGGCGCACACACATTACACACACTTCTGCAGTCCCTCCCGCCATCTCTATCTCTCCCTCTCGCCCGTTCTCTGCCTGTGAAAACCCGTTTGAGGAAGTGTCGGGTTACACTGCACTACAACCATAGAGGGGGCGTTACTGCAGATCAATGCTATGTCGACGTCACAGAAACCGTCAAATCAGAACAGTTTAGTTGAGTGAGGGAAGATCTCGTGAACTCGAGACTAGATTGATGAGTCAATATGGTCATTAGAGACACAGACCCATTGATACTAACCTGTATTACTATAAAACCATGCTAAACACAGAAAGAAGGCATTTATAATGCATGTCCCCTTTAAATCAACTTTCCAGCCCCTGTCAACTGTCAAATGATGTCAACTGTCAACCTGAATTAACATTCAGTATTCAATATGGTCTGATATTAACATTCAGTATTCAATATTGTCTGATTCAATATTAACATTCAGTATTCAAGTAGAACAGCTAGCTAGCCGTTGTGGACACTCACCTTTCCACAGCAAAACGGTAGGCAAGGTACCTTGGTTGAGAAATGCAGGTTTCAGTCTATGTGTTGTAGGATAGACAGTCTATCTATCCTGTCTCAAGATGCACAATGAGACTCCACATGTATCGGAGGAGGCATGTGGTAGTTCTACACCCTCCCCAGGCCGACAGTGGGGCAATGCGCGCAACGACCAGGAAGGGAATTGGCATAACGACTAAATTGGGATGGGTGAAAAATACAGAAAAGCCTGAAAAAAAGGAATGAAAAAAAGCGTCCGCTAAATGTAAATGTAAAATGTTGGGACTAATGTTTGTTAACGCCGTGTCCACAGGTGACCATCGTGGTGCTGGGAAACAAGCTGGACAAGCAGGACCAGAGGAAAGTGGACTCTAACATGGCCCAGAACTGGGCCAAGACCGAGAAGGTGCGTCTGTGGGAGGTCTCCGTGGCGGATCGGCGCACACTCATCGAGCCCTTCGTCTACCTCGCCAGCAAGATGACCCAGCCCCAGAGCAAGTCCACTTTCCCCCTCAGTCGTAACAAGAACAAGGGGAGCGGATCTGTAGACAGCTGAGGGACCGTGGGAGTGTCTGGAGGGTGAAGGAGGCAGGGAGGGAGGATAAAGGAAGACTGGGGGATATTCAAGGGGGCACTGAAAAGTTGGGGAATGTGGATATTGTATAGAGGTCAGGAAGTAAGCAAGTTATGAGGAGGAGAGGTTATTATAATGAAAGAAAACAAGACAGGATGATTGTATGTGGACTCCCTTGTATAAATTAGCGCACGCAGACATTTATATCACTGCAGCTATACACGGACTGTTTCAGAAATGGAGACATTTACGTAAATTGCTAATTTCTTTGCATCATGTAAAATGTTGATATCCATGTTAAAGGTCCCCTGTCTTATAAATAGCCTTTTCCAGTGTTTAGCATTGTTTTCTAGCAATGGGGGTTTGTATCAATGGGGTCTGTGTCTCTAATTCTCATTTTGGCGGATTGCTCCAATTCAGTTGAGACAATATCCTCCCCCAGTGAACTAAGCCATTCTGATTTGACTCGCTATCCTACGTAGCACTCAACAACAGAGCGAGTGGAAATACTTCCTCAAACGGGTTGATGTGCACGGGTGCCGACAGAGAGAATCAACAATTCGCTCAACAACGGAACAGTGGGAATAATGCGGAAGCAGTCTCCCTGTCCCTGACTCTCCCTCTCTCTCTCTCTCCACGGTCCACCTGCAGCATTTTACACACAATCGCAGTCAAGCCGCTCACACAGACACGCACACGTGCGCACGGAGCGATGTATCCTCTCTCTCTCCCCACGGTCCACCTGCAGCATTTTACACACAATCGCAGTCGAGCCGCTCACACAGACACTCACACACGCGCACGGAGTGATTTATCCTCTCTCTCTCCCTCTCTCTCTCGCTCGTTCTCTCTCGCTCTCTCGTATACATGTATCATGCTGTGTGGGTGACTGTCACTCAAAGCGCTTATGGGCGGAGCCCAGCCCAAAAAAGCTTGACATTCTTTTTTTATCTACTTTTTCTCCTCCTTTTTCTGTGATTTCTTTTTCTCCCCATCCCAATTTTACCTCTCGTGCCAATTCTCCCTCTCCTGTCCTGATCGTTGCTCGCATATGCCCCCCACTGGCCGGTTGTAGGGAGAATAGAAGCCTTGCATCACATGTCCCCATTGACGAGCGCAATGTCCGCTGCGCCACCCAGCCGCCCAACAGTTTGAAATCTTGAAGTGGGAAAATGCTGCTCTAGAGTACTTGATTAGAAATATAAAACAATGAATGTTTTTGAAAAAAACTTTACAGATGTGTTCCATAGACTCACAGGAATTGTGTAAAGTTGCCCAAATAGTGAAAGGAATAGCAAGACACGGGACCTTTAATATAAATGGATTGATAGGTGGGGAGTGTGTTGGGGTGACATGTACAGTAAGTAATGATGTAAATGTATTGTGTGTTAATTAGGAGGTTTGTTACACTACTGGTATGCTATCTGCTCAGTTCACTGTGGGAACGTTTAAGAACACAGATTTGACATTCCTAAAAACTTCTGAGAAAATCCATTCCTTTTTTTTGGCTTGTTGTATTTCAACACATTTGCCAGAAACACATACTGCCTTCTGTACAGGCTTTGACCTTTCTGAGGTTAGACAAAAATATTGACGTTATGATGAAAGACTGTCATAGGACTAGGACTTTTCTTTTTTTTGTCTCAAAGAGAGAAGGAATTCTCCAGGCTCAGGTGCACAGAAAGACAGTACCTTTTGAGTTGTGAAGAACAAAAGCCTTAAATCAGCATGTAAGATGATATATTATTATATCAGAAACTGATTTTATATTATATTATCAATGAGAATTAACGTTCAACATTTAGATACAGTGCTGTAAAACAACAAATAATTATTTTTAAATGTACGTTAGATGATTATCACTGCAGGCATGAGGTTAGGATGAAGACATTTTGCACAGCATTTCACACTCAAAAGGGAAATACATACGTGAACATTGGTTTGTGATTTTACATGGATACATACGTAAACATTGTTTTGTGACTTTACATGGATACATACGTAAACATTGGTTTGTGACTTTTCATGATGTTGACACTCATTTGTGAATATCACTGCATTTATGTTACAATATAATATCCATTAAAATCCTTAATTACATTTGCATGTTTTGTAAACAAATAAAATGTTGTTCTTCTGTGCCTAAATGGTAGCTGAGTGATTCTCTGTAAAGGGTGTGTGTTGGGATTCATCATTAATTTAAAGAAATACCCCAATTCATTTAATTTCTAATAATTTTCTATGATAGGGGGGTTGTTAAACATTCAGGAAAACATATTTTCCCACCTTAGGCATACATTTCCAATAACCCAGGGTTGTACGTAAACTTTTTTTGCACATAGCACTGGTGCTACAGAGGTTGATAGTTTTGTAGCACAGGCCAAAATCTTGTAGCACGAGTATAAAACGTATCTAAAATCTCTAAAAACAACCACACGGAGTGCAGTTCGTCACTTAAATATGTATGTGACTGGCAAAGGACATGAATCTTGCATACAGGGCACACAAAATCCAAACCTTAACACTTTCAGAGCCGTTGCTTAACCTTGATTTACCCGTTGAATGCCACCATCCACTTCAATGTTAGCTTAAAAACGCCTAATCTATGTTTTAAATAAAATTATTATGTGTCTAATCTGCCCATCGCTTTATCAATGACTCGTTTGCAGTCAACATTGTCGAAGCGGATTGTTTTTTTATCGGTTCATTTTCGTTTTATAGCATTTTGAAAAGCCCTCGTTTTCAAGGAAAATATAAAGATTCCATGGTTTTTCTGCCTATTTAATTACATTAATTACATCATCCAACATTGTTTAAAGGATTAAGACATTCGCTGTGACAAATTATATTTAGTCGTTATGACGCTATCAACATATCCATTTGTTAAAGATTATTGTCCGCCATCTTGTTTTCTCCGAAGAATCCGCACGGCGGAGTGATGTGATTCGGTTGTGGCCGGGTCGTGGATTGTGCCCTATACATACATGTAAATGGACTGTTTCAGCCAATCAGAATCGAGAAATGTGCATGCCGTTGTATAAACAGGGATAGACGATAGGGGGCGCTTTTTTCCATTCTGAGCTCCTGTAGGAGCTGGTGTACCAACGGGAGACTCTGTTGATGAAATATGATTTCAGATAAATAATAAAACTAATAAAACGATATTTGTCGTCGTCTGCACTCAGTGGGGGGGCTAATACAACGAGATATGTCGTCCGTGGCACTGAAAGGGTTAACAAGAAATGTTTTCAGACAAACATTTTCTCTTTATCTGCCCATAATGGTAAATTGCAGGGACATAACAAATGTATACAATAAATCAATATGTTACCCTTCGAATTAGCAGTGCAAATCTGTTTAAATTTGTCATACAATGTTTTTTTATTGAGAAAGTGTGTAAATCACTAATAGAACAAAAACAACGAACTGTGTGTGTGCGCTTGTAATACTCCTTGAATGAGATCATCACACACACACACACACACACGATTGCATTAATCAGGAGTACAAGGAACTCTGCATACCTTTGTTTCACAATGAAAAGTGCTTTATAAATAAAATGAAATATTATTATTGTAAATAACCCCATGAAAGGTTTATTATTTGTATGGGTAATTAATTATTTGTGATGTTACTGGTTTCAGTGTGTGCCTAAAGTGATCAATGTAGATGATATAGAGATCTATGCCAATTAATGTTTATGTATATCAGGGACTTTTATTATAAGAATTGATAGAGGCCTACTACGGTATATGTGACCTTTATTTTGAAAACCGTGTCTCCGTGTAGCGACGCAACCATTTTTACGTTTGCGCTTTTGATAGTGTAATGTTCAGTTCAACTTAGCTCGAAGGAAAGACGCTAATCAAAAAGGTTTAATGGACCGGCCATAGCTCTTACGGTGCGACTTTGATTGTTTATAGAAGAGGAATGTAATACTATGCAAAACGAGAAATAAACAGTGATTTTATCAGCAGTAAGTTGCAAGCCACTTTCATATACGGGAAACAGTGACAATTATTAATATGACCTTATTTGCATATTGTCTCGTTATTAGATAGATAGATAGATAGATAGATAGATAGATAGATAGATAGATAGATAGATAGATAGATAGATGGATGGATGGATGGATGGATGGATGGATGGATGGATAGATAGATAGATAGATAGATAGATAGATAGATAGATAGATAGATAGATAGATAGATAGATAGATAGATAGATAGATAGATAGATAGATAGATAGATAGATAGATAGATAGATAGATAGATAGATAGATAGATAGATAGATAGATAGATAGATAGATAGATAGATAGATAGATAGATAGATAGATAGATAGATAGATAGATAGATAGATAGATAGATCGATCGATCGATCGATCGATCGATCGATCGATAGATAGATAGATACTTTATTGATCCCTGGAGGGAAATTTAAGTAGACAGTATTTAAGTATTGAAAAACGTCCTAATAGTGGGCTCACCTAATGCATGGCTATGCTCTAGTTCCTGTTGCCCGATCAGCTTGTTCGTTGGCTTTCCATTTATAAATAAATTATAAATGGAAAGCCAACGAACAAGCTGATTATAAATTATAATGATTAGAACGTAGACCATTTCACATTATTTGTTAAGTATCCGTGTCCCCGTCAATCATCACTGCCAGGTCCGACTTAATTTCATCGGCTATGCTATGGTCTCTTATCATCTCTCCACATCGGACATGGTTGTCATAAGATGGACTGATATCCACTCCGTTCAAGATTCAAGAGTTTATTCATCACATACATACCAGGGCATACAGTAAAATGCGGTGGTTCTTCTTGCAGAGCAAAATTAGCGGCTTAAACTTATTGAAAGGAAGTTCTTCTTTGGCGATGCAATAGGCCACATTCATTTTCATCTTCACAGAGTTTCGTTTAGATTGTTCGCTAGGAATTATGGGATTTGGTGTTGGATGTATGGACTCTACGCAGATGGGGACATGGTCTTTAATAGCACGATAGACTACAACTACCAAGTAGAATAGCGTGGCCCATTGATTCACTTCACACGCACTTAATTTTTTTCACACACAGGCTATCGCACGGGTGCTACAGTAAATTCATTCATCGCACAGACTGATTTTTTCGTAGCACGTGCAACATATGTCACACTGTACAGCCCTGAATAACCGTTAGGCCTTTTTTACGGCAACAATTATTTGAGTTCAACCCTGTCACAGACAACCTGGAGCATGTGTGAATATGATTTGAAAAGATACCTTTTTTTAGTAGTGCCTCACTAGTCAGATACATTGTTTAATATCACTAATTGTAAGTAGAAATATTATTTAAGGTTTAAGACTTCCGGTTTTGAGATGTGTGGGTAGTGGACCAGTGTCAGAGCCCCCTGTCAAAAAACATCAAAAAAGGGAAGTAAAACTAACTAAAACAAAAGAAAAAGTGACAATTCAAGGATATAAGAGAAAAGGAAGGATGAACACGAGAAAGAGCGAGAAAAAAAGGACCCCAGAAGAAGTACAAACACCGGAGGAAAGATCTCGGCACGAGAAAATGGCGGAGGAGGTAGATCAGGCGAGCATGACGCAGGAAGATAGGGATGTAGAGCCCGCGGAACCCGCCTGGATAGCGAAGATGCAAGCGAACATACAAGCGAGCATACAAGCTAGCGTACAAGCTGGTAACCAAGAGATACGAGCTAGCATACAAGCTAACGTGGTGAGTAACCAAAAGGCTATCCAAGAGCTAAAAGCTAGCATGCAAGCTAACGCAAAGGATATCCAAGCTATACAAACTAGCATACAAGCTAGCATGCAAGCTAACACGCAGGACATGCAAGATAGCGCGTTGACTAGCCAACAGGCTAACACAACAGCTAACCAAGAGCTACAAACTAGCATACAAGCTATCCAGGCGAACATCGATGGACTCAGGGAAGAGTTAAAGAAAGGTCAGGACGAGCTCAGAGAGGAAATGGATAAGGGACTCGAGGCAATGGATGGAAAACTACAGGAACAAGAGAAAGACAAAGATGTTGGAAGGAAGGACGGCTGAAACCGAGGAATGGACTACAGAAATACAAGATATTCTAAAGGAGACGCTCGAACAACAGAACATATTGAGAGAAAAGTTAATGGACTTGGAGGGGAGGTCGAGGAGAAACAACATACGAATATGGGGACTGAAAGAAGGGATGGAAGGAGACTCTATGATCAAATATGTAGACAGCCTAATTCGAAGAGAATTGAAGATGGCAGAACTCGACAAGACGGGGATTCAAAGAGCACACAGGACACTGGCGCCGAAGCCGCGGTTGGACAAACCACCGAGAGCAGTTATAGTTAATTTCTTGGAATTCGAAGTCAAGGAAAACATCCTCAGAGCAGCCTGGCAGACGAAGATGGAGGTCGAGGGACAGAAAGTAACCTTCGACCATGACTATGCGTCAGAGGTTGCGGTAAAGCGTCGGAGCTACGTTCAGATAAAAAAGATTCTGAAAGAAAAAGGAATCAGATTTCAATCACCAATGACCACGCTGAAGGTCCATTGGAATGAAGGCGCAAAGGTGTACGGCGACGTGCGAGGGACATGGGCCGAAGAGGATGGAAGGTGCCGGGAGGAGAAGAGGAGACCGACGCTGTTGCAGAGGTTGGAGAGAACGAGGAGATGGACCAGGGTCGGGGGACGAGGAGGAGGCGAGGAGAACGGGAAGGTGAAGGGGATCTACTACTATCTACGGGATACGCTACTGGAAATCAGGAAATCAGCGTTTGGATTACACATTTTTGACAACCCTCTGCCCGAGGAGCTACATGCCGACGGCACCTTACCTGGCTGGGGAGGCCACGCACGGAACCGAGGCACCCGACACGAACATCGTCGCAGCAGACCGGCATCCCCCCGCCATCGGAGAAGCCCTCCCAAGCCTGCACTGCCGTCTCTATGGCTCGCCAATGTCCGATCACTTAGGAATAAGTTCGACGAACTTCTACTGCTGATCCAAACCAACCTGGATTTCAAGAACTGCTCGGCGATCTGCCTCACAGAGACATGGCTGGATGAATCGGTGACCGACGCTGCAGTCTCCCCGCCCGGCTTCACATTATTCCGAGCCGACAAATCCGAGGCTCTCAGTCTGAAATCGATTGGCGGTGGAATCAGCTTCATGATCAACGAGCGCTGGTGCAATAATTCCACCCTTCTGCACAGGTACTGCTCGCCCCACCTCGAATTCATGTCTGTGAAATGCCGACCTTTTTACCTCCCCAGAGAGTTCGCCTCTGTAATCCTAACAGGAGTATATATTCCACCCACTCAGTCGACTGAAGTGAGCGACAGGGCTATCAACGAGCTGTCGCGCCATATCTCCGACCTGGAACGCAAGCACGCCGACTGTAACATCACGGTGCTGGGAGACTTTAATCGCACCAATTTATCTAAAGAACTCCCACATTATAAACAACAAATCGACCGTCCCACGAGAGAACAGCAGATACTCGACCACTGTTACAACACCATAACATCCGCCTATAGTGCGCAGGTAACAGCTCCCCTCGGAAACTCTGATCACGCTATGATTCAGCCTCTTAAAGACAGCTGGCCCACCCCACCCCCTCACCTATCCACCCCACTCACCATTGATATAGATACAGTGAGGAACCTCTTCCGGAGGCTGGATAAGGGCAAGGCAGCAGGCCCGGATAACATCTCACCTGCCTGCCTCAGTTATTGTTCTGACCAGCTAGCACCAGTCTACACTGGCATTTTCACCACCTCACTCCAGCAAATGCAGATCCCAGCCCTCTTCAAACAATCCATCATCATCCCCATACCCAAGAAAGGAAAAATATCTAGCCTTAATGACTACAGACCCGTGGCCTTGACGGCAGTAGCCATGAAGGTGCTGGAACGCATAGTCCTGTCAGTTTTAAAAACACTCACATCCCCCCTGATGGACCCTCTACAATTTGCCTATCGCACAAACCGGTCTACCGACGATGCAGTCAACCTGGCACTGCACTACACCCTTCAGCATCTGGAGACCAAAAACAGTTACGCCCGGATACTCTTTATTGACTTCAGCAGTGCCTTCAACACCATCGACCCCCTCATACTGTTCCAAACCCTGACCAACATGAACATTGCCCCCTCCCTCTGTTTCTGGCTGCTGGACACACTGAAGGGCCGCAAACAGGTAGTCCGCTACAACAACCTCACCTCTCTCCCTCTGACCACCAACATTGGGGTACCACAGGGGTGTGTTCTCTCCCCGTGGCTTTTTTCCCTCTACACAAACAACCTCTGATCAGCATCCCCCTCAGTCAAACCGCTAAAATACGCGGACGACACCACCATCCTAGGGCTGATCTCCAACAACAAGGAGGATGACTACCGGCTGGAGGTGGAGCGGACACTAACATGGTGCAGAGAACATAACCTGATACTCAACGAAAGCAAGACCGTTGAACTCATTATTGACTTTCGGAAAATCACACCCACTAAAACACCCATGCTCATCAATAACCAACCCATTTCAGCCACAGACACATTTAAATACTTAGGAACACACATCAGCAATAAACTCAACTGGGATCATCACACCACTCATCTACTTAAAACAGCCAATCAAAGATTATTTCACTTGAGACAACTCAAGAAGTACAAGGTTAGGAAGACGTTAATGATACAATTTTACACAGCCATAATATAAAACATCATTTCACTCTCCATCACTGTATGGTACGGCAACACACCCAAACACACACTACACAGACTAGACAGGATCATCATAAGGGCATCCAAAATCATTAACTGCACACTCCCCACCCTGGACTCCATACACAAACATCACACCATCACACGCACACACAAAATCATCAGTGACCCCCTGCACCCAGCTCATCACCTCTTCCAACTCCTCCCCTCTGGTAGGAGGTTCAGGTCACTAGGCAGCCGCACAGTTAGGTTCAACAACAGTTTCTTCCCCAAGGCCATACAATTACTTACATTTACATTTACATTTACATTTAGTCATTTAGCTGACGCTTTTATCCAAAGCGACTTACAAGTTCTGTACGACAAGCCATCAGGAAGGGCACAACTCTATCAGCTGAGCAACAATGTTCATCAAAGTGTTGAGTGCTACAGTGTAGGTTAGTTTATTAGGACAAGTGCATGACAGTACGGTTAGTTAGGGTTAGATTTTTTTATTGTTTTTTTTTTTTTTTTTTTTTAATTCAGATAATGGTTGAAGAAGTGCGTCTTTAGTCGACGGCGAAAGATTGGACGTGATTCGGCTGTCCTAACTGGGGTGGGTAGTTCATTCCACCATTGTGGGGCAAGGACTGAGAATAGGCGACTTCTCTTTGATGACCCTCCCGGAGCTTGGATAGGAGTAGGTCTGAGGCGGCCAGAAGATGCAGATGGAACTTAACTCCAACTCCTCCTAATTTCACCCCCTGCTGTTATGTTATGTATGTTATGTTATGTTTATGTTATGTTATGTTCCATGTGTCTTCCTATGTCTTTGTGGACTGTGGTGTATTGTCGCAGCTACCACCTGCACCGTGCTCGAATTCCATCGGCCTGGCCGTGTGGCAATAAAAGGAACTTGAACTTGATCTAAATCGATTCAAAGCAGATCAACTGAGAAGGAAGACGCAAAGACACGGAGAAGGGGGGCAGAGAGGAGACGAGAGGGGACACGGTGATCCAAGGGAGGATAAGTACAATACACACACAATACAGGTTAATGTATACATGAGAAGGACTGATGCAATGAGAAGATGGTAAAGTACATAACAGATAATTATACCAAAAGTTATAAAAAAAAAGAAAAAAGGACATGGAGATTCAAGACACATCAGACTGATATACATATGACACACACAATACAATAAGATGAAAACATGAAAAGGACTTATGCAAGGAGAAGATGGTAAAGTACATATGAGATAATTATACCGAAAGTTATTTAAAAAAAAAAAAGGACATGGGGATTCAAGAGATATATTGAGACGGACATGAAAGAACCACAGGATTACACGTGACGCATAATACAATTAGACGGGAACATGAAAGTGACTAATACAGAGCTTATGACCGGGAGCTCGGAGGTCACACACAGAACGAGTTGGACATATATAGTGCGCATTTATTTGCCACTAGGGGGAGCCCTCTCACTAGGAGAGCCACTACTCCCCACACACCAGCGGGGGAAAGAGGGGTACGAGTGAGACCCTCAAATACCATGGAAGTTCCAAGTGTTAATGTGGATGTTAATGTTTATTATGGTTATATGTATGTAAATCAGACGGAGATAGCAGAGGCTACAACCACAAATATAATTTTTAGTGCTGTCAGGCGATTAAAAAAATGTATCTAATTAATTACAGGATTTGTAATTAATTAATCTAATTAATCGCATTTTAATCGCATAACCATTTTATGCCTGATATTCTATATTCTATAATCATATTTCAAATTGCATGTGTCCGGATGGCAGAATTCAGTACTGTATCTACAAAACCTTCTGTTTAATCATTTTCCATCTATTAATTTGCTTAGATTTTTCAGGTCTGGTCAATTTGAGCATAGTGTTATTCACAGTCAAAGATAAAACTAAATTTGTATTGATATTCTCATTTGGTTCATTACAATTTACTCAAGCCTAGTAACAGACACAGTATTTCTGACACTGGGAATACATTCCCTGAGATCCATAGATGTCCCTAGAATCAGATACCAAGAACATGTAACGTGTCTCTTCAATGAATCTATCTACTAAAGTCTTAGGATCGTATAGTGGATCTCTATAGTATCTCTGCTGTTGTACTCACACGTTCTGTTCACTTGTCTTATAAATGATTTGGAGTCGGAGCCAGGCGCTAAAGGTACAAAGACAGTCTGGCCGTCGTTTATTGGAAGATCCACACAGCTTAAAGTTCTCGCCAACTTTTCTATTGTCTAAAAGCATCTGCAGCACGTCTCGATTGGATAGGTTTTCAGCGTAGGTTTTGGGGGTCGTCTCAAGATGATGCTCTCCGTGCGTCGACGTGGTCTGCTGGTCTCCGTGCGTCCTTTCCATGTCTCTCAACCTGTGGTAAATATAGGAATCACCCAAACCCCGCCCAGTGGTCGAGTCTCTGCCCCGTGATGTCACAGAACAGAGACTCCGGTTCCTGCTCTAATTGGCTTAACACGAAAGAACTGGGTTCCCTGACCAATAAGGAAGTGAAATGACTATTTTCGGCTCGTTCTTCCTTGTAATGAAACGGACTAACATTGAATTTTAATTGAATAAATGAATGAACACTTTGCTAACAGATTGCAGAATGGGTACAGCACAGCACAATACATACAATTCTGCCAAGGGGATATAGATCAGAGAAAGCCCTTTTGTCCATGTTTACATCAGGGTCCCCACTTTTCAATTCATAACACACACAACTTTCCAACAGATGAGAAATACAGTATTATTATTCTAGTTTTACCAAATGCTTTTTACTGTTACATTCCAGACTGTGCTAGACTATATAATCCTAATTCAGAATTAGACAATTGAGGTCACAGTTTTTCTGTGAAAACATGTGTACAATGTTTGATGCATAAACTCCATAGTTAATCAATGTATCAGGAGAAAAGGTAATAGTTGTTTTAATCTTACTTTGTCTTAGTTTAAGTTCTAAACCTCTATTTTGTTTAACTTGGTCTCCCCTCTAAGTGATTTGGGTCTTGCGAAGCAGCGTTACAAGGTGACCTTACAGAGGGGATGTGAACTAGTTTCCTTTTAGAATGATTTACCCAAGTGTCCCTGAATGCGACCCTCATACAGATGGAAATATAGTACCCACTCAACCTAACAGTGGGTATTCCAGAAAGGTCTGTTTGGACTGCTTAGCTAAAGTAAACAGAACTCTGGTGCCGGCCTTCAGGCCTGACTTAAAGTTAAGTATTGGGCCCTCCATCCCACTTTGTTGTGTGGGGAAAGAGGTTTCATTTGTTTGCCATTTGATCTGTTCTTATTTTTATGGTACTCTGGGCTTTTTCCTATAGCTGCTAGGTGAAGGGTGAAGGGTTGCACTGTTAGCCTTTGACTGAATTCTCCTATGGCCTTTCCCAAAAACCGCTAGATGATTTTGATCCCTCCTGTAATGCTTATACGGGTCATTTTGATCAATTTAATTTACGACACATGCAAATGGACCATATAAAAAAAAGTCTGTAATGTGTATTCTACGTTCTTATGGAATGAATGAGATAAAAAAAAATAATAAAAAAATAAAAATAAAAAATTGTAATTCATTTTGAGTTAATTTTCATAACGCGATAATTTGCTGTGTAATTAATTAATCTAATTAACGCGATAAACTGACAGCCCTAATTATTTTATGTGACATGGGTAGAACGGGAAAAGAAATATGACACAAGTTAAGGGTATAAAAATGATGTTGTTGAATGTGAATGGTATGAATAATCCGATCAAGAGGAGTAAGGTGATGACGAAACTTAAGAAAGAGGAGGCGCAGGTCATCTTCTTACAAGAAACACATCTAATATCACAAGAACATGAAAAGCTGAAGAGATTCGGGTATGAAAATCTGTTCTATAGTTCTTTTAAACAGAACCTTAGAAGAGGAGTAATGTTGACAGAATCCGGCTATAGGGCGACAATAATGTGGTCCAGAGGCATGGTTTCTATCTTTAGCCTTTAACTGGTATATCTCCCTATCTATGGGTGCGTGCAGATAGGCTGTTTTCACATCCATCTGATGTAAAATTAAATTGTCCTCAGCTGCTTTCTGCATCACTACCCTTATACTGGTCAGATTGGCTGTGGGGGAGAATGTTTCACTGTAGTCTATCCCCTCCCTCTGACTGTAACCCTTAGCTACAAACCTCGCTTTGTACTTGTCGTGGCCTTCAATACCCTCCTTGATTGAATACACCCATTTTCCTCCCACTGTCTGTCTGCCCTCTGGTAACTTGGTTAGAGTGAAGGTGTGGTTGTCCTCTAGGGACCTCATCTCCTCATCCATTGCTTTCTCCCATTTACTTGATTCAGGGGACACTATGGCCTCTTTAAAGGTCTGAGGTACCCCACTAACTACCCTGTAGCAGTAATCAACGGTGGTGGGTGTACTGTCCTCCTCGTCACTCCCTTTCCGGGCATAGTCTGTCAGATACTTTGGGGGTTTGTGTTCCCTTGAGGGATACCTCCCACTGCTTGGGGCACTTGATGTCACCCTCGGGTGCTCCTCGTCATCGCCCTCTGGGGGTGGCTGACTGTCTACAACCGTGCTAAGTACACTGGGCTGATGTGTCTCTGTTTCTACACACCTTACTCTGGAGTCCAGCTCTGGCTCCTCTGTCTGTGTCTCGCCCTCACATGTTGTGACAAACTTGACTAGCCTGTGTTTCTGCACTCCCCCTTTACCGGGATAATAAACCAGGAAAGCGGGGCTTCCCTTGTCATGCCCTACAAAGAGTCCTTTTTCACATCTGGACTCGAGCTTTCCTCTGTCCTGCAGGTACGCATAACACACTGATCCAAATCGGTGCATTCTGGCTAGATTACACTTCTTTCCTGTCAGTGCTGTATACGGGGTGGTGCCTGTGTGCTTATTAAACCACCTGTTTCTGGTGTAAGCGGCTTCTTGCACCGCATAGTGCCATAGACTCTTACATTTCGTAAATTACTGCCTACTAGCTTACACCTAGCCATTTCGAAAAGAGTGCGCCATTCCCTCTCTGTCACTCCGTTCTGGTGTGGGGAATATGGACATGACGTCTCGTGTCTTATCTTGTTCCTCCTCAACAGTGATTGGAACTCTCTGTTTGTGAATTCGGTTCCGTTGTCGGACCTCAAACATCTTACGTTACCATAAGGGGCTATGTCTGCCAGGAATTTTTCCGTGGCCTGCAGTGTGTCACTCTTTGCTTTAAGAAAGTAAACAAACACTGCCCCTGTGCACACGTCTGTAAAAGACTGTACAGTACATATCTAAAGCCTCCTATGGACTTGTTTCTTACTGGACCGGCAAGAACTGTGTTAACCAACGCAAGTAGTACCTTTACTTTTTCTTTTGGATTTCTGTTTCTCGATTGAGCAAACTTCCCCTTTATGCACACTACACATTCTTTATCAGGTCTACGCTTTTCACCTTCAATGTGCATGCCCTCTGTCACTGCTTGCAGTTTCAGTAAATCCTCGTAATTACAATGACCCATAATCTCATGCCATGTCTGAATATAGTGGCTGACAGTTACTTTACACATAGCATTGTCACCATTACACTTGTCATTGTCATTACACTCTGTTTTCAGGTAATACATTCTCTGATACACCTCTATGTCAAATCGTGTACCGTTGGGCTCTACAAGAACATTTTACCTTCAATGAAGAACACTCTGCCACCGTTCGCAGTAGCAGCTATTACAGAGAATAGTCCTTGTGGGAATGATGGTACATAGAGAGCGTTCTTTAACGTCACTGTACGCTGTCCGTGAGGCATACCTGTGCGTCTCCTCTCTCTTTCGCCAACCCGTAGGTGCGCTTTCCGTCTGCCAGCTCCATGCTGTGTCTCTCCGGGCGGAAAGTTTTGTCAAAGTTCTTGAACCGACTCCTGTCGTTGATGACGTGGGACGACGCACCTGTGTCCACGATCAGTCCCTTCCTCTGGGCCTGTTGCAGCTGCGTTGGCCTGGTGACGTACGCTGTCTGCGCCCCGGGGATGAAGCCCTCTCGTCCCGCTACTCTCCAGGCGTCGCCTCGATTCGTCTCACGCTGACCATTGCCGCCATCTTGTCCATGCGCGTGTCGCGCGCCCTGGTCGCGTTTCTTCATGCACACTCTGTCTGCATGCCGCATGGATCTGCAGAAGCCACACCAGACAGTCCTCATGCAGTTACCTCTCCGATGGCCTTTCTCTCCGCATCGCCAACACGCCAGCTCCGTCGTGGGCCTGGTCCTTTCCGTTGGCGTCGCTCGGGCCTTCAACACCCTCTCTCCCGCCTTCGCGGCGGCTGGGTGGGTATCTTCTGAGGCCTCGAAGTTTCTTAACTTGGCCTTGAACTGTCTCAGCGTCATGTCCGCTGAACCGTGTGTTACCAGGAGTGTGAACGGTTTGTACAGCTCCGGTAGTCCTCTCATCATCATCGCCATCATTAGCCCATCGCTTGGTGCTTCTCCTGCACTCCTCAATGGCGTTGTGATCTGCTCCGCTCTGTTGACGTATTCGGTCACAGTCTCGGTGTGCCCCTTCTTCAGGGCCGTTAGTGCTATGTGGAGGGCCACGACTTGGGGTCTTCCTCGCCCGATGTAATGCTCTCTCAACACCTCCAGGCTTTCTCAGCCTTTGTCTTTAGTGTCGCGGAATATCAGCCCCAAGCTGGTGTCGTCGAGCAGTGGCACTAACTCACAGTACGCGTCTGCGTTACGCTGGTCGTCCAGGGCTTGCTCTTCCGCCGTCAGGTCTCCCATGGGGGCTGCCAGGATCGTCTCCTTCAGTCCTGCACCGTGCATGCAGCATAGCATGCGCTCTTCCCAGAGCTCGTAGTCCTCTGCCTTGCCATTAAACGAGGGCCATTTGCTCCTTCCTTTGGTCGCCACAAGTTCTAAGACGGGGTTCTCACCTTCGCCTCCGTTGTGCTCAGCAGGCTCCGTCTCCCCCGGTGCCGCTTCCTCGGGGCTCTGCGCGCTGCTCTCCGGGCGGGTCCGCTTGTGCTCCAGCAGCCCGTCGGTGGGGTCGGTGCCCCGCTTCCTCTTGACGCGCAGGATCATCGTGTTGCTCTTTGATGGTGGGCGTAGCTTTTGCTCCTGTTGGCCTAGCGTCTAGCCACGCGGTACTCCCGGTGCTAACCTAGCCTATACTTTAGCTAAACTTGCTACCCTTATTATTTCACCCCGGTGTGATCTGGGCCCATAACCTGTTGACAGAATCCGGCTATAGGGCATGGTTTCTATCTTTAGCCTTTAACTGGCGTGGTTTATTTATTCACATGGTATGAGCAGTAACACATGAGTCCTCCTCTGTGAGAGGTAGGTGGGGGAGAGAGGTAGAGTAGGAGGAGACATCTCTATTTATACTCGCCACCTGGTGGTGTCTTGAGTGGCTCCGCCTAGAGCGCCCTCTAGTGGAAACAGTTATATTTTTGCAGTTAGACAGTTACTAACAATCCTACCTAGAACCTCTGACTTCAACAAGTAGCTATACTAATTAAGAACACAGTGAAGTTTGAAATGATCAGGGAAATAAGGGAGGTATGTAATGGTCAAGGGGAAAATGGAAGGTCAAATGGTAACACTAGTGAATGTGTATGCTCCACCAGACAGTGAGAAATATCTATTTGAAACGATCTTTGATATCATAGCTGTTGTGAAGGGCCATATTAAAAGCTGAGAATCTACGTTTATTGTTTTATATACCTTGTATATTATTTATATATACAAGTTATATCCCTTTAAGCCTGCGTTTGAATCCTAGTAATATTCACTTTCCTCATTGGATAACGTTCTCGGCGCCAGACGGCGCGCCCCTAAAGTCAGGTTCAAAGGCGAGTCCAGGCATGTTGGAACATGCCTGGAGACGGCGCATTGATTCGAGACGAGAACTGAGGTTTGGCACTAGAAAGCCACTTAAGTATATATATCGCGGCAGGTGCGAACAGCAGTGTGCGTTCGTCCGGTAAAACAGTGAAGTGCAAGCAGTTCGTCTAAACAGAGTGTTGTGAACCACGTGCGAAGTGAATAGTAAAGTGTCAGAGTTAATGCAGTAACGTCAAGTTCGACTTAGCTTAATGTGAAGTAAAGAGTCGTTATTTATTGTGCATCGTGCCAACAGCAGTTCGTTCGTGTGTAGCATTACCCAGCAGTTCGTTCGTTTAGTAGCTAGTGGAACCTTAGCCAGTGTGCGTGGACTAAATACATTGGTGCCAGTACACGAGGAGGGCCTAGTCGTGGAACCTACTGGACATGTGCATATTGGAACCGACGGCGGCGATTGCAGAACCAGTATTGGTTGGATTATAGTGATTGTGGAACGTACTACCTGGAGAAGAGCATCGTTAATACCCACTGTCGTTTGGATTTAACCACCTTGAGGATCTACTTCGGGCTGGCTTCGTGGACCGAAGCTAGCTGGCTATCGTCATTGCTATCGGGCAATTGGATTACAGTTATTGCTTTGTTGCTGAGCCTTTGGATTACAAGGACTGGATTCCGTACGAGAACCCCTTCTTCTTCAATTGAACAGACTGAGTATCCGAACATTCTTCTTCCCTCCAGAGCTTACATCTCTGGGAGGAAACCCCCTGTCTCCAGCGGTACCAGCGTTTCCCCCTATATTGCCATCCTACGCCAGGCGGCGTTTAGTCTAGTACCCCATCGTAGGAATTATTCATTCCAACTGACGTTTGCTACTGACTGACTTTATTCATATTCTTCGCCATACAAGCGCGACCTTAATTCCCATCTCTGTACAATTTGCTGCATAACAATAAATATTCTAAATGATATTTCTTTGTCACCGTGCCGTATTATTCTGAGTGTCTGCCATAATTAACTGTACTTTCTGGCAAGTAATAATAATGATAATTAGCAGTGGTTTAATCTATCACAATCTTTAATACAGTCAGGGTTTTGTAACCCCTCAGTTACAATAGCGTTGGAAGGGGAAGGGGTCCTGATCTGTACAGGTGATTTCAATGTAGTACTGAACTATGACATAGACACGACAAGCACAAAGAAATGGAGGACAAACATTAGCAAATATATGAATATACAAATGGCAGAATTAGGAATCATGGACATATGGAGAGCAATGCACATACTAGATAGAGAATACACACATTATTCACATCCACACACAACATATTCAAGGATAGACAATTTTCTCATGACAACAGGGGACAGATACAGGGTAGAAGAATGCAGGATAGGGGTAACGGACATATCAGATCATAGCGCAATATATCTGACAGTGAATCTTAAAAGTAGATGGAGAAATACAGTTTGGAGGCTGAATGTAGGACTATTAAATAACAAAGGTTTGGTTAATGAAGTAAAGGAAGACATAATTAGATACAGAGAAGAAAATGATAATGGAGAGGTAGACCCAAACATTTTATGGGATGCACTAAAGGTAGTAATACAGGGAAAATGTATAGCAAAGACGGCATTACTCAAGAGGGCTAGAATAGAGACATACCAGAACTTGATAAAGAAACTGAAAGAATTAGAGAAAGAACACCAAAGCTCAAATAACCAAAATACACTTAGAGAGGTAAAGGAAGTTAGAGGAAAGATAAACAAAGAGCTGCTGACAGAAATAGAGAAGAAAGTTGGATACATGAAGCAGACATACTATGAAGGGGGACCGAGAGCGACCAGACTTTTAGCTAGACGAATCAGGACACAACAAAAACTGAACACAATACACACAATAAGGGACACGAACACAAACAAAATACTGAGAGAACCAGCTGAAATAGAGAAGACATTTGAAGAATATTATAAGAAACTATACACACAACCGATAGCGGCAGGAGAAGAGGAGATAGAGAATTTTTTTGAAAAATTAGATCTACCATCGATAGGGAAGGAACAGAACGAAATATTAAATGCAGAGATCACAGAACAGGAAGTATGGAATGCGATCAGTAAAGCAAAGAGTAGTAAGTCACCGGGTAGCGACGGATTCCCCTCGGAATTCTACAAAACATTTAGACAGGAAATGAGCCCCATATTAGAAGCAGCATTCAGACACACAATGGAAAAAGGCACAATGCCACCTTCATGGAAAGAGGCCATAATTACTACAATTCCAAAAGAAGGGAAAGATAGAGAACTATGTAGCAGTTTCAGACCTGTGTCCATACTTAATGTAGATTACAAGATGTATACATCAATAATATCCAAAAGATTTGAGACATTTATGACAGATATTATAGACGAAGACCAGACCAGATTCATTAAAGGAAGACAGACACAGGATAACATAAGGAAGACAGTGCAGGTGGTAGAGTAGATACAAAAGGAAGGAGGAAGTGCAGTATTAGTTAGCCTAGATGCAGGAAAAGCTTTCGACAGTGTAAGCTGGATATTTCTATATAAAGTATTGGAGAAATTTGGATTAGACGCTATGAAAACAATTAGGGCATTATATCAAGAACCGACGGCTAGGATTAAGGTAAATGGTAGTTTGACGGACCGGATTAAACTAGAGAGAGCTACCAGACAGGGTTGTTGTCTTTCGCCGACGCTCTTCGATGTATTCATCGAACCACTGGCTCAACTAATTAGACAGACCAAAGACATCAAAGGGGTGGAGATAAGGGGAACAGAACATAAATTGGGACTGTTCGCAGACGACGTGATAGTGTATATGAGACAACCAGACACAAGCTTTCCGACACTGATGGATTTACTGACAGAATATGGATACTACTCAAGATATAGACTCAACGTGACGAAGACACAGACTTTAGCACTGAACTACACGCCAACGATAGAGATCAAAGAAAAATACTAAATTAAATGGGACATGGACAGGATCAAGTACCTAGGGGTGAACATTACAAGAAGGGTGGAGGGGTTATACGATGCAAACTATACACAGATCAATCAGAAAATCAAGAGAGACCTAGAAAGATGGACAGTAATGCCCCTAGATTTCAGCTCAAGGATCGAAATCATTAAGATGAACATATTACCAAGGTTATTATAACTATTTCAGTCTCTACCTATATTAATACCACAAAAACAAATCAGGGAATGGGACAAACAGATATCAAGATTCATTTGGGGGGGGGGAAAGGCCAAGGATCAGATATGTGACTCTACAACTACCAAAGGAAAAAGGAGGAATGGCAGTACCCAGTTTAGAAAGCTATTAATATGCAGCACAGCTTAGAACAGTAGCATGCTGGTGCAATGTGAATTATGAAGCCAAATGGAAAGATATAGAAACCAAAAGAGAGGGATTCAAAATGCAGGCACTGATAGGAGATAGGGAGCTGTTCAGAAGACAGGAACAACTACTAGACCCAAATTCACTATAAACATATGGAACACAATAGTAAAGAAATACAAGCTAGAAAAAGAATCCAAGATACTGAGGGGGGGGGTAACAGCAATATGTACAATGATAGAAGGAGGGGAGATGCACTCTACAAAAATTTTAAGAAAGATTTGGACTAGAGAATAGGGACCACTTTAGATATTTACAGATTAGAGATTACTATAACAAGGAAATAAAGCAAGACAGAGACAAAGAACAGAATGGGGTAATTAAGATAATGGTAAAATCATACGAAGGAAGGAAGGAAGGAAGGAAGGGGAGGGTGATATCAGCACTATATCAGGCAATAATGGACAGTAAGGGAAATACAACATTTGTATATAAAAGAAAAGTGGGAGAAAGAGTTAGAAATAGAGATAACAGAGGAGGAATGGTATAACACATGTAAGACACAACAATCAACTACAGGATCAAGGATATGGAGGGAGTTTGGGTGGAAAAACATAATTAGATTCTTTATAATGCCAGACATACAGGGCAATTACACACCAGCAAAGAAACCATGTTGGAGGGAGTGTGGACAAGAAATAGCGAACCACACACACATATTCTGGAGATTTCAGAAAATAAGGAACTACTGGGAAGAGATAGGAGAGATAATAAATGAAATAATAGGATGCGAAATACCCCATGAAGGCCAAGTGTTGTATCTGGGGAACCTATCACAGGAAGGAATTCAAGGGGAAGACAAATACTTGATTAAGATACTAATAGTGGCAGCCAAAAAAGCTTTAACTAAACTGTGGTACAGGGTAGAAGTGCCGACGAAGGAACAATGGATAGAGAGGGGATACAGGAAATGGAGAGAATCACGCATCTGCTGAGGCTGCAAGAAGAGAAGTTTGAATCGAAATGGGAAAAGTGGGAAGAATATAGGAGGGGAAGGAACGACATCACAGGGGATTGAAAAGGATACAAGGAAATGATGAAAAATGTAAATAAAGGATGCAAATATATGGACCGAAGGACCGATGCCACACTTTTTCTTTTCTCATTTTTGTATATCTGTTTTATTTTAATTTCTTGTTGATGAGTCTTTATAGTTTTGTATGCTGAAATGTATTGTCTATGTATGTTGTTGAAAAAAATGAAAATAAAAACTTAAGTTTAAAAAAAAAAAAAAAAAAAAAAAATTATTTAAAATTCCACTCTATTTGACCCTCAAAATATGACAAGTACTTTGGCCTGCACCCTTTATAATCAGAAATATGCACTAATGTTAGAAATGGATGATAATGTCATCCTCTAGTGATTACTCTACAAATTGTACACACAACTGAACAATTATTAATTACATATTTATTATGTGGGGCGACAGTGGCTCAGGAGGTAATCCGGAGATTCAAGGTTTGATTGCCGCTCCTTCCAGGCAGCATGTCGAAGTGTCCTTGAGCAAGACACTTAACCCCTAACTGCTCTCAATGAGCAGGTTGGCACCTTGCATGGTTGCCTCCGCTGTCGGTGTGTGAATGGGTAAAATGTTAGGAACAAATTGTAAAGCGCTTTGAATAAAATAACTATATAAATGCACCATTTACCATGTATTATCAAACTGTCAATACGAATCTAGCATGGAAAAGGGTTGAACACAGTGTGACAGGTTTGAACATGATTACAGGGTTGAAGGGACAATCAATACTGTAACATTTGATAGCTGCATATATTTTGACGGAATCGACATGGAATGACGGAAGCATGTGATGTCACAGAAAGCTAGCATTAGCTAAAATATAATATACTAATAATAAAATAAATGAATCGCCCTTTAGGCATCATTTGAAGACGCTGATTGGCAAAATTTACATTGCTATGTGCATTTATTTTTCAATTGGCTGCATTGTGCACTGACTGGGCGTCAGTGGGCGATGTTTCTATCACCCGGAAGAGGGGATGAACAGGAAGCACAAACTGATTTATATTTTAAACAGTAATTATTATTTATAAAAAAGATTTTTATTATAACTGATCTGGTCCATCGCTAACAAGAAAGAAAGGAAAGGTCTAGCACTCACAGAGGTGACAGGTTTGGGAGAGCATCGTCAGCAGGTTTGGGAGAGCATCACCAGCCAGGAAGTCACCTGGATTTATGTGTGGAAGATCCCAAGGCTTAGCTTCCTGATAAGGGGCACATATGACACCTTGCCCTACCTCTGGAACCTTCAGCTGCGGTATGGTAAAGAGGAGGCCTGCTGGCTCTGTGGAACCTTCAGCTGTGTTATGGTACAGAGGAGGCCTGCTGGCTCTGTGGAACCTTCAGCTGCGGTATGGTAAAGAGGAGGCCTGCTGGCTCTGTGGAACCTTCAGCTGTGTTATGGTACAGAGGAGGCCTGCTGGCTCTGTGGAACCTTCAGCTGCGGTATGGTAAAGAGGAGGCCTGCTGGCTCTGTGGAACCTTCAGCTGTGTTATGGTAAAGAGGAGGCCTGCTGGCTCTGTGGAACCTTCAGCTGCGTTATGGTAAAGAGGAGGCCTGCTGGCTCTGTGGAACCTTCAGCTGTGTTATGGTAAAGAGGAGGCCTGCTGGCTCTGTGGAACCTTCAGCTGCGTTATGGTAAAGAGGAGGCCTGCTGGCTCTGTGGAACCTTCAGCTGTGTTATGGTAAAGAGGAGGCCTGCTGGCTCTGTGGAACCTTCAGCTGTGTTATGGTAAAGAGGAGGCCTGCTGGCTCTGTGGAACCTTCAGCTGTGTTATGGTAAAGAGGAGGCCAGTTTCACCCAGCTGTGTTTGCATCATGATTCATGCAGTACTGTAAGTTCATTAAATGCAGTAGGCTACAGCACAGCAGTGGACATTATTCTGCATGCATGCTTACTATGCCAGCCCAACAGCAGCTGTGACCTGTGGGTTTTAAAGGACCACTGGTGGGCTGTTTTCCAGGCTGCTGCTCTCACAACTCCCCAAGATGTGGAGGGGGTTGGAGTTGAATCATAGAATGACTCACGCATGCATTTGAAAAGGGTGACCTGGGGACTGCCAGCAGAATGTCAACCAATGATAACTGGTTGTTTATATTGCAGTTTGTTTTATGGCCAACAGAGGTCTCTGCTCTTCTGCTGGAGGGTCTGTTGATTGTCTATTATATTGGAATCAGTCAACCAAATTACTATTAGGAATCATCATGATTCAAACCACTTTGTTGTCATTTGTTAATGCTGCTATTGCATGTTGTTTGTTTAAACTCTGGTGCTGAAACTAAATTTCCTTTTAAGTAGCATAAATAACTATGTTTTGTCAATGTGATGCACACATTCTCAGTGTTTGGTATTTAATTGCAAACAGGATATGCAATCGTTCAGCAATCGTAACCCACTGCTCAGCCAGGATACTCAAAGGTCTGTGTGATCTGATTGCAGTAATGACATTATACATTAATTTGTGACCCTGAATTGTTGGAAGGGGTTTCACAAATTGTTCACAATATTATCTCAGCCTTCTAATAAGACCGCTCTTTATTAGATTTTTTTTTAAATCAAAAAAGAAGAAGATCAGAACAGCTCTGCACATTTCCCGGGATATTTGCATATTTTCTATCAGGTATATGGAATTTGTTTTAGGCCAATGATTTGCACAGTGATCAGTTTGTTCAATGATACAACTAATGATTCGATTCAATTGACTGATTCAATTCTTCAGATGTTTTCATGCATGTTTGTTTATAAACCCAACCCTTCCTGAACCCTAACTTTAAAGGGATAATTGTTAGGGTGGCGTCTAGTTTGGAACCCAAGAGCAGAACACAAGGCACAGGAGAATGAGGCGGTTTAGGGTATTTAATAGGTACCAGGCATATGACAAGGCAGATAGTGAAATGTACAACAAGGGGGTGAGGAAGGTCACTCCATGTATAGACCACAATGGAAACAAGCCTTGGCTTTATTGTGTTTTATCCATTTTTGACCAGCGTGTTGACACTGTTATTGTTTTGTCTTTAAAATGTTTTGTCCTACGATTGTGTCAAAATAAAGTATTCAATCAATCAATCAAAAGACCCTAAGCAACGTCCAGGCTGGTGATGTCCACGGGTGAGGCGTAGGCCGGGGGTGTGCAATCCTACACACAGAAGAGCAAGGTTAGAGCAAGGCAGGTACAGAGACAGTGGAAGCATACAGTATAGAGTCCTAGTACCATGGCAGGTGAAGCAACACTCGGACGAGGAGTGGCAGGAGTGCAGGCCTCATATCCAGGCTCGGTGATGATGACATGATGAGTCTCAGGTGTGTAGGATGACCCAGGTAGACAGTGTGATGATGAGGAGTCAGGAAGCAGCCCATATAAGGGCATGGGGACCTGTTGCCAGATAGGAGAGAGAGAGACCCTGGCTGTGGTTGTAACAATAATTCAAATTTTTGGAACCATAGCCCTTATTTGCTATATACCAATGATGTTGTTTATCGGTATAGTCCTTTCTCAGCACAATCCATGCTGTGCTAGTTAGCCACAAACCAATGCAAAGGCAATGGGGTTCTCAGTCTGTACTGAAGACAACTGAAGTCTATTTTGTGTGCACTGTGGAGTAGATTTCAGTTGTCTTCAGTCAAGTTTCCTCTCACATTTACCATAACAAATCTTTGCAACACAGATAATTTTTTATGAACACATTTTTTATTAAAATACATTTTCCATATGTTCTGAGTCACGTGACTATGTTGCCCCGGACCTGTGCAAGCTTCTGCGCTAAAAGAATACGATGGGGCTCTATGGAGAAACCATGGCACTCCCCTGACTAAAGGTTGTTTCAAATGAAAACGACTGGATGCCGTTTAGCCAAATCAGCATGGCTGTGATTGTGAGTCTTTCACATTTTACATATCTAGCTTTGGCATGGATTGATTGTTTAGATCAAATATATTATATTGTATATATATTGTAGTCTGCCCCGTTGTTCTGACCAGGAGGCATGGTATTTATAGGCATGTTAGACTTTCTTTTGGCAACGGATTTATTCATTGAGCGCTTAGTTATTTTAAATACATTTGATCATTCCTACTAGAATCACTACTAGTAGTAGTAGTATATTATATATATATAGTTAATTAATTGTCTCCTTTTATCACACCCACGGTTGAGAAATGTACTACTCCTCCAATCACTCTTACTAGAAGTACTACTAGATTCCCTTTGCATTAATCTAATAATCACCAATTAACTTATACATTTACATTTAGCTGACGCTTTTATCCAAAGCGACTTACAAGTTCTGTACGACAAGTCATCAGGAAGGGCACAACTCTATCAGCTGAGTAACAATGTTCATCAAAGTGTTGAGTGCCACAGTGTAGGTTAGTTTATTAGGACAAGTGCATGACAGTAAGGTTAGTTAGGGTTAGATATATTTTTTTTTTATATATTTTTTAAAATTTCAGATAGTGGTTGAAGAAGTGCATCTTTAGTCGACGGCGAAAGATTGGACGGGTTTCGGCTGTCCTAACTGGGGTGGGTAGTTCATTCCACCATTGTGGGGCAAGGACTGAGAAAAGGCAGGTTCTCCTTGATGACCCTCCCGGAGCTCGGATAGGAGTTGGTCTGAAATGGCCAGAAGATGCAGAGCGTAGGGCAGGGGCGGATTTAGGATTGTAGGAGATCTGGGGCTTAGCCCAGATAGGTGCCCCTTTTTTTTCTAATTTTTTTATTTATTTTTTTGGCAGGCAAGGGGTGGTTTGTAGGGGGTCAGGCACGACCCCCTCCACGGCAGATTTTTTTTGAATTTAATGAACCTGTACGTGCAATTTCCTGCAATATAGAGCCTTCAATCTTGACCAATAAAGCTGCTCTTTTCACTATAAAACTCAGTTAACCATAACGTAGTTATGGTTAGATTTATATATTGGGGGGGGATATATCATATTTTTCATATAATCAAAAAGTGGTGGAGCAAGATCATACCTTTGCTCCCCCAAGTTCAATAGTGGGAGAGCAGAGATGCTCCGAATGCTCTTATGGCCAGGCGTCTATGATTCACTGATACAAAGTAAAATAGTGCAGTGCAATAAAATAGTTAGTAAAATAGAATAAAATAATGCAATAGTGCATTGCAATAAAATAGTTATCATCGTATTTTTTCGGGAGGCCGGTAAGGAGTGCATTACAGTAGTCGAGTTGGCTTGAGATAAAGGCATGGATCTGGTTTTCCTTTTGATTTATAAATGGCCGTACTTTAGCTATGTTTCTAAGGTGGAAGAATTAAGTTTTTGTCAACTTGTTGATTGTGATTTAAAGCTTAGGTCTGAGTCTACCATAACACCAAGACTTAACTCACTCAAATACAGTTAGCAGCTGGATAGACCACAGATGGAAATTAGCCTCTGCTAAATCTGGTGCAAACATATTTTCATGTAACAATGATGAATTGTAATTTTTTTTTTTTTTTTTTTTTAATAAATAGATTCAGGGCTTTTCAGAATACATTCAGGGCTTGAGCCCAAGTAGCCACCCCCTAGCCCCGCCCCTGGCGTAGGGGTCTTGGGGGTGTGTAGTTAGAGACCATTGACCGGAGGTAGGCGGGAGCGGTTCCCTTTGCCGCACGGTATGCCAGGTCGAGGGCCTTGAATCGGATTCGTGCAGAAATGGGGAGCCAGTGCAGGTCCGTAAGGAGTGGGGTGACATGGGCCGACTTCGGTAGGTTTGAGATCAGGCGGGCCGCTGCATTCTGAATGAGTTGAAGAGGCTTGGTGGCAATGGCCGGGAGGCCAGCAAGCAGTGCGTTGCAGTAGTCGAGGCGGGAGATGACTATGATTGGACGAGGAGTTGGGTGGCTTCTTTTGTCAGGAAGGGGCGGGTCCTTCTGACGTTGCTCAGGAGGAATCTGCAGGTTCTGGTTGTCGCTGCGATGTGAGCGGAGAAGTTCAACTGGTCGTTGAGGACAACACCAAGGTTCTTGGCGGTCGGGGACGCGGTCACAGCTGCATTCTCGACTGTGATGGAAAGGTCGGTCAGGGGGGAGGATTTGGCCGGCAGGTGGAGCAATTCTGTTTTGCTTAGGTTCAGTTTGAGGTGGTTGGTCGTCATCCAGGCGGAGATGTCCGACAGACAGGCCAAGATCCGCTCAGAGACGTGGATATCTGAGGGAGGGAAGGAGAGGAAGAGTTGAGTATCATCGGCATAACAATGATATGAGAAGGCATGAGACGTGATAATGTTACCCAGTGATTTAGTGTAGAGGGAGAAGAGAAGGGGTCCTAGGACCGAGCCCTGGGGGACACCCGTCCGCAGGGGGCGGGTGGCCAACAGGGTCCCTCTCCATGACACTTGGTAGGAGCGGTCATTGAGGTATGATGTCAGCCATGTCAGCGCAGAGCCAGCCACTCCCATTACTGCGAGGGCTGCGAGGAGAATCTGATGGTTGACTGTGTCGAAGGCTGCAGATAGATCTAGGAGAATCAGGACAGAGGAGAGGCCTTTTGCTTTTGCTAAGTGAAGTGCCTCTGTGACCGCAATGAGGGCTGTCTCTGTGGAGTGACCAGTCCTGAAGCCTGACTGATTAGGGTCTAGGAGGTAATTCTGTAAGAGATAAGCAGTAAGTTGGTTGGATACAGCACGTTCAAGTGTTTTAGAAAGGAAGGAGAGAAGAGAGACAGGACGGTAGTTGCCTATGACGGTAGGGTTCAGGGATGGTTTTCTGGTGAGAGGTAGTGCGGCCTCCCACACGTTACACTCTCCCAGTGAGAATCTGCGCGGCCAGGCTGGCTGCCGGCTGGCTGCACATGCGTCGGAGGAAAGCATGTGACAGTCTCCGGCCTCTCGGACAAACAGTAGGGAAAAGTGCGCAATAACCAGGAAGGGGGTTGGGAATTGGCATAACGACTAACAGTGGGATGGGAGAAAAATCGGAAAAAAGAAGGAGGGGGAAAAAAAATTATCAAAAAGAATGGCTCCTCGGGTAAAGCCCGTCTGTCCTATCCCCCTGTAGCGGGGGTAAGTATGCCCGCCCTTGTAGGGGTTAATATGGTGTGTTCTTACCTTGGAAGATCGAGACGACGAAGGAGCTAAGTCCCCGTCCCCAATACAATTAGCCTCACTACCTACGTGTGTAAGTATGTTTGTAACTATCCCGCCCTACTCTACAGTTAGTATGAATATAAATAGATATGACGAGGTGGCTTCAGGGTTTAACTCTGACACAGTGGCAACCTGAAGTGTACAATTATGCTCAACTCTCAACAGCTTTAGCTGAAACATAGACCCTCCCTCCCCAAGTCTAGCAGGATAGGTGAGACGCCCCTACTCCAAGGTAAACCATTACTTAAAGAACACCTGAGAAGTTGATTCAGTTTGTCAATCAAAATGAATATTTATTTTGAGGAAGAGAAATACTATTTTTTTCTTAGTCCTTCCTTCTGTTGGACATCTCTTTCCAACAATACAATAATGCACTTTTCACAGCAACAACATCTGTTTCGGTTCACATTATAACCAATACCCAATCTGGATAGTTATTATTACTTCTTCAATGGATTCACAGTGTACACTTCAATATATCCCAATATTATAACAGTTCACCTGTAACAGTTACATGATATAAGTATGGCAGTTCACTTATGATAGTTGCATATGATTATGACAGTTCACTTATAATAGTTGCAATTACCTCACAACAAGAACTCTTTTACAACTTCCCAGAGGGAGTATTCACTCTGGGTATAAACGGGATATCTGTCACCCACTAAGGGTTAACGTATTAATTCAGTATTTTACAACTGACATGGGTTTGATACAGTTAACAAATACTTCAACACAATACCTCAGTTGGTTATAACTGGAAAAGGTTTGGTACAGGTTTGATACAATTACCACTCCTGTAGACTGCATACGGGATGAGCTGAGTTGCTGGAAGATGTCTTCTGATACCACTATAAGCGGTCTCCTCCCGGTCCCGTTTTCGCCATTTTTCTTTTCTTGCAGGAGCCCCTCTGTACACCGCCTCCAACTTGGGATTTTTAGCGAAGATTCCTTCTCCCGCTAACCCCCTGAATAGTTTTGAATAGTATTCTGTCAACGTCCCTTTTGGTCCCTTCAGGATGCCTCTTCTGAGTTAATAGTTCTGGGTGACATACATTTGGATTGGTTGATTGATTGAAAACTTTATTAACAAATTACAGAATGGGTACAATACAGTACGGCTCAATACACACAATTGTTAAGGGGATGTGTAACACTTGTGTCACTAACAGTAACAGTTGTTCGCCACGGACCAGTTCTAGATTCGAATGAGGAGAGGAGTAATATACCCAGTTAAAGGAATAGTAGACCAGAGACAAGGTTATAACAGTGACCGGTATTTTATTCTCAACAGCAGCGCTAGCTAGACAATTGCAATACATACAGTGAGTAACGTGAAGTAGTGTGCAATATCCCTTTTTAGGTTCTTTCTCTAACCACTCCTTCTTTCAGGAGGGTTAGTTCGATATCATGTTCTAGGTTGATTGGATCAACACATTTGGCTCGGTTCAACTCCTTCTCTCAAGAAGGTTAGTTCGGTATCAGGTTCTAGGTTGATTGGATCAACACATTTGGTTCGGTTCAGACGTCTCTGAGGTTATCACTAGCTAAAAGCTAGGTTTAAGGTTGGACATTAGATGTATCCTCTTTTCATGAGTAACTCGTTATCTTTTCATCTGCAAGTGCAGATCAGTAAACTCTATATCAGTTTATCATTTCAGTAAACTCTATATCAGTTTATCATTCCAGTTCGGTAGGTAAGTGTTTAAACATATACATTTAAACCTTTAAGTGTGCAGGGAATGCAAGTACCTTATTATGTGAAATGACCCTTCAAACTCTTCCTTTGCAGGTGTAATACCAACAAAGTACCAATGGAAATATTCAAGGTTATAGGAATGCAAATACCTTATTAGGTGAAATTACCCTTTAAACTATCTTTCTTTACAGGAGAACCATCAGCGATTCAATTATAATCAATATGTTATCAATGAGATTCAAGTATCTTACTGGGTGCATTGACCCTTTAACTCTCCCTTCTTTACAGGAGAACATCAGTAGTTCAAGTATCTTACTGGGTGCATTGACCCTTTAACTCTCCCTTTTTACAGGAGAAATATCAGTATGTGCATCAATCAAATACAAAATACAATACCAAAATACAAAAGGTGAGACGGGGTCAAAATCCCTTGGAAGTCCTTGTGTTCAAGTTCAATCAGTTTGTATCATAGAAAAGGATAGTATGACCTTTATATCCTTGGAAGTTCAATTAGTTCGTTAATTCCTGATCCACTTCCTCACTGGGAATGAGGAAGGTAATTCACAATCCTACCAGACTGTTGAGGCAACAGGGGGTAACAGATCAGGCTCTTGGGTATAGCCCTGATCTAGATCTGAGGTTCTTGTCCGGCACACTGCCTCGTCCCGCGTGGGCACACGTGATGATAACTATTTCATGGTGCTAGTTCATTTCGGTTCTATCAGCATTCAGTATCTGGTCATTCTCCATCAATCTCTAATCTCATCTACGTGAGGCGAGGCGCGAACTGCACACCTAACTCACGTTCTGAGGTAACTTAAAGGGGCAGTGAGGCAATTCAAAGGATTTGGTCAAAAGCGTTGTTAACCTCACATGAATATACATATAACCCAATAACATTAACTATTTATGTTCTTATTCAATGGCATTAACGTTAGGTTATGACTATAACCAAGTTCTGTTAATTAGGGGTGACGCTTGGCATCACACTGCACTATCTCGCGTACGTGCACGCGCACTGAATAAATTCCACAAATGTACCTTTAATACCAGTATTAGTCTGACCACACCCCTCATCAGCTTACCTTCATAAGCAGGTGTGTGGTCACCTGCTCTCCTCCTTCCCAAGCTTTCACCACAAGGTGAGGTCAAGGGCTGCAGCGGCCGTCTGATGCCAAGCGTCACCCCTAATTAACAGAACTTGGTTATAGTCATAACCTAACGTTCTGTTCCATTAGGGGCTCTGCTTGGCATCACACTGCACAAAGGGAGACCAAGCGGAGCCGCTGGCTGACAAATACACCCCGCTGAAGGCCCCCCACAACCAACAGAACAGGGAGGGCCGAGCCCCCCCGACCCCCCCTAATGGAGGGCACCCTCCCTATTAGAGGTTTACCGAGAGGGCGACGGACCCGACCGCGCGAAGAGGCACTCAAGCAACTCAACGCACAGGGTGAGCAGACCGTGGCTTGACCCCACGACTACACCCACGCACAACCCGCATGCCACCCGGGAACGAACGTAGGAAACAACCTTGTTACTGCCCCCAGAATCACGGGATCAAGGGCAAACCCAACCCCGTGGCAAGGCCGTAGCAGCGGAGCGCGAAGGAAGACCCAGACCCACCAAAAGGACTGGACTCCCTGGAATGGGGGCCCGGAGAAGTCCATGATGCCAGCATCAAGACCCCACCAGGTGGGCACCTAGTGACCCCGCCCCCCACATCGCCAGCGTATTCGGACAAAGGCCCCTCAGCCGAGCGGGCCCTGTCCTCCCCAACAATACACCGCCTGGAACACAGGCCCTGCAACAGGCAGACAGCATGGTCGTAACACACAAGAGTTAACCAACGGAAGCAGGCAGTGCACCGGGAAAAAAGACCAGGCAACAGGCTGTCAACCCAAGCCTGGAGACTGCGGACGAGACAGGCGCCAGAAAGGACAGCTGAACACAGCCGCCCCGGCGGAAGGGCCGTATGCTGGCATTGTCGCATAACCAAGCCTCCACAGAGAAGGCTGATACGATCGGCAGACGTCATGAACGTGCAGGGGCACCCTCAACCGGAGAAACCGGGAGTTGACACTGCAGCAACACACCAGAGAACCAACCACCCAGGCAGTACCCTATGCAATGGTTGGTCCCATAACCCCTCAGGAAAGAAACCCCAAAAACACACCTGCGGCACTGCCGCAGCCCGCGTTCTGGTTTCCAACAGGGCTATCCCGGGCCTACGGGTCAACAAAACATTACCCCGGACCGGGCCCGGTGATACGGGGAGCACAGGGTCCCCCGAGGAGGCTAAAACCACCCCAACAGGCCCCTCTGCGCCAAGCGCAAGAGAAGAGCGTAAAAAATGGAAGACCAGCCCCAGCACCCCGCACTCGGTATTCCCAGGAGGTCACCCAACCAAGTACCAACCAAGACCAACCTGCACAGCGGCCGAGATCCGACGAGATCGGGCGCGTACAGGTTGGCACGGCCGTAAGCCATTACGACAGTGCAGAATACAACGCACCCAACAAGGGTTCCATAACGCTCAACCCTGTGACACCCGGACCGACCTAGCATTTTTTCCCCCTGAAAAAAAAACCCAAGTCCCTCAGGGTACCAGAACAGCAGATCCGCATCCCCGGCGGACAACGGGTGTAACTGATCTGGACCAGCGCGACCAGAACCAGTCCCGTGCCCTAACCACGCCGACCTGCCAACCCCAGGAGAAGGGGCAGATATGCGTGTTGATCCCAAAACATAAAAAGAAGGCGCCACCCAGACGTTTCGGTACGAACCGCGCCCGGTGGCCCACCCCTAGGGCGTGAGACCCTTCCCCATATGTCCAGACCCATTCCGTTATCATCCCCTGACATGAACGGGAACCCATCGACAACCACACAGGGTGTCGGAAGAGGAAAAACCCCCATCCCAATTGCTTCATAAAAACGCTGTTTCAACCCCAAGCAATCAAGGCGCGCCAGTCAGCCAATGCCCCAAAAGAACATCCTGAGCTAGCACTATGTGTGCGTTTTGACATACCCACATCAACAATAGGCCATTTAGACCACCTTATTGAATCCCCAAGACGCCCAGGGGAACGACAAGAGGGGCGAGATGCAATCAACTCCATGAATGAATGAAAAACGTTACCCAACAGACTGCAGAAAGGGTACAACCCAGTACGGCAATACACACAATTGGTTAAGGGGAGGCAGACCTGAGAAAGACGTTAGTCTTGTTTCCATCAGGGACCCTCATTTCCAATCCATATAGAAACATCCAACTCTTTATAATAATAAAGAAAAAGCATCACCCGTATGACCCAACTGCACAGCTGGGAGTAAAAAACCTGTTTTCACATTTTAATCCAGTCACTCTTTTTAATCAGAGTGTAAGACCAGACCCTCCCAGAAACACCTTCCCACATGAGTTCATAGCCATGAAAAAGATATGCCAACTGTGATATGCCCCCCCCCCCCCCCCGCCAAGACGTCCCACCGGCTTGGCCCTGACTGGCTCAGCAGAAGAGATCAAAAATCCCCTAAACCAATTGTTGAATGCCCACGCTAGGTCTTAGGTCAGATCGATAACTTCATAACTCATTGGTCTGCTTATCTTGACATCAAACAGCGTCCTGCGAAGTGGTTGACACGCAGAACCAAACGAGTCTACAAAATGTTGTTGTTACCACTGACCGACAAGAGATAGCGAATGCACCGTTCCGACCCCCGTCAGTCATCGACCTTAGGTCGAGTGATTGAAGTTGCGGAATCTTTTATTTTATTTGCACTGGGAAGGACTCTCTTTATTCAGATGAGGTCCATTTCCCTTATCCGTTACACGTATTATCACTATATGGCATTACTTGATATATAGTTCTCTCTTTAGGCCTGAGCTAGGGATAAAGCCACTTATCCTATTTTGCCTTAATGCATAATCATATGTCTCCTTTTACTCCGTAGGGATAAAGCCACACTTCTAAAGTTTTTATCATTAATCAAAAATGCAACACGGGACCGCGTGGTTGACATTTTTCTCTTTAGGCCTCCATATGGATAAAGCCCCACTTCTAAAGTTTTTATCATTAATCAAAACGCAATAGGGTGAAGTTACAAGGCAAAACACATTTCATGCTTACCCGGTCGTCTGGTCAGAAGAAAGGATACAAATCATATTTATAAAGAGGTAATTTTAATTAGAAAAAGCTAGTTACAAGAAGAGACTGAAGTGGAAAGCACCCAATTCAGTTTAAAATAAGCAGAAAACAGAACATCTCATCATGCACGGCTTGTGCCCAGTGTCAAGCACCATTCTTCTCATCTCTCAAAAAAGTCTCTAAGCAACATCTTCCTCTCTCTCCAGCTCAGTGTAAAAATCTGCCTGTGATCTCGCCAGTTGGCCCTTATAAAGGGCCCCAGATCTCTTCTGCTTATTGGTCCAAATACAGCGCTGTCACCGTGATGTCATTTCACCAGCCAGTCAATGCACGGCTCGTGGGGACTGGCTCTCCTCCCATTTTACTCCACTAGGCCGTAACTCGAAAGTAATTGTAACGTTTTCGCTGGAACAGACTCCCTTTGTTCTCTGCTGTGGAAAGTCCCCTCTCTCCCCATCTCACTCAGACCCCACAAAGGGTTAACCAGTTTAATGCGTCTGCCGGCCGGAGAGGAGGGAGGGAGACAGATGCATCTGTACAGACCAAACAGTATTGAAGTGAAAGCAACTCACATCTCCAGCATGAGTACATAGTACACAGTACATAGTAGATAGTACATGTACATAGTACATGTATGTGTATACACATACATGTATAATACAGCACATATATATATAGTATACAGTGTACACATATATATGCACATACTGGTTTTATTTTATGCAGACAGGACAGGGTTAAACTGTGCCGACTTGCTCTCAGCTCAGGCCTGCTCTTCACTCCGACTGCACATTAACTGTAACATAGTTTTATAAGTGTATAAAGAGTATACAGGTCATATACATAGCTCCAATCATATATAATAAACATAAGAATTTTATACAAAGTGTCACTCGTTGACTTGTGGCACTTAAAATGTGTTTACACATAACGTGTTTCTATTCCATTGTCCAGGAAGAATCTACAGACATTCCCCATAATCATATATAAGATCAGGATGTCATACCCAGTGTCACTTAGTTGGCTGTGACACTTTACACCAATCAAGTGGGAAAAAGGAGGGGTTTATTCGACACCTCCTCCTGAAAAAACACCCTTCATCCCTACACACAGAAAAACAACCGTAGCCATCTTGAAAACCTCCGGTAGAAAACAATGTATAGCATAAGCTAATACAATGCCCGCTACCCACAAAAATGTGAACAGGTTTTACAACAAAACACAAGTCGCCTGTGCGTGAATCCTACACCCGTTGACTATGTCGTACATAGGAAAACAACGCTGATCGAGAGTAAACGGCTAGGCCGTGAAATGTGTGTGTACGAGTATTACTGCAACTAAACAACACAGCATTGTGAGACACATATACTTAGTTCAAGCAATGGAATAACACCAGTTTCTACCTGCATGTGGAGCATCAAGCTAATAGAACCTATTACCGAGTGTACGTTGCAGACCTTGCTTAACCTCGTAACACAACACGACTCATCCCACAACGTAAAAGGGCAGATTCATATATACACAACCCCACCATATGAATTGTTTGAAGAAACACACAGTTTGTTCGGCCAAAACACAGTCCCCCTCACATCGGGGAACTTTTTTATTAACTAAATAAAGTGTTTTAAGGCACAAAATCATAGAGGGGCCGGGGAGGGTGTAGAGGAGAGGGGACACAGAGGGGAAAAAGTCACTCAACGGCGTCTGCCACCTCGCGCCGCTCGAGTCTTGCCACCCCGAGGAGCCCCGGAGGGACGGTAGGTTACAGTTTGCTGGACACGACGTTCCCTACCGTCTCCTCCGGTCGTGGATGGGCCGGCGGTGGCAGAAGCGCCGTTTCGTCCCCTGGCCCTCTTGGCAGGGCCAGCAGCGGCGGCGGAGGCAGTGGTAGCGGCGACGGAGACAGCTCGACGTCGCGGAAGCCTTCTGACTCCACCGGCAAGGACGGGAGGCGGAAAATGGGGTTGGAGAATGGACCTCTCCTCTGCCATCTCTCTGCATGTTGAGGTCATCAACCGCAGGGCCTTCCCGAATAGGCCAGCGTCGGAGAGGGCGGCCGTCAGAAGAGGAGCTCTCTTCTTCTCTGGCACACGGGCCTGCTCCAGCCAAAGGTGACGCTGGCCCAGGGTGGCCAGGGTGCGCACTTTCCCCATGGCTATGGCCAGCACCTGGGAAAGGTGCAGGACAGCTCCCGCAGCCTGGGTGATCTGATCGCATTTCACCTCGTTCAGATCCGTGCCGCCCGTCATTATCCCCGATACAAATCTAGCCAGGTGGGCAATGTTAGACGCCGCAGCTAGCGATTGTGTACCAGCGATGAATGACTGGTCACCCCAATAAGCCAATCGCCTAGCCGATTTCCCCTGGAGGACCGGCTTGCATAGGGGTTCCCACACCATATCCGGACAGAGGAGCGCGGCCATCGGACTGTCAAGCCGAGGCACGCCCTCCCCCATACCTTTGACCAACCCCGACACCCGCGTAACTGGTACGTAGGCGGGAGTTAGTCCCATGATGTTGGACACCGCCTGACCCCGACGAACATAGGCCCCCATCGATGGGAAAAATGGGTAGACAACGTCCACCCCTCTCACTGGGGGACGCTGCCAGGGATGGCCTATGAGGTCATCAGGGACAGGTGCAGGCAATGGCAGCGGCAGCAGTTCCCCCTGCGAACCTTCCTCCACCGACCTCGCATCCCTCACACGCAGCAGGCTGCGACTGGTCAAGGAGCCACAGTCTGATGTGGCCGACAGTAGGGCATCCTGCTGATGAGGCCAAGGTGGTTCCTCGACATCCTCGAACAGGGCGCCCCATGGAGCCATTTCCCCCCCCTCCGGGGTCTCCTGAGGAGGGATACTCTCCTCCACGGGGCCATCATACAAAAACCCGTCCGCCTCGTCCATGAAGTCCTCAGTCTCCATTGGAAATCCAGAGCCGGACGCATCTTCGCTGGTCTCCAGCAGTTCCCCAAACCCAGGCCGTTCGCGCCTGCACGCTACCATCTTGCGACGTGAGCGGGCAGACGCGAAAAGTTTGCGTCGCAAATCCTCTGGCTCCAAGACAACCCCCCGTTCACCAACGGGCGATTCCCCAGAACCAGAGGAACCAGAGTCGAGATCAGGCCATCGCCGGAGCGACGGCACCGACCCCTCGGCTCTTCGGTGAGGCAAACTATCCACCGGCAGTCTCCCGGGCTGGGTCGGCAACCACGAAAGTGGCAACAGCCCAGCACCAAGGCGCACGACGGAGGCGGGAATGGAGAACCGCTGGTGAAGAGTAGGTCTAGCGGGTCTACTCTCCGCGGAATACATTATGACCCAACTTTTTCTTGTACAACAGATGTGAGAGAAGAAAAAATTAAGCACAATGTAAACCCGTCACAACTCTTTTCAACTAACAACACGTCAAGTGGGGTACTACCGAGGCACTTCCTTGTGGTGAAAGCGAGAAGGAGGAGAGCAGGTGACCACACACCTGCTTATGAAGGTAAGCTGATGAGGGGTGTGGTCAGACTAATACTGGTATTAAAGGTACATTTGTGGAATTTATTCAGTGCGCGTGCACGTACGCGAGATAGTGCAGTGTGATGCCAAGCAGAGCCCCTAATGGAACAGAACTATTTATGTTCCTATAACTAAATAGTTATGAATCTGAAACCTGGGTTACAGATGCAGACCATTGATTGATTGATTGAATTGATTGATTGATTGATTGCTTGATTGATTGATTGAAAAGTGTATTAACAGATTGCAGAATGGGTACAGTACAGTATAGCTCAATACATACAATTTTTTTTATTTTTATTTTATTATCTTTTTTCCCCCTCCTTATTTTTTTTCCGATTTTTCTCCCATCCCACTGTTAGTCGTTATGCCAATTCCCAACCCCCTTCCTGGTTGTTGCGCACTTTCCCCTACTGTTGGTCCGAGAGGCCGGAGACTGTCACATGCTTTCCTCCGACGCATGTGCAGCCAGCCGGCAGCCAGCCTGGCCGCGCAGATTCTCACTGGGAGAGTGTAACGTGTGGGAGGCCGCACTACCTCTCACCAGATCCTACCTTCGCTGAGCAGGCGCCCCGACCGAACTGTAGGGGTCGCTGTCCACAACGCCCAGGACCCACCCACGGCTCCCCTCCCCCTAACTCAGCCAAACGAGTTAGTATAGCGATCAGCCCGAGCCAAGGCAATGCTGACTCTCCGGGAGTCGAGACTGCAGCCGCTTGCATTGGTGACGAGCACAATCTCCGCTACGCCACCTGACCGCCTAATACATACAATTGTTAAGGGGATGCAGACCATAGAAAGACTTTCGTCTTGTTTACATCAGGGTCCCCCATTTTCAATTCATCATAACATATATGACACACACGACATACAGATAGACAGTACTGCTACATCTATACATTTATGACATACCAGATACAGTACTGTTTGTGATACAAAAAGTGTCCAGAAAAAGAGTGTATATACATTTGACGTAGAAACTGTACATTGGAGGAGGTTGGGTGGGGTGGGGTTGGGTGGGGGGGACGGGGGGCTGTACATTGGAGGTGGGGGGGGGGGGGGTGGGTGGGGGGGGTTGGGTAGGGGGGGAGACACTGTACACTGTACATTGGAATACTGACAAAGCCATACTTGGTAATTTACTGTACAACTGGGTTAGGACATTTGTAGGGGCCAGTTTCGAATTGCAGTCTCCCGTAGGTGTTCTTTGAGAGTGTTTTTGAAAGTGGGTAGTGATTCACATTCCTTTACAGCTTTGGGTAGGGCGTTCCACATTGATGTGGCATAATTGCGAAATGTGTTTAGTCCCTTATTTGAGCCGAATCTGGGTTTAACATGATTTGTGGAGCTCCCTCTGGTGTTGTGATCGTGGTATTCACTGACCTTTGGGAAGTATTTTGACATGTACAGAGAAAGACTTTCATCTTGTTTACATCAGGGTCCCCCAACAGTTTATTTTTTTACATGGTTTGTATTATGCCGATTTAAGAGATAATCTGGATGATTCCTGATTCCGAACACATTTTCTAAAATGTGTAACTTTTTTGCTGAAACATGACACACCCTTGGTTTTGCACTGTGCTTTCTGAGGCTCTTTATGTTAGAGATAAAGCTTGGTCCAAAGCCAGATCTACTTATCCGGCATATTGGTTACATTTCGATTGCATTTCAGCAATTTTCACAGGAAGCTGTTCAGATAACACCATCTCCTGCTTCCACAGTGAAAGTGCATCATGTAGAACAGTTCTTAAATAAAATGTTACTTGGATTAGTATGTACCGTATATCTTTTTGTTTGTTCTTTATTGCAGAATGAAAAAAGGTGTATTTGGGAAACGCCATAATGCGATAGATTAAAAGATCTTATAACATTTATAATTTATAAGACACAAAGAGAGAAAGTGATCTAAACTGAAGAGAGAGAGAGAGAGAGAGAGAGAGAGAGAGAGAGAGAGAGAGAGAGAGAGAGAGAGAGAGAGAGAGAGAGAGAGAGAGAGAGAAGGGGGGCAAATGACTCATAGTGTGTGCATGTGGGTGTGGGTGTGGAAGGGGGGGGGGGTATTCAAGAGGAGTGTTGTGACAGTAAAGTCCGTCAAGAGACCAGAAAGTCATCTTTGTATTCACTTGTATTTTTACTTGTTTTCAACCTCATCTAACCTTCACTAAAGATCTAGCTATATAATACCGGTATGTGATATATAAAACATCTCAGTACACACACAACAGACCAGAGAATCTGTGAAACAGCTGGGGATAAGAGTGTACGCCTGTGTTTGACCATCAGTGCTGTCAAAGGAAGATAGTAATAGTAAAAGATACAAATTCATATTCATGTGAGGCGGCTGGGTGGCGCAGCGGACATTGCGCTCGTCACCAAAGCAAGAGACACCGGGTTCGACTCCGGCTGTCGGCGTTGCCTCTGGCTTGGGCCAGTCGTCATACTAACTCAATTGGCAGAGTTAGCGGGTGGAAGTCGATGGGTGGTAATATTGACGTTGCGGACAGCGACTCCTACAGGTCGGTTGGGGACGCCTGCACAGCAGAGACAGGAAATGGCGGGGGTAGTGTGAGCCTCCCACACGTTACACCTCGCCAATGAGAGTCCGCGCTGGCAGGTAAAAAGATGTGACAGGCTGCCTCCTCGTGTATCGGAGGGGACACGTGATGCAAGGCTTCTATCCTCCCTACAACCGGCCAGTGGGGGGCATATGCGAGCAACGTTCAAGACAGGGGAGGGGAGAATTGGCACAGCGGGTAATTGGGATAGAAAAAGAGGAGAAAAAATGAAAAAAAGAAGAAAAAAAATCATATTCATGTGCCTTTACCTTTGAGTAAAGGTAGAAATAGCAGACATGCAGCTAGATCACAGACTGTCATAGACAGAGACAGACAGACAGTATAATAAGGTATGCGGTCACAAAGTTGGGTCTTCTCCTGATTCTCATCAAGAGTGGCATTCGGGGAGAGGCCATCCCGCATAGGAGGCCAACTTCTGTGTGATCTCAAGTTCCATTGGTGATGAGAACCTGGTGCTGTGGAACACGTCTGATTACACCTGAGAACCCTTCACTGCCCGAATGACTTTAAGAAACGACTGGAGGTTAGTAAGAAGGACAATATTTAATCTTATGAGATCCTCAATCGGACTCGCTCAGACTGTACAGATAAGAATGTTGGACTGATGGCAATGTGACACACCAGTGGAACACTGGCATCACGGTCTGCAGTACCATAACGGAAAGGGGGCTTTTACAATATAGGGCTACAGGAACGATGGTCATTCCGTGCGAGAGTGAATGGGTAGGTGACAACCTGACAGGGCTTATGAAGATACCAGACCATGCTGGTTCCAAATGTTTATGGGCGATAACAGATCCCTGAGCGCCCGGATGAAGCACCTCGAGGGAAGACTGCAACGGGACCAACAGAGACACTGTATCCTTGAACTGTCTGGAAATGGAAAAACAGCAATGTGTCAGTAGTAAACCTTTGTGTTTCTATCCACAAATGGAGTTTATTGTACACTCTGTTGGAGAGGAGGCTGTGCTGCCATGCTTTGGTATTGGTACTGATCTTTATGATCTTTATGGCCCAGAGTCAAACTGTGACTCTCAGCTGTAACAGTAGTAAAACCCAGGGTGGGTTATTGATTTGGTTCAGAAAGACCAAATGGGAGGAAGGCGTTATTTCCGACCCCTCTGTACCTAAAGCACTCTGTAATCTATAAGCACCCTTTAGGCATTGACTCTACGTTATAATGTATGCAGTGTGGCTGAGCTGTGTTATGCTAGGGATGGGTTGTGGTGTGGTCACAGTCAGTTGGATCCTAAAGACGGGATGAGAAAAGGAGAGGGATAGAGGGGGTAGACAGAGAAAGAGAGAGACAGGGAAAGAGACTTGAAGCAGCATTGGTGACACCTATTACATTAAGAAGGAGACAAAGAACATTACCTTCCCTAAAAAGACATGTTAGTGTCTCAAAATAATCTCCTGGTTTCTTAGTGCCTGTTGAATCATCTGCACAACTACTGCCCCTGACTATCCACTACCAGTGATTTTGTAGTTACTGCAATTCTTTATTCTAAAACAGAGCCAGATTAAACTGAATTTATTTTTAATTACTGTGGTTTGCTTCTGCAGGGCAGCAAGAAATATTTTGTTGCATTCAAGGAGCTTTCTAGTTCTATATTTCTTCTAAATAATCTCAAAAAGAATATGGAGTGGATAGTCTACTGCACTATACATTTGAATAACTTCTTGTCCTTGTAACCTACTGTAATAGCCTATATGTGCCTACTTCCCACTGTACTGTATATGTCTGTGTGTTGTGCCCATATGATTTAGAACCAAATAAAAACTGGACATGGAATTGAAGTTGTGATTCATGATCTTTGATTTTATTATTATTAACAAACGATAAAAGTTCTGGGAAGTGCATATTTCTCCCGAGACCGGACGTTATGTTGTAGTTATGACTGTACATTTTGGTCTTGCATTTTCCAGAACTTTTATTGTGAAGAGGCGAACTGGCATGATGACAATTATGTTACTGCAGATGCTAACAGTTAACTGATAAATGGAGACGGTAAAGAAGGGGAAAAAACAAAACGTTTGGGGTGGGGAGAAATCGATCGACATCGATTTTGTTTGTGATTTCTTTCTTTGAGACCTATTAAACTAACCTCAGTCAAATGGGAAACATAACTGAAAAGAGCAATCTAGAATCTAATATATGCATGTATTTAATTGAGAATTGATTGATTGATCAATCTAATTGTGACCCCAAGAATCTAAATCAAATCAATTCATGTGCTCCCCTACAAAACATTTTAAACTTTTGGCGTTTCTTCTAAGTAGGCTTGGATTGTATAACTCCAAGGTGCTGTTGCTGCCAGGAAGGAGCAGGGGACAGACCTAGGCTTTGTCCTGGGCTATGGTGTCAGAATGGTCGCGTAGGGGCAAATGTGTAAGCATCCATCCAAATTGTCAATAGCGACACAGTTTGCACGGGGGTTGCACTTGGACCCTTTTCCATGTTTGCACTTCACCACAGATTAGTTGTCCATATGCAATGACTTCCACCCCATTACGCCTGCTTCTCATAGAGCCAGCATCCATTAGGTTGTTTCAGGGCTGTAGCTCTCTGCTGTCCGACAGCGTGGCCACATGGGTAGAGCTCCGGACTCATGATCGGAAGATCACTGGTTGGAGCCCCAGTCAAGGCCGTTGTCGGAAAGTGGTGTTGTCGTCCAGCAGAGAGGGCATTCTTTCCTGTGGACTTGGCAGTAATGCCCCTGTTACGGTGACAGGAACGGTGCCGTCCTTCGGATGAGACGCTAAACCGAGGTCCAGACTGAATTCAGTCGTTAAAAGATGCCAAAAAGACGCCAATACCGTTAAAAGACGCCAATTCCCAATCAGGTCTCTGACATCAAGGCCACCTAATCACACCTCCCCCTTAATTGGCTAATATCAATCCCCGTCTCCTGTGCCTTTCAGCCATTGTGTAGCGTGATGTCTGCCTGGTGTATGGCAGCCATTGAGCCTGCATAGCCGAAGGTTGGGTGCTACACAGTGGTGTTGAAGGAGGCAATTTCCACCCTAAATTGTAAAGTGATCTGAGTGTCTAGAAAAGCGCTATATAAATGCAATGATTCATTCATTTATTCATTCATTCCCACCACAGATGTATACCTGTGGGGATTGTCATCCCTGTGGGCTCCCATTGGGGCCCTGGGCCAACACAGTTCACCCATGTTAACCCCATGTCCATCAGCCTCTTTGATGCATTAACATTTCAAGAGTTTGAGATTTTCTTCAGAGGTCAGTGGCAGTCACCATGTGGCCTCTATACACTGTAACACCCATGTGGCCTCTATACTGTAGCACTATACCATACTATACTATACTGTAGCACTCTTTGGGTAGCTAGACTATGGGTCCACGTACTGTAGGTCGATGTGCCTCAGGGAACAGTTTTATCTTCAGGCTTCAGTCATGCAGATGTTTTCTAATGATAGGCCTACTGCTATTGTCAGTAGTAATTGAGGACGGTAAACCTGACAAATTTTTTATTTTATTTAACCTTTATTTATCCAGGCAAGCAATTAAGAACAAATTCTTATATACAAAAGCAGCCTATCCAAAAAGCAAAGGCCTTTTGTGGGAAGGGGGGGTGGGAGGCTGTAACAAAAACAAGGTTATGTACACATACAAGTAAATAAAATACAAAATGACAGTAGCAATAGTATACAAGGACAACAATAAATAAGGGAGAGAGAATGAAAGGGAGAGAGGGAAAAAGAGAAAGGGAAAAAGAGAAAGGAAGAGTGAGAACCAGAGTGAGGGTGATCGATTAATTTATTATCGATCAGTGTTCAACTATCTGGAGGTCAACATGAATAGAACTAAAGAGGTGGAGGTTGCATTCTGTGGGTTTTAATAGGCGACCTTCTCCATAGTGTCTGCTGCTGCGATCTGTGATATTGGTATATTGTATATTGTAACAGTACTTAGTCTTATGTGCAGATTTTCCATTCTGGCACTTCTAAATGTAGTCTTATTTTCCTTTTTAATGTCTTATTAATTAATTATTTCATTCATTCATTACTTTAAAACAGCATTGTAAGCCAGGTGCCTCCACATTTGGTCCAGTCTCCACTTCCTGGTTTGCAAAATTTTTGCAGCTAATTTGGGGGTTTGTAATGTAGCCTTCTTCCTATGTTAAAACAATTGCATCTAACTGTTTCATGATGTTATGCCCTCAGTGAGGAAGGTTTGGTCATTTTACGCTTTGCTTCTGGTGGTAAAATAATCAAATGTACAAACATTGTAATATAGTACTTCGCCTCTAACCGGCGGTGAAAACAAGCATTGAGACAAGGTCAGAGATGTGTAGGCAGAGGAAATGATCTGCTAGTTCCACATGGGTACGTTGACTGGGAAGGTTAATGTAAGCTAATGAGAAAACCTCAAGTGGAACATTTGTGAAATGATACTGCGTTCACCTCTGCCTTGCCTCAGGGCACTGCCATGAAACATCTCATTTCAATCATGTTCATTTTAATGACTAGGATTGAGTCAATGCACTGATATTGGCTCACACAAAACTGAGCATTTACTTTATTATCTCCACCAGACTGAAGCCTGGGGGGAGATCATGTACTCGGTCGTGTGTGTGCGTGTGTGTGTGTGTGTGTGTGTGTGTGTGTGTGTGTGTGTGTGTGTGTGTGTGTGTGTGTGTGTGTGTGTGTGTGTGTGTGTGTGTGTGTGTCTGTGTGTGATTCTATCTGTCTGCAGCTAATCTCACAAACTACAGAGCCGATTTGGATGAAATGTCACACATAGGCTGACAGTAGGCCAAGGACCTGAATTCTAAAATAAACTTAAATAGTGTGTAATAGTGTAATACTGTGTAATAATGTAATGTGTGTAATAGTGTAATACTATGCTAGGGTAATTCGTGTGCTAATGTAATAGCATGTAATAATGTACTAGTGTAATAGTGTGATAGTGTAATAGTATGTAATAGTGTGCTAGTGTAATAATGTGTAATACTATATTGTGCTAGTGTAATGGTATAATTAGTGTGCTAGTGTAATCTTGTGTAATAATGTGCTAGTGTACTACTGTGCTAGTGTAATAGTGTGCTGGTGTAATAGTGTGCTGGTGTAATAGTGTGCTGGTGTAATAGTGTGCTAGTGTAATGTAATAATGTAATAATAATAATGTGTAATAGAGTGCTATTGTAAACGTGTAATAGTGTGATAATGTACTAGTGTGTAATAGTGTGCTAGTGTAATAATGTACTAGTGTGATAGTGTAATAGTATGTAATAGTGTGCTAGTGTAATAGTGTGCTAGTGTAATGGTGTAATTAGTGTGTTAGTGTAATCGTGTGTAATAATGTGCTAGTGTAATAGTGTGCTAGTGTAATAGTGTGCTAGTGTAATAGTGTGCTAGTGTAATGGTGTAATTAGTGTGTTAGTGTAATCGTGTGTAATAATGTGCTAGTGTAATAGTGTGCTAGTGTAATAGTGTGCTAGTGTAATAGTGTGCTAGTGTAATGGTGTAATTAGTGTGTTAGTGTAATCGTGTGTAATAATGTGCTAGTGTAATAGTGTGCTAATGTAATAGTGTAATAGTGTGCTGGTGTAATAGTGTGCTAGTGTAATAGTGTGCTAGTGTAATAGTGTGTAATAGTGTGCTAGTGTAATGGTGTAATTAGTGTGTTAGTGTAATCATGTGTAATAATGTGCTAATGTAATAGTGTGCTAGTGTAATAGTGTGCTAATGTAATTGTGTGCTGGTGTAATAGTGTGCTAGTGTGCTAGTGTAATAGTGTGGTAGCTGCCACCTGGTGGAGATTTGCCCTATACTGAGTGCACCATTCAATTTGTATCATATATTGATTATGAAACAGCACAGCAATCTCCACAAATGTCCAGACAATGGAGAAAGGGAACCCCATCTCAGAACATTGTTGTTGTTAGATTTGATTTAGAACTGCATAATTCTCTGTAAACACCACTTTGGGAACCCCTGGTCTAATACATTATTCTGTCAACATTAAATAAAGACTCACAGTATCTTATATGAAGTAGCTCAATGACTTTACTGACAAAAATGTGACATTTAGACATTTACGACAAAATATGAAATACACCCTCTGAATACTGCAGACCAAGGGATAGATTTGTGACTTGTCCCAATGATTTATGGACCCTCCTCTTCTATCAAACTGCAAAGGCTGCAGAAATAGAGATTTCCCCACGATATTCAGTCACAAAAAAAGGCAATGCGATGAAAGCTTTTGATAGGTTGGAATGGTCGTATCTATGGGCAGTATTAGAAAGGATGGGGTTAGGAAAAGGATTCATTGATATGATTAAAGTATTATACAAAGACCCATCGGCCATGATTACAACAGGTATAATCACCTCCGAAATCTTTCCGGTATCACGCTCTTCTAGACAGGGTTGCCCTCTTAGTCCCGGACTATTCGATTTATCATTAGAGCCTTTAGCACAATATATAAGACAATCCCAATTCATAGAACCAATCGTAATCAAGGGCACACAACACAAAATTAGTTTATATGCGGACAACGTAATACTGTTCATGCAAAACCCTAACACCACAATGCCTCATCTTCTCAAGTTGATTGATGACTTTGGCGATCTATCGGGATTTAAGATAAATTGGCCAAAGTCGGTTTCCTTCCACTTAACGCCCCTGCAAAAAATATAATCCTTCCAGTAGAAATACCAATGGTTGGGGAGCTCCAGTAGCTCACCGCGTACCTCGAACGCTATTTCGGCGTCGGGGACAACCGTGCGCGTCACGGATCTGGGGTAGCGAGTTCGACTCCCGGACAAGCCGTACTTTCTCAGAGTGTCTTTCCCCCCATCTATACCCCCATTCAACCTGTTTCTGTCGGTCATACTTGACAAAAAAAAAAAAAAAAAAAAAAAAAAGCGATAAACGCAAAATGAACCTGCTGACTGGTCAAAGTTAAAAAAAAAAAGAAATACCAATGGTTAAACTCTTTAGATGTTTGGTAGTTGAAGTATTCCCTACCATAAGCCAAACGGTGAAGCACAATTACATAGAAATCCAAAATAAAATCAAATACGACTTTGACAGGTGGTCAAAACTTAAAAACTCAGTACAGGCACGGGTTTCAATAGTTAAGATGGATGTCTTACCTAGAATCAACTTCATCAGCTCAATGCTATCGTTACCCCCTCCAGATGGTTACTGGAAAAAATTACACTCTTTCGCATACAAATTTATTTGGAATAACAAACCACCACGTATAAAAAGATCCACCGCACAGAGAAACAAAGCCGACGGAGGTATGGCATTTCCAGATTTTTTCCACTACTTTAAGGCGTACACTTTAAGACCACTGACAACCTGGTTTGATCCCCAAGCATATCCTGGAGAAATTTAGAAGTAAATATAGTAGCACCACATAGACTGCAGGACATAGTATACACCAAATTATCAATTAAGCAATGCGAACTGGAATTTGGCCCCATTATTACTCATGCGATCCGGATATGGCGTGAAACACAAAAAAAAAAATTCGAACCCACATAAATGGCATAATAATACTCCCTTATTCAATAACAATGCACTCCTGATTGGAAAACGACCTATAAGATTCCCTAGATGGGAAAAGCAGGGCATACACACATTAGGAGATGTTTTCAACAAACAGGGTTTTTGTAGTTATGAGGAAATACACATAAAACTTTATCTCACCAGTTCCACATATTATTTTTACGCACAGTTATTGTTATGTTTGAAGGCTCATGGTGTCCCATTAAGGATACCAATTGAACACCACAGATACCACAAATTCTTCTATGAAAGAGAGACATCGAGAGGTTTTGTATCAGATTTTTATCATCAATTACTAACGTCCTCGTATGAAATCCTCCACCTAGACTCAATCTGGAGGAGGGATATACCAGACCTGGAAATACATTTTGATTGGCAAGAAGCCTGGGCAAATGTTCGACTTGCGTCACGTAACCCGGACCATCAACAAATCAATCTTAACTATATTCATAGGACATACCTGACTCCTATAAGACTGAACAGAATGGGTCTTAAACAAGACTCCAGATGCTCCTTATGTACAAATGGGGATGAGGGTACATTTATGCACATGTACTGGGATTGCCCACCAGTTAAGATATTCTGGAAAGAAGTGACCCAGCAATTATCAAATCTCTTAACTCTGAATATACCTGTACACCCCTCTGTATTACTGTTGAATGATGTTTTCGAGTTTGCAGTCCCTATACAGCTAAAGAGATTGGTTTTATCTGGTATCACAGTGGCTAAAAAGCTGATAGCATCACGATGGTTTCAACCGGAAAAAATGTGCCGGAAGGTCTGGATTCTTACATATCTCGAAGTGATTTATCTAGAAATATCTACAGCAAGGATTTTGGGTCTCAGTGAATCCAAAATTACAAGGTGGTTAGAAGTGGTGGAGAGAATAAAAACTAGCATTTGAATGGTAGTGCCTGGTTAGGAGCAAATGATGATGGATGGTATATCCAAGGGGGGGGGGGGCCGGGGGGGAAGCGAGCGAGAGCATATATGTATAGGGTATTAGATAGCAAGTATTAGGTGTATACCTTGTATATTACATTTATTTAAATGGTAGTTTCATTGGATGTGCACTGTTAATTAATGCTTGTATATCTAATTTTATGTTGTCATGTTTATGTTTATGTGTTTGTTTAAAAAAATAATAAAAAAATAAAATATGAAAAAAAATAAAAAGGCAATGCCCTTTTTATCTATTTTCAACTACTATTTTACTGGCACAGCAAAAACCCAGCAAGCTTAGGGCAGCTGGGTAGTGTAGAAGTCCAAGCACTCGCCTACCACGCAGCACCTCCGGTTTGGTCAGTTGTCCCTATGAACACAATTGGCAGTGTTCGCGGGTGGGAAGCTGGTGGGGTATGAGTCCTGGCAATAGTGACTCCTACTGGTCGGCCTGTTCAGTAGGGAGGGGATTACGTGCGCCTTACGTTCTCCCAGTGAAACCACTCGCTGTCAGGTGAAAAGACACGCCTGGCAACTCCACATGTACCGGGGGAGGCATGTGTTATTCTACACCAGCGGCTCTCAAACTATGGGTCGCGACACAAAGTGGGGTTGTATGTAGGTGACAGTGGGCAAGTAAATTTTTTTTTCAACTACATTTTTATTATTATTATTATTATTATTTTTTGCAACATATTTTGGCTAAATATGCCTTGTTTTATAAATGTGTATTGATAACATAGTGCTGTAATACACATTTCTAATACATATGCGTGATCAAGTTCAACAACGTGTGCTTTTATTTTGATATTTCTTAATTCCATGTTGAAATTACACAATACATTAAATGTGGGGTCGCCAAAAAAGATCCTAAATAAAATGGGGTTGTGGTATAAAAAAGTTTGAGAATCCCAGACTGACGGTAGGCAGCATGTGGTTAGCTACACCCTCCACAGACTGACGGTAGGACAGCATGTGGTTAGCTACACCCTCCACAGACTGACAGTATAGGACAGCATGTGGTTAGCTACACCCTCCACAGACTGACAGTATAGGACAGCATGTGGTTAGCTACACCCTCCACAGACTGACAGTAGGACAGCATGTGGTTAGCTACACCCTCCACAGACTGACAGTAGGACAGCATGTCGTTAGCTACACCCTCCACAGACTGACGGTAGGACAGCATGTCGTTAGCTACACCCTCCACAGACTGACAGTAGGACAGCATGTGGTTAGCTACACCCTCCACAGACTGACAGTAGGACAGCATGTGGTTAGCTACACCCTCCACAGACTGACAGTAGGACAGCATGTGGTTAGCTACACCCTCCACAGACTGACGGTAGGCAGCATGTGGTTAGCTACACCCTCCACAGACTGACAGTAGGACAGCATGTGGTTAGCTACACCCTCCACAGACTGACAGTAGGACAGCATGTGGTTAGCTACACCCTCCACAGACTGACAGTAGGACAGCATGTGGTTAGCTACACCCTCCACAGACTGACAGTAGGACAGCATGTGGTTAGCTACACCCTCCACAGACTGACAGTAGGCAGCATGTGATTAGCTACACCCTCCACAGACTGACAGTAGGACAGCATGTGGTTAGCTACACCCTCCACAGACTGACAGTAGGACAGCATGTGGTTAGCTACACCCTCCACAGACTGACAGTAGGGCAGAGGAATGACCAGGGGGGAATTGGCATTAACAACTAAATTGGAGGATGGGAGAAAAAGGTAGAAAGGCAGGAAAACAAACAAACAAAAAACACAACAAGCTCTCTCTCCTATGACTGCAGCTGAGCATCCAGGGACACATACAACTAACCAGATTTCTACAATGGAGAATGATAGATGATGATAGATAGATTTCTACAATGGGGATGATAGATGATGATGATAGATTTCTACAATGGGGATGATTATTTCCACCCTGGCGGCTCCTATTGACCTTCCTATTGCAGTCTAGTCCAACAGCCAGTGATTCAAGCTTTTGGATAGAGGCAATCCCATACAGAATAGAGCTCCCAACGCTAAACACTTTGTCCATGATAGGAATTGTACCCTTCAGAGCATAGGCATTTCACGTCATCCTCAAGTCAAGTCATCTTTATGTATAAAGCACTTTCAATCAATATATACAGACCTAATATGGACCTAAATGGTTCATAAGGAGGGATTCAATTAACCGCATGAGGTCATACTCACTGGTGTAGACAGATGTTCCTCGGAGTTGCATACTACATAGGGGTGTGGCCTATGGGAGAGGGGGCCTAGACATGATCTTTGCTCAGGCCGTCTGGTCCCTATGAGTGTCCCACAAATAATACTGGTACACTGCTCTGTTGAGACTTTTCCTTCAATTATATATTTATATAAATATTTATGTATATATTTTTTGGGTATACCCCTTCAGCCAAGAGATGCAAGCAATGTCTAGTGCACATTTTATTTACATTTCTCAATCTGAAGAGGGCACTCAGGGACCTAAGACAAAAAGCCCCTCCTACACAGGACTTCCCTCCAGAGGTACAGCAGTGTATCTATCAGGTTGTGACTGTGTGGGCTCCTCTCTGTCATAATGATCACTGTCATGTCATCTGCCGTCTGCCCAAGAGCGTCTGATGCATATTATTCTGCATGAAAGTGCTGCGCTGAGCGAATCAATCCTGGATGAAGCTTGAATCATGTGGAAAAATGTGAATTTGATCACGTCTCGTAGGCCTCATTAAAACATGCTGCGTGTGCACGCGTGTGCCGCTTGTTTGCTGAGCATGTTGAAAGCGACTGACACCTCTGACATTATACGGGATGACAGGCTGACAAACTGTCGGCTCCCAGTCGATAGATACACTTCCAAAACCCAATAAACCACCAAATAATGACGCTGTGGAGGCTGACGACCTAATCGAATCCCCCCCCCCCCCCTTCCCTCACTCCCTCTTGCCAACCAATCTTTACAGATAAAGGGGGAAAAACTAGTATTTAAAGAAAAGAGCAAAATCAAAATACTGTTTCCACGTTCAAATTCTCATGTTGCATCATAAAAACCACGGTGATACAAATTTACAATATTAAGGAAAAGGTATTATAAAAAAGAAAAAGTCTATTAGACTTATACCATCATCATCATCTTCTGTAATGTCTCACTTGATGAGCAGTCATGCATATACGGCAGATGCTGTATATAGCCTATAGCCTATGCACACACACACACGCACACACACACGCACGCACGCACGCACGCACACACACACACACACACACACACACACACACACACACACACACACACACACATTTTACACGCACACACTACATATTTTTTTTATAAAAAAATAGAAGCACTTGCAAAGACACACACAAGTATGCACACACACACACACACACACATGCAAGCCGATGAAGCCATGTTAATGTGGGGGTTGACAGACACTGAGGAAAGGAGCAGTGGCTGAGATAAGGGTGTCACTCCATCCACCCAGAGCTGTCAGATACTACTATCAATACACCAGTGTCACCGATGGTTTAGCCAAGGTTGTCGTGTCCTTCTGCCCTCAACTGGCTTCAATTACAGTTAGGGATTGCATGGCTTTCCTTTGATTGGCATCAGGAGTGGTGTGCCTGTGTTTCTACAAGGGAAGGACAACAATAACAACGAAAACAACAACAACAACAACACAGTCCAGCCTCATGGAAGGGCTCACCTTCAAATAAACAAGGACATAGGCCAGGAGCAAACAAAACCAAAATCGCCAAACCATTGGATGTTACGGTTCATTACGACATAACCGGTCTGGAGACAGATGCTCCTCTGGTTCCATTGTACTGCAGGCGGTACTGTCCCCGTTTGGACACATACTGTAGAGGACGTCTTGGCAAACGCATAGACGATGCTAAGTACAGTCATGATGAGCTTAGCTGTTCCATAATCCAGTAGGACTCGTACAATGTTGAGAACCTTTCATCTCTCTGCTGTATCTGGAGACATTGCAGAGGAGGCCGCGGTGTCTTCTGCAGAGGAGAGTGTGAACATAAAGGAGGATTCACGTCATCTCAGCTCTTTTTGAGTCATGCAGAGTTGAAGCCTATCTCCGTTTCCTTTCACTGGTGCGTTTCCTGGCAAAGCGCCAGACCTGCCGTTAGTGCCGTAGCCAAACTGCTTCCCTAAACGAATGGTAAAAGAACATCGCTGAGTAGCTGTATCAGCTGCAGGGTTAGATGAGGTGGGACACACACACATCGAAGGTCTGCAAGCTCACGATCGGATAAAGAAACTCAGCTCTGAGAACAGCTAGCCACTTTCACTTTAACGGGTTGCCGCTCAAGTCAACATGGCTATGTCCATGTTTCTAATGCCGTGTCTCCATTAGCTATGTCCATGTTTCTAATGCCTTGTCTCCATTAGCTATGTCCATGTTTCTAATGCCGTGTCTCCATTAGCTATGTCCATGTTTCTAATGCCTTGTCTCCATTAGCTATGTCCATGTTTCTAATGCCGTGTCTCCATTAGCTATATCCATGTTTCTAATGCCGTGTCTCCATTAGACTCTATGTCCATGTTTCTAATGCCTTGTCTCCATTAGCCCCCCTGCAACTGCTTGCAGCGCCGGAGCGTGAGTATCGCTGTTGTTATGCAGATTAGGCTGAGGCTTTAATTTATAGACCTGAACATATCACATTGTTAAATGGCATTATTTCCTTTCCCTAGTGATAGTTTTCTTCCCTTCCTCCTCCAAACCACTGTCCTCATCCCGTCCTTCATTTTCTTTGTCGTTATTAGTGATATACTATTATTAGTGATTGACAAAATTTCAATGGATTCTTGAAGCTAATGACTTCCCATTTAAGAAGATGTTCTTCTCTTTCCGGAAGTCCCAAAGATGCCTTGCTGGGATTGGTCGGAAAGTCACTGTTTGGCATTTGGAGAAACCAATAGAGGCATTGGTACACAATCTGAATTTGTCCGAGGAATATAGTGTGAATGTGCATTTTGAGACCGCCATGTGAGTAGTAATTTTAATCAATTATAGGTAGCTGTTGGACATATTAAAGCATTCGTTCAGTTTCCGACAGTTTCTAGTGTTTGTGAGATGTTTTAATATGTTTAGCTCCAAAAGCATGTTTCTAAAAAATAATAGCCAGGAAATAAGCCATTGACGGAGCGTAACAATTTTTCGAATAGTGTATTTTCTGTTATTAGTTTATTCATTACTGGTTCATATTCTATAATATATTCCGTTTGATCAGCCCAGAACGGACGATGAGTGTGACCGGGTAGCCTGAATACTTTAGACAACAAATGTTTGTTTCCGCGTCTCTGATTGGCCAGGTAATTTCTGGTCATGTGACATGTACGCCCAATCGTGGGACCGCAAGTGTCTACACTGGTTAAGCTTAGGCGCTCTTTCGAAGTTGGTTAAGGTTAGAGTTTGTCTTAGAGCATGGCGATAGGTCGCCTGCCCTTCTTTCGACGGTTAAGCTTAGGCACTCTTTCGAAGTTGGTTAAGGTTAGAGTTTGTCTTAGAGCATGGCGATAGAACGCCAGGTAGTTTGCAGGCTGTTAGACCCGGAAATAGGCGCAGAACTTGCTGTCCCACGATTGGCGCACATGTCACATGACCTGGCCAATCAGAGCGCAAAACTCGCACGCGGAAACAAACATTTGTTGTCGAAAGTATTCACGCGACCGGGTAGCCGCAGCCCACACGCCCAGAGATGACGCTTCCAGGTGGCCAGCCCATAGATATCTATATAGAACACCCCCCAACCTGAGAAATGAGGCTGGCAGAGAGGAAGACAAGGCTCGAGGAAGAGAATGGGGTAAGTTTGAATACACATTTTAACACACACATTAAATGATTATATAAATAATATGTAATACAACATTTCTTTTTAATCCTGGAGGTCAATTAGAATGTTTTATATTTAGTTTCATTCATAACTTTTGAACAATAGATGATATTTATAATCCGTCAGCTGTTCTATATTTCCCACAAGATTGTCTACATTCCATACACTATAATTTTCCTAATCCTAAAGGGGTTGAAAATGCATTTGTGTCTTCAAGTTCAACTCAAAAGATTTGCAGTACATATGAAGAATAATAACAATAATAATGATGATAATCATACACATATTTTATATCATTGGAAATCCCTAGTTGTTAGCTTCAAATACGAGGTACTTTGAAATACCCAGTAACTAATAATCTATCACAAACCGATGTAAATTTAAATTCAGGGATTTTCGATATGGGCCTTCGATATGGGCATCGGGAGACATCCGGCTAGTCCGGCGGTCTCTTTGGTGGGTGACGACTTGCGGCACAAGCTCTCCGCCTCTGCTTTCTCCCGCCACTCGGCGGTGAGCGAAGGGGGCGGGTTGTCTGAGGGCGGAGTTCAGTACGCAGGATCGGAGGCGTTCGGTTCTGTGGAACAGCTGGCACCAGAGGGGGGTTCCCCTGTTGCCTCTCCATTGCATCCGATGGAGACTGAGGACTATATGGAGGGGGCGGGGGAATTTCTCTTCGATGCCCCGGCGGAATCACGGCACCCGCGTGGTTTGTGACCCCACAAGATTGTGACATTGTGCACGGTGCTGTCCCCTCTTTCGCACAGTTGGTGTCCTGTCCTGTCCCCCACCCCTCGATAGGGGGGGCCCGGACCCTCCCCGGTGTTCTGATGGTTGTAACACGGCTAAACCCTGGCTAGTGGAGATAAGGCATCACACTATTACAATTCATAATCATACACTCAACCACAGGTATGTGCCGCTTTTTCCAATCCAGAATCACTAAATATGAAATTGTATTTTCCCTTTGAGGCCTTTGTATCCATCCAGCCGCACCTAATTTAAACGCATCGGAAAGGAGACTTGATTGGACTCAGGCTCGATGTAAACGGGCCACTCATCTCACCGTTGTGTTCCTCGCCGTCGTCTACCACTACCTGCAATTCTTCTTAGTGAGCACACATCTATGGATCATTTTGTTATTGCTCAGATATCAAAGTGGCACCTGCTGCGATGCTGTGCCAGTCAAGAAGGTAATCAGACATGAATATTTATATTCACTTGAAAGTAATGAGATAAATGGGTATTTATCACTGCACCCAGCACAGGGCCTGCTAGTGAAGAGAGGAAAGCACACACACGTTCTCTCCATCCCACACACACACTTTCTCTCCATCCCACACACACTTTCTCTCCATCTCACACACACACTTTCTCTCCATCTCACACACACACTTTCTCTCCATCTCACACACGCACACTTTCTCTCCATCTCACACACACACATTCTCTCCATCTCACACACACACACACACACACACACACACACACACACACACACACACACACACACACACACACACACACACACACACACACACACTTTCTCTCCATCTCACACACACACACTTTCTCTGTCTATTGCTCACTCTCACATTAATATCTGAAAAAAAAGAAAAATCTTTTAATTATGCACCCTGCTACTAAGGAATCTACCGTGTCTATATTACTCCCTACTATGCCAATATATCTATACTGCTATATATATAATACTAGTCTGTACTGTAGCACTCAAGTTCGACACTGTTTGACGAATAATGTTACTTATCCTTAGCTGCCAGAGTTGTACCCCTCCTGATGACTTGTAAGTCACTTTGGATAAAAGAGTCAGCTAAATGACTAAATATAAATATAAACATGCACTCACACACGCACTCTCACACACACACACACACACACACACACACACACACACACACACACACACACACACACACACACACACACACACACACACACAAATCATTCTAAAAGCTCTTTATTGTCCAAAATCCAACTGTTGTCCTCCCTGTGGTACAGTACTGTGTGCTTTTATCTTATTCCACACCCATACACATACAGTGTAACTCCCTTCTACAGCTAGGGAGGGATACATCTGAATGGATGGTCCTATTCCCATTGGCTGGGCCAGGGAGCCCTGAGAGGCCCGGCTAACCAGAGGTTAGGATACAGTCCCAAAAAAGCCTTGGCGTTTCCCATATTATTTTGTAATATTAATTCAGTGTTCGACTTTGAAGAAGGAGGGGAAAAAAAAACTTACTCAAGCACTTTGTTTTAAATATCTTTTGTTGTCTCTTGTACTTAAAAAAAAAAAAACAAGTAGGTAAAACCATGTAAATAGAACAAAGAACAAAAAAAACAAAAAAAACAAGCAAAGCATTTCTCCTTTCCGTACAGCGGCGTATGCTGTCCCATAGCCTACAGTAACATAATCTATGTTCTTCTAAAGATAGCAATTCATCATGATACAGATACGATAGCAACTTCGATAAAAATCTCTATAGTTACTCTATGGTTTCTACATATAATTAGCTTTTTCTAGATTCTTTAATTAAAGATTTTTCCTTAGAGTTCTGTAAGTTCAGAGAGTTTCCACTGAATGATAGAAACAAACAAACAAACAAACATACAAACAAACAATGAATATCATTAGGCTGGCTGTTTCACTGAGTCATGTGTCTTGGGGAGAATCACATCAGTATGGCGAGGAGACCCGGTGGCTTGGTATTCCTAAAAAGACAGGTAGTCTGGAACAGAGCGGTGGAGCAGGATCAAAGGGTCAGTAAGAAGCACTAGCACTAGATGCAATTACAGGGTTTTCACTACAGATGGCGCTGCTGCATCACAAGACAACTATACTGTACATATTGCACCACAGAAATGCATAGGAGTTTCTCCCTTACTGTAATTTAAGTGGCGTGGGACACGATATGGGTGCTAATAAAACGCAGAGGATGATGATGATGACGATGATGATGCAAGTCCCCATGAGACCTCATCCAAGTGCTTGTTTTGGGTGCACTGGGAGTTGGTAGGACATCCAGTGTAGGCGGGAGATTGGGACATATAGGCATGAACAGCAATATGACATATGATGTTGCACTTGTGACACGTATTCATAACACCTATCTCTAACATAACATTGTTTATAACGGAATTCCTATGATAGTTCTCTTATTCCACCGTGACTTAAGCTGAAGCACCCTCCATGGTGCCAGAGCAGCTGTTTATGGATCCCAGGGGTGCCTCTTCAGAGTCCCAACACGTGTGGATATCGATCACAAGTATCAGCTCCATCGGAACAACCCGTCGTTTCAAACGGCACTTCGCTGACAGTTCGGGGGGCGGGGGGGTTTGGCTCGTGGCCGTGTGCCTACGTCGCACGTTGTTGAGGGAGCGTGCAGTTCAGATCAGGTGAAGCCATCTTTCACGATTGAAACAGATCATACACACAAACATATTGGATGTATTGCTTTAAATGTGAGATTTGAGTGGCGGATTTGTCTGAGTCGTGGACAAAATGTAACGCCGTCGTTCTCACTTGATTGTTTTTGTGATAGCAAAATATCTAATTATATTGGCATGAGATTGTAAAAACGTACACCTAGAGCAAGAAAATAAATAAAAAAAGATAAACATCAAAACAAAACAACGAAAAGTCATTGCTTTTATAAGTAAATCGTTTTTTAAGGTGCTTTTTAATGTGGTTGCCATGGCACTGTTTTGTTCTTTCTCGGAGTCGGGGGCTTAATGCCAATCAAACACTGATAGCCGTCAGTCGCCACCCACCGCCATTCCGCACGTCTACACGGTCAAATCCTCTTTCACCGAGCTGCCAAAACCCATCTACTTGTTTCCTCCCCGGCGTTTTTGGTTCTGAAGAAGGAATTATCGTTCCCTGCTCCCCATCAGCTCATGCCAAGATAACGACAAAGAAAATGAAGGACGGGATGAGGACAGTGGTTTGGAGGAGGAAGGGAAGAAAACTATCACTAGGGAAAGGAAATAATGCCATTTAACAATGTGATATGTTCAGGTCTATAAATCATTATTATTATTATTATTATTATTATTATTATTATTATTATTATTATTATTATTATTATTATTATTATTATTATTATTACTGTTATTATGTATATATTTATTGCGCTCTAGTGAGACTAGAACAGAGTGCTCGGGCAGCATGGCATGAATTACGCTGTGGAGCGAAGATCTTCATCAAAACAGATTTGCGAGTTGAAACAAAATCGAGTTGACAAGATGACCTTTTCATGGCCCTAGTGAGTGCTTAATCTGGGGGACGCGGGGTAAAAATTAATTACAAAAAGGCTACGTTTGGCTGTGACTCAGAGAGAAACAGAGAGAGGGGAGGAGGGGATTTAATCATCTAATCTCCATATGAGTCCAGGGCCCTGGGAAACAGCGTTTTGGGAGAGGGCCCTAGAAGTATGCTTGTGTGTAATGCCATTAAAGATATGGTCCTATAGGTCCACGATACACTCATGACGCAGGCCTTCAGTTTAAACGAGGGTCAAGAACGTGTCTGATCCTCTCTGCCATATCCATGATACAGTGAATTAGCTTCTGATGATCATGTGTCTGGTTTGAGCTTGCGGATCTGAAGGCGGTTCGTCGAGGCGAGATGATCGACCCGGTCCGCTTATACAGGAGGATGACCCGGGTTCAGCTGCTGCCATGGCTTTATAATATGCTAACCCTTCAATAAACCCCCGCCAAAGCAATAAGTAAAAAAAAAAAAAAAAAAAAAAAAGTTTTAAAAGAGTAAAGGGACCTTATTTTGTGGCAACCACACTAAACATTACATCTATAACATCTCTATGTTCTTTTTCCCCTCTGATAAATTACACAATAATATTAATAATCCAAACCATGTTGGACCCATGAAATGGCTATAAAAGAGACCCTGCACCAGTCACTTCCTGTAGGCATGTTCTGCTCCTTACTGTAGGTCACCGTCATAGGAGGAGCAGACAGAAGGCGAGGTGGGGAGGCGGGACCTTAGCCTCCATAACAGGAGCTGCTCTCTGGCCCCCAGGGCCCCCTGAGGGCCTGGGGTTGTGTGCTTTGCTCGCTCGCTCTCTCCATTCCTGGCTCCGGCGGGCTGCATAGTTTATATGTGGCCCTTGTCACGGGGGTCACAGTTAGGGAGGGCTGAAGGGTTCGGTAAGGGGGGTGGGGGTGAAGCTCACAGGGCCCAGGTGGGGAGGGGGGGGGGGGGGGGGGGGGGGGGTCGAGTCTTTAGTAAGGGGAGAAGATGAAGGGCGTGTGTGTGGCCCTCAGGGGCCCCGGGGCAGGCCGGAACAGTGCAGGGCCCAGGAAGGGGTTCTGGAAGAACGTTGCCCCCGGGTGGCGCAGGGCCAGGGGGTTGGTCGCCAGCGTGCACAGGGTCGGTGGAGTCAGGGCGCTCGGCAGGAAGCCAAGGCTCTTGGTCAGCTGCTTGTGCAAGGCCAGTTTGGTCTGGAGGAGACAGACAGCGAGAAGAATACAATGAGGCTTATTTGACATTTACTCAAGGTAATGCACACATTTACTTAACATGTTTCCTAAGATCATGGCCCTTTCTGCGCGCACACACACACACACACACACACACACACACACACACACACACACACACACACACACACACACACACACACACACACACACACACACACACACACACACACACACACACACACACACACACACACACACACACACACACACACACACACACACACACACACACACACACACACACACACACACACACACACACACACACACACACAAAGTTACCTTGGTAAGCATGCTAGCTCACCAGGACACCAGAAAATAAATAAATAAATACAATTCTGCTCAGTCCTAGTCCCCTCTAAAGGTTTACCAGTAGATATTCTCTACTATAGCCTGGCAGGTCTAAAGGTTTACCAGTAGATACTCTCTACTAGAGCCTGGCAGGACTAAAGGTTTACCAGTAGATACTCTCTACTAGAGCCTGGCAGGACTAAAGGTTTACCAGTAGATACTCTCTACTAGAGCCTGGCAGGTCTAAAGGTTTACCAGTAGATATTCTCTACTAGAGCCTGGTAGGACTAAAGGTTTACCAGTAGATACTCTCTACTAGAGCCTGGCAGGTCTAAAGGTTTACCAGTAGATACTCTCTACTAGAGCCTGGTAGGACTAAAGGTTTACCAGTAGATACTCTCTACTAGAGCCTGGCAGGTCTAAAGGTTTACCAGTAGATACTCTCTACTAGAGCCTGGTAGGACTAAAGGTTTACCAGACTGGCAGGACTAAAGGTTTACCAGACTGGCAGGACTAAAGGTTTACCAGACTGGCAGGACTAAAGGTTTACCAGTAGATACTGTCTACTAGAGCCTGGCAGGTCTAAAGGTTTACCAGTAGATACTCTCTACTAGAGCCTGGTAGGACTAAAGGTTTACCAGACTGGCAGGACTAAAGGTTTACCAGACTGGCAGGACTAAAGGTTTACCAGACTGGCAGGACTAAAGGTTTACCAGTAGATACTGTCTACTAGAGCCTGGCAGGTGTAAAGGTTTACCAGTAGATACTCTCTACTAGAGCCTGGTAGGACTAAAGGTTTACCAGACTGGCAGGACTAAAGGTTTACCAGACTGGCAGGACTAAAGGTTTACCAGACTGGCAGGACTAAAGGTTTACCAGTAGATACTCTCTACTAGAGCCTGGCAGGTCTAAAGGTTTACCAGTAGATACTCTCTACTAGAGCCTGGCAGGACTAAAGGTTTACCAGTAGATATTCTCTACTAGAGCCTGGTAGGACTAAAGGTTTACCAGTAGATACTCTCTACTAGAGCCTGGCAGGACTAAAGGTTTACCAGCAGATACTCTCTACTAGAGCCTGGCAGGTCTAAAGGTTTACCAGTAGATATTCTCTACTAGAGCCTGGCAGGACTAAAGGTTTACCAGTAGATACTCTCTACTAGAGCCTGGCAGGTCTAAAGGTTTACCAGTAGATATTCTCTACTAGAGCCTGGCAGGACTAAAGGTTTACCAGTAGATACTCTCTACTAGAGCCTCCAAGACAACTCCTGCCACTGACTCCTCTGACTTGTGACACTGACCTGAGCGGAGAAGGCGGTGAGGCTGCACTGAGTAAACACTTTCTTCATGGCAGACACAGCCCCGCCTGCATAGCTACTCCATCTCACGTTCTGGAGGATGGAGGACGACGACGATGACCACGATGGGGAGAAGGAGAGATGGAGAGTTAGTAGGTACACGTATGACAAATTAATGATTCATATGTAGTGTAGATTCAGGCTGCATATAGTGGTGAGATATGCGGTGGGGAGAGCTGGACTATTATCTTAGATGTGTCTCAGGGACTGCGGGCACCTCTCTGGCAGGATAGGCACACACAGGCACACTGGCTCACTGGCTCACCAAGAAACAGAAGCCACAACAGGTTGTGAGGACATTTTGTTACTGGGTTAAGGGTTAAGGTTAGGATTAATGTTAGAATTAGAATTCAGTTAAAGTATAATTCTGGTATTTTTCAACCTTCAATCATGGGTTTAAATGAATAATAGGAACGAGATATTTTGGAATTGGTCCAGTATTGAACAAGATTGATTCAGCCAGCTGATACTTTGGCGTGCGAAAATGCTCCCAAGGATTACATTGCAGACCCTTTCGTGGCTGCCAGCTGAAGCGAAGATATGTTGTCCCTATTAGTCATTTAGACCCCAAATGATGGAAAAATACCCTTTAAAGTTAGGATTATATATTCAGGCATATAGGCTGTATGGTTAAGATCAGGGTGAGGGGCTAGGGAATGAATGTAAGTCCATAATGTACGTGCAATAATGTTAATGTTACTCACTTGTGCCTTGTATATATCTTTTATATTTTTTCTCAAGATCTCCTTATTTTTTGCATTTGCTTGTGTTGTTCATTCCAGTTAAGTATTGTGTGATTGTGTGATTTTGTGTGAAGGGCGGACGAGGAAACTATATGTTTCTCATTGTACGGCAAACTGTCTGTTTAACTGTGCATATGACAATAAATCATCTTGAATCTTGAATACAATGTCCTCACAAATATTTTAAAACGTGTGTGTGTGTGTGTGTGTGTGTGTGTGTGTGTGTGTGTGTGTGTGTGTGTCACGGTTGGGGGTAAATTCAGTTCTATTTCATACTGGCTGCCGCTCAGCGTCATCTGCACTAACCTCACTTTGTGCATAAGCACTGAATAAAAATCCACAATGTACCTTTACATACCAACATTAGTCTGGCCACACCCCTATCCGCTACCTTCATAAGCATGTGTGTGGCCACACACTCGCCTCCTTCTTCACTTTCACCACAAGGAAGTGCCTGTTGTATACATCACTTGACGAGGTTGTTTAAGCTGAAGAAAGTTGAGTTACGTGTTTACATTTTTTCTTGCTTTTTTCTTTCTCTCATAACTTTAAAAAGAAAAAAGCTAAGTCATAATGTTTACCTCGGAGGGTCGCGCTAGCAACGTTACCCTTCACCAGCGGTTCTCCATTGCCTCCTCTGTCGTGCGTCTTGGAGCGGGGTTGAGGCCACTTTCGTGGTCGGCAGCCGCGCCCGGTAGGCGTCCGATAGATAGTTTGCCTCTCCAAGGAGCTGGTGCACTAGCGCCGTCTCCTGTGCGATGGCCTGGTTCCGGCTCTGGTTCCTTTGCTGCCGGAGAGTCGTCCGCTGTTGGGCGGCCGGCTCCTCTGGTGGCGGAGGATTTGAGACGCAAACGTTTTTCGTCGGCTCGCTCCCGTCGTAAGATGGTGGCTTGTAGACGCGAACGGCCTGGTTTTGGTGAGTTACTGGAGCCGGATGAGGATGCGTCTGATTCTCCATGGCCGATGGAAACAGAGGACTACATGGTAGAAGCAGACGGGTTCTTATTTGACGCCCCGGTGGAGACATGTCCGCCGCCCGTCCAGGTAACACTGGAGGGGGGTGATAGGTCTCCTTGGGGTCCCTCGTACGCGGATGTTGGGTTAGAACCTCCGACTCGGCGGCGGGATGCCCTGCTATCAGCCACATCAGAATGTGGCTCTGTAACCAGTAGCCTGCTGCATGTGAGGGACGCGAGCTCGGTGGGGGAAAGTATGCAGGGGGAACTGCGTGCTTTGTTCCCCGAGCTCATGGCGGCAGCGGCAGTCGCAAACGGCGTGCCGCTGCCGCAGCCACTGCCTGTTCCTGTTCCTGATGATCTCATAGGTCATCTATGGCAACGCCGTCCTGTGAGAGAGATGGGCGTTGTCTGTCCATTTTTCCCCTCGATGGAGGCCTACGTCCGTCAGGGACAGGTGGTCTCCCACATCATGGGCCTCACCCCCGCCTACGTGCGAGTCACGAGGGTGGTGGGTTTCGTAGACGGTATGAAGGAGGGGGTGCCTCGGCTTGATAGGCCGATGGCAGCTCTCCTTTGTCCTGAGGTAGTGTGGGAGCCGTTACGGAAGCCAGTTCCCCAAGGGAAATCGGCGAGGCGGTTGGCTTACTGGAGTGACCAGTCATTTATCTCCGCGACTCAATCTCTGGCTGCCACAACATTGCGCAGCTGGCGAGATTCATGTCCGGGATACTGATGGGCGGTACGGAGCTGACCGATTTGCAACATGATCAGCTCGCCCAGTCGGCAGGAGCCATCCTGCATCTGATCCAGCCGCAGGCCATCGCCGCTGGGAAAGTACGCGCCATGGCCACTCTAGTCCAGCGCCACCTTTGGCTGGAGCAGGCGCGTGTGCCGGAAAGGAAGAGGACTCCACTTCTGACGGCACCCCTCTCCGATGCTGGGCTTTTGGGGTCGGCGCTGCAGCTGATGACCTCAACCTGCAGGGAGATGCAGGAAGAGCGTTCCGTGATCCAGCCTCATTTCCCCCCGCCCGATGTCGCCGGTGGAGTCAGACGGAAGGCTCGTCGTCGGGGTTCCGCCGCCGTAGCCGCCGCTGCTACCACCGCCACTGCTGTACCTTCAGCAAAGAAGGCCAGGAGGAAAGAGGGCGCCTCCGCCACTGCAGCCGGCCCATCCACGCTCGGAGGTGACGGTAGGGATCGTCGTGACCAGCCTCCTATCCTTTACCGTCCCTCCGGGGCTCCCCGGGGTGGCAAGTCCCGAGCGGCTCGTGGCAGGCGTCGCTAAAAGTGACTTTTTTCCCTCTGTGGTCCCCCCTGTTCCCTTCCCGGCCCAACATATGATTTTGTAAAGAAATAAAAGGTCCCTCCTGGGAGGGACTATTTTTTGTTACAAACTGTGTGTTTATTCACTACATTTGATGGGGATACGATGTGTGAACCTTTCGCTAGTGTGGGTTTGATAGAAGGGCTAGACTTTAAGTCTTGTTGGCCGCTACATTTCATGTTAGAGCTTAAGCAAGGCCTGCAGCTTACACTCGGTTGAAAAAGGTTTTTTTCTGCCTCGACCTGAAGGTTAGGTCTTCACATAAAGGTAGAGGTTAGTTGTGTGCTCTGTTGCTTAAACAGTGATATTGAGTCGCAACACTGTTGTGTTGGTCTGCAGTAATGCTCGTGTGTGTAAAGGTACCGCGGTTCAGGCCGCTCTCTCTCTCTATCAGATTTTCTGTGTCTTGCAACATAAACACGGGTGTCGGGTTCACACACATATAACTTTGGCCTTGTTATAAACCCTGTTCACAGACTTGTCTGTGGCTAGCGCGCATTGAATTAGCTTTGCGCTGTTCATTAGCATACTGGCTACTTAAGGTATCATATGGCTATTGTTGTTGTCGTATTCAAGGGTTGGGCTTACGAGGCGGTACCGGATAAACCCCTCCTTCCCTCTTCTGATTGGTCGTTTTTTTTTTACTCTCTTTTCATTCGGTCCGGCCAAGCTGTTAGGCAGCTTGGCATGGGGGGGGGGGGGAAGGGTTTCCCTGACTCCGCACCTATCACGGGCGGTTGAGTCATGGGTTTCCCCCCGTCATAGAATACGTCACTGGGCACGTTTCTATTGGACGACGGCTTCCGTCTGTCATTGTCAAGTTGTCGGGGCAAAGCGTAGGAACTTAGTGTTCTGCTACGCTCGATATATGTGTAACTTGAGTCTGTTGGTCACATGGCTCAATGTTACCGTGACTTTTCAAATCATGGCTCACATGGGAAGTCTCTCTGAGGATTCCCGTCTCTTCTCTGTGGTGAGGGTGGCGGGATGTAAGAATCAAAACAATTTTTACCCTCATCCGCGTCACGTGGGATTCATCTCAGTCTGTGTTTCTTTCTTTTTAATAAAAAGAGGGAAGAATATGAAGCACGACAACTCCTTGTCATTCTCCCAGGCGACTTGAAGGACCAATGTCTGGTGTCTGGTTGGACTATCCATTGATGTGTTTGGGTCTCGACGCGTACATAGTGCTGGCTCGGGGTGTTTCTGTTAAGATTCACGCATGAGGCTGGTACGCCTTGGTTGCTCATTATTAAAACTGCGTTTTTATAGGGCAACTGGGATGGAGGTTTTCTCTTCCGAGCGCCTGTTACTAGGTCTCGACGAATTCTCGTTCATATCTGGGGGATGTTAACGGAATAGATCAAAACATAGGTAGAGGGGTCTCACGCCCTTGGGGTGGGCCACTGAGCGCGGTACGAATGGGACCGTCTGGGTGGCGCCCTCTTTTCATGTTTTTAGATCGACACGCGTACCTACCCCCTCTCTTGGAGTGGGGATGTCGGCGTGGTTAGGGCACGGGACTGGTTCTGGTCACGCTGGTCCAGGTCAGTTAACCCGTTGTCCGCCGGGGACGCAGATCTGCTGTTCTGGTACCCTGAGGGACTTGTGCTTTTTTCGGGGGGAAAATGCCGGGTCGGCCCGGGTGTCACAGGGTTGGGCGTTATGAAGGCCCTTTGTCGGGTACATGTTGTACCCTGCGCTATCGTGAAGGGGCTGGTTCTCCATTCTTTTCGCTCCTCTCTTACGCATGGCGAAGAGGGGGCTGTTGGGGTGGTCTTCTGGACCTCCTCTGGCATCCCTGTGTGCTTCCCGGGCCGCCGGGCCCGGTCCGAAGTTGTGTTTCGTCGACCCGTAGGCCTGGAATAACCCCTTTTTGAAAACTGAAACACTTGTACTGCGGTATAGCCAGTGTATACCCGCAGGTGTGTTTTGGAGTTTTTTCTTGAGGGGTTATAGGAACAACCACTGCATGTGGTACCAAGAGGGTGGTTGATTCCCTGGTGTGTTGGAGCAGAGTCAACTCCCGGGTTACCCGGTTGAGTGTGCCCCTGCACGTTCATGACGTCTGCCAATCGTGTCAGCCTTCTCTGCCTCGGCCCCTCTGGGTCGGGGTTTTTTGGTGGAGGCTTTGTCATGGTGCGCAACAATGCCAGCATACGCCCATTCCTCCGGGGTGCTGTTTTCAGTTGACCCCTTTGGCGCCTGTCTTGTCCGCAGTGCTCCAGGCTCGGGTCAAACGCCTGCTGCCTGGTTTGAGGGATCGACCCCCTCTGGGGTCGTCTCCCCGGTGCGCTGCCTGCTTCCGCTGTAGTGTAGCCTTTTGTGTGCTTCGAGTTACGGCCATGCTGACTGCCTGAGTTGTCAGGGTCAGGGTGCCAGGCGGCGTACTAGTGGGGGGAAGGGCCCGCTCTTGGAGGGGCCCTGTCCAAATACGCTGGCGATGTGGGGGGCGGTGTCACTAAGTGACCGCCTGGTGAGGTCTTGATGCTGTGGCGTCGTTGACCTCTCCGGGCCCCCTTTTTCCGGGGGATCCAGTCCCTTCAGTGGGTCTGGGTCTTCCTTCGCGCTCCGCTGCTACGGCCTTGCCACGGGGTTGAGTTTGCTCTCGACCACGTGTTTTTGGGGGCGGTAACGAGGTTTGTTCCTTCCGTTCGTTCCCTGGTGGCATGCGGGTTGTGCGTGTGGGTAGTCGTGGGGTCAAGCCACGGTCTGCTCACCCTGTGCGTTGAGTTGCTCGAGTTTCTCTTCGCACGGTCAGATCCGTCTCCCTCCCGTCCTCCAATAGGGGGGGTATCCTCCATTAGGGAGGGTCGGGGGGGCTCGGTCCTCCCCGGTTCTGATGGTTGTGGGGGGCCTCAGTGGGGTACATTTGTCGAGCTTCAGGCTCCCGCTCAGCTCCCGTAGTGCAGATGACGCTGAGCGGCAGCCAGTATGAAATAGAGCGTAAGGTTATGAATATAACCAAGTTCTATGAATACTGGTGACGCTCAGCGTCTGGACGCCACTGCGGCCTTTGATCTCGCCTTGTGGTGAAAGATTGGGAAGGAGGCGAGTGTGTGGCCAATGTAAAGGTACATTGTGGATTTTTATTCAGTGCTTATGCACGAAGTGAGGTTAGTGCAGATGACGCTGAGCGTCACCAGTATTCATAGAACTTGGTTATATTCATAACCTTACGTTAATAACACAAGTAAATTGAAATGGCTGAAAATGCGCTTCTTACATTTTAGATTTAGATTAATTCTCTGAACCGATTCCAATTTTGCAGTGTTTACAGTATGTTTCGAGCATGGTCTGTTGTAAAAGAAAAGCAATTCGGCTTTCGCCTAGCCTTGAGTATGCATACGTGTAAGTGGGGGCATATTTGTGTGAAAGTGTTTTGTTTGTCTGTCTTTATGCTGTGTCTTACCGCTAAGCTGGAGCTTGGTAGGGTCTTGCTGTGGGGGGTGAACTTGGGTTTGGGAGGTTTGCCTGCCAGCCGGTCCTTGTGCCGCCTACTATTCATGTGCTGTGGGAAATAAATACATTAGTTTGCTAACATGCATCTGTTAAAGATGCTGTAAGTGGTATTTATTTTGTTAAAATAAGTGTTAAATAGCTCTACATTCCATCACTGATTTAGAGTGTTTGGTCAGTAACATGGGTCTCCCAGTCCCTCCGCTCTGCAGTAAACAGAAAATACATTTTCTGGTAACCATTCCCACTCTATCCAATCAGGAGAGAGAACCCTAGATATCTTATTACAAGACATTTGAAGTTATCTCTCCTGATTGACGTAGGAACGGGATTCCAGAAGAATTTATTTTCCGTTTACTGCAGAGTGGCGAACACGTAAACCACTTATTTTAACAAACAAAATACCACTTACAGCACCTTTAATAGAGCCACAGCTTCACTTAATACTCAATAAAAAAACATTCAATATGACTCACACACTTACGCACACATCACAATACAGCACATCACTTCCTACCTCCTGCCACGCTCTCTCTCCCACTACTAACAGGCTTATTATCCTAGTAGGGTTGGGTGTTGTTATTAACCAGTGCCAGAGGAATGCATTAAGCCTGGTGTAGGCCAGGCTCCCACACATACCAGAATATCCTATATCTTTCTCCCTGACCTGAGAGGGAATCCGTCCAAGACAATCCCTCGCATCAGACGTGGGATTTAATGAACATCGCGGGGGAACAATTACCGCGCGCCAATGACAGTCTGAAACTACATCCTAAATTCCTTTGGACGTCAGTAACTTCACATTAACATGCCGAAAATAAACCCCGTAGATGATTAGCCTTGTGGTGAATCATAACACGGATAGATGAGTATCTGTCTAATGTGGAACAAAATAAGCTACATAAACGTATCCTATTCTCGCAAGCTGCTCTGAATGGCTGCATGGTTGTAAATGGAACTGCTTGCTTGAAAAGGGGAACCACCAACCGAATGAAACATTCCTATGTTGTTTCCGTGACCCAGGAAAGTGCAATCAACATTTGTGAACAATAGCTACTCTCTCATGAAGCCGGACACCAGAGAAATAAGACTTAAACTTGTGATGTCATCAGGTATAAAGTCTGGAGCTGCTTTCGTGGACCCACAGACTGTTTGCTTGAATTTGTATACCCTTATAGAGTAGTGATCTCTGAAAAAGAAAATGTACCCGTGCTCTCAGTGTCACATTAACTCATCTTTTCCCAATTCATTGTCAATTCAGACTTTCTCAACTGAAGTTTGAGTTTTAGCAGTCGAGGCTTTGGATTAGGGAGAAAACCGTTTATGTTCACTAATATTTTTGTACCGTTTTAGACCACAGGAATAACATGTATGAATCCTTAAATTGGACGTAATTCCCCTTTAAGTGGAGCACATACACATTTCCTCTGCATGGGAACCTAAGCCACTCTAACACAGTTCCCTTTTACATAAAGATGTGCCTGAGGACTTTGTAAGACTATCATTAATATACAGTATAGTATAATATAAACGTATATAGTGTATGTATATATATAATTATCACTGTTTTATGCTGCCTTCTTAATGGAGGGCTGAAAGGACTGCTACTGTTACCGGTCTCGTATTGCTCTGCGTTGTGTTTCAAATTCCGATTCGACCCCTGTTAAGGGATTGCCCTGAGTGGGAGTTGATCCCCGGTCTCCCGCACCGGGGCCGACATCACAAACCGCTGCGCCAAGAAAGGATATCCCCTCTAAGCGCTCAGTTTGGATGCCTCTGGGGAGTGAGTTTACTTGCAGTACCGCTTAAAATCCACAGCCACCGAACTACTTGTACCAGGTGACTGTGGATAGACCTCCGTTACACTACCATAGTGTCTTTATACCTGTATCACTGTACATATGAATACTACAATTATGTCCATACATCTGATTAGCCCTATTACTCAGTAGTACTAATTCATATATTTTATACCCAGTTTAATCACCTGTACATTGTATATTACTATTGCACTTTACTGTTAAATTTGCACTCTGGTTGTATGCCAAACTCCTTTCGTTGTGCTACTTGTGCTGTATAATGACAATACATTTTAATCTAATCTAATCTAATCTGCAGAGGTTAGTTTGCTGATGGTAAAATATCTGATATTATTCCCACAACCTTCAACAACATGTCAAGCCAGTCCATGCTGTGGTTAATTATGTAGACACATCATCTGTATGCGAGTTCTATGTGACATGTTCTCTGTTACCTAACTCAGTTAGGACTAGAGTCCGAGCACACAGCCAACAGGACCTCTGTGCCCAGGGCTGTTTGAATAAGAATCAGGTGCACCCCTGAGGGGGAATAAGCTGTCAACTAAACTTCACTAATTGGAATGTGAAGGGACTTAACCGCCCTATTAAAACGTACCGAGGTTCTTGCCCATCTTAAAGGAACACGGCAACATTTTGGAAATGAATGGAAGCGGACATGGCCGGTTAGCCTAGGCATTGTCCAACTAACACCTCCCCCGAAGGCTAACCGGCCATGTCCGCTTCCATTCATTGTGCTAAGCTAGGCTAACATGCAGCCAGATAGCTTTCTACTGAACGCACAGAGAGGAAACTGGTATATATCTAGGACTGTCCCCGACTAAGGATTTGGATAGTCGACTATGATTGGCCGAAATGTGCCGTTAGTCGACTATTAGTCTACTATAAAAAAATAAATTATAAAAAAATTTAAATATATAATTTTTTTTAATTTTGTTATCATTCCATTTGGGCTGTGGGGGTGCTTAATGTCTGAAAGAGTCGACTGAAAGCTTCTTGTCCTCTGCAAAAGCATGCAATTGGTCCACTGATGGATACATCTTGATATTTGTCTAGTCTAGTGTGTTCATTAGATGGGTGAAATCCTCTTTCAGTGCCTCTGTGCCTGTTTTCTTAGGCAGTTAGCCTCTGGTATGCGTGCCATTAGCGTTAGCCACGCTTCTAGGCCTCTTGTCTTTTGGAAAGAATGATAATTATTATTTTTTAAATATATATATTTTTTTATAAATTATATATATATTTTTTGTATTCGACTAAGAGGTTGGCAGTCGACTACGGCTCCTTTCGACCGATTAGTCGACTATTCGACTAATAGGGGTCAGCCCTATATATATCTTCTCTTCTCTCTCTGGAGAAGACGGTAAGCTAATTTCCCCAAATGTTGGCGTGTTCCTTTAAGCGTTTAAAAACAGATATAGCTTTCCTAACGGAGACATATGCCAAGCTCAGACTATACAGTGTTAGCATGCGGTGGAGTTGGGTGGGACAGGTCACGGTTTAGGCCAGGGGGTCTGTGATACTTGCTTGTGTCTATGCTCCAAACCGGGATGACTTTCAATTCATGAACTTTCTGTCAACCATACCAGACACCCACCAATTGATTTTTTATTGCGTAATTAACCCTTTATTGGATAAATCTGGCACGGTCATGTGCTTATAATAGTAATTACATTTAGTCATTTAGCTGACGCTTTTATCCAAAGCGACTTCTGTACTGTACGACAAGTCATCAGGAAGGGTACAACTCTATCAGCTGAGTAACAATGTTCATCAAAGTGTTGAGTGCTACAGTGTAGGACAAGTGCATGACAATAAGGTTAGTTTAGGGTTAGATATATATTCTTTTTCATTTCAGATAATGGTTGAAGAAGTGCGTCTTTAGTCAACAGATAGAATGGTGATATCTGATCACACCCCCTTAACCCTGGGATTAGCTTTCCCCAACTGTAGATCCAGTCGATCCCACTGGAGGCTTAATTTACTACTTATTGTCTGACGGGTCTTTCATTACCTTCATTAATAGTACACATGACATAATTTCTGGAAACTAATTCAAATGATGAAACTCTCTACACCTACATGAGAGGGCACAAATCACGACTGTCCAGTGAGACAACTATTGAAGCTCATTGAAGCTCATTAACAGTTTATGCTGTCACCCAAACTCCAGAGTTGTATTCTAAACTGAGTTTTATGTCGGGTTGGTGGTATTAAGGCACTGTCAATGAGCTGTTGTTCAGACCCTGAAAAGATGAAAAATTATTGAAAAAAAAACATCCCAACATCAAACTCAGTTTACAATACAATAACACAGAAGTAACCTTTCTGGACTTGAGAATCACTGTTGACCAACAAGGACATTTGCACATGTCGATTTACAGTGACAAACTAAAAGTGCTACCTGGTCTACTGGCTTGCGCCACCAAGACGCTTCAACTCACTGCTTCAAGGTCCTTGACCTGGCATTCTGTGCAGCTCCCTCCTACCTCCGGTCAATGGTCTCTAACTACACACCCTCAAGACCCCTACTCTCTGCATCTTCTGGCCTCCTGAGACTCACTCCTTGTCATTGAAAGGAAGCAGGCTATTCTCTGTCCACAGTGGTGTCCAGTCAGGACAGCTGAAACCCGCCCAATCTTTCATTGTCGATTAAAACACACTTTTCCAATCAATATCTAAAAAAATAAAATAAATAAATAACTTTCTTTACTACTATGTACCATGCTACTATGTCTATACTACTATCTACTATGCTACTATGTCTATACTACAATCTACTATGTCTATACTACTATCTACTATACACAATTCGTAAGTCGCTTTGGACTTGAAAGCGCCAGCTCAATGACTACATGTAAATGTGCCAAGCCAAAGACTGAACAGAGGCATTACAATAAAAAGGTTCTCAATCAAGCCGGTCACTAGAGCTGGATGCCTAGATAGGAAGCACCTTCTGAACAAGAGACCCAGTGAAAAACAACCTCCTAGAGTCTATGTCCCCGCTCAGTACAGCCACATGGCCTCTGATGTCAGACACATCATCACTAAAAAGAGGGACATCTTGCTCAGTGACCCTTTGTTCAGTGTTTCCCGAGCCTCCAGCTTTCTCTTTCAGAAGGGCCTTGACAGGGATGTTGGAACTTTAAATCGGCAGGGGGTGCGGCCTTTCTGAGATTATTATTATTATTTCTTTTAGAACGCCTTTAACGTGATTTCAAATTTTTTTAACTGAAAATGACGTGAGAGGGAGTGAGACGTACATTGTTCAGAACGGCTTCGAAATAGCCTAGTGAATTCTAATGTCTTTTTTTTTTTATCAAAATGACAACGTGGCAGGGAAGCGAGTGAGAGTTCGTTCGTTGTTTAGAATGGCTTTGAAATAAGTTATTTCGAATGACCCTTTAACTGAAAATGACGTGAGACGTGAGGCAAACGAGAAGAACGTAATAATTGTTTTATTTAGACTTTTCAAGCCTACACTGTGAGAAAAAAAGCTGCAAGAAAACGGTACATGTCTGGCATCAATGGTTGCCAAATACTTACTGTCAAATTACAGTAAAATCAAATACATTTCATTTACAGATTACAACCTTTATTTAATAGTTAATATTTTGATAAAAGGTAATTTACTGTATTTTTATGGCATTTACACTTAAAGTAGAAAAACTAAAGTAATCTGTAAAAGAATACAGTGAATTTCCTGTGAAAAAACATAAATTTTTTACAGTGTACATTACATTTACATTAGCTACATTTTCAAGAACTGTATGCTAGGCTTAGGCTATTGTCAGCTATTGACAAAAGAGAAACACAGTCAACATTGGGCATATTACAAGCCAGATGAAGAAATAAAAACAAACCTCACTTCTGAATACCTCATTCATAACAATGAATTCACATGCTTGCTCGACGTGCTCTTTTGCATTTTGTAGGCTATTTGGTTTTCGTATTATTTTTCCACTCTGATGTAAGAAAGCCTTAATTAAGCGTAGTAGCCTATACAACCATGAATCATCAGTCTCATGCATGACCGAAAGTGGGCCTTCGCTCAGTTGCACGTTTAATGAACTCTTTCATCAGAGTGGAATCATCAATGTCATTATTGCTACGTGGGTGAGTCTCTCTTGCGTCATTGTGTTGCACAGCCAGGTTTTCAGTCTGCGCAGGGCCGAGAAAGAGCGCTCTGATGCCGTGAGATAGGGAGCGAAAGACGCATCTGGAGCCTTTTCACCTCCGATAGCCTGCATCGGTTTTGTGGCTACAGCTCTTGGATGATGGACACGACGTCCTGGATGGTGGTGACTTCTTGCCCCTTGCATATATCCCCCATCATGGCCAACTCCAGGCTTAGCCGCTCTGGCACAAAGAGCGTCAGTTCCTGAGAGCCCTTGATAACTGCTTGCTCACGTCTTGGGGGACTTGGGGGACCCTGATGTAAACAAGACGAAAGTCTTTCTCTGGTCTGCATCCCCTTAACAATTGTGTGTATTGAACCCATTCTGCAATCTGTTAATAAAATGTTCAATCAATCAATCAATCTTGCAGCGACTCGGATTCCCTCCTGGTCAAAACGCTGCTCCACCTCTGACCGGACCAATAATAACAGATATGGTTTAAATTTGTTGTTTCACCTGTCACTCGAAAATCTACTTTGCTGCAATCTTGTCAGTTTTACACGTATGATTGTGTACAGTGTAATGGTGAAGTGCTTTGAGCAGGAGAAACTTATAACTTACAGTTTAAAGTAGTATAACATCAGGAACAGTGTATTGCACTACTAAAGCTACCTAGCATGTCCTATATGCTCTGTAAATACTAATGTACAGATACCGAGATGGCACACCATGTACCTGTTTATTGCACTGTTTTATTGGATTCTATTAATATGTTGTACCACTGTATTTTATTGGATTCTATTATATGTTGTACCACTGTATTGCACATCGTCGCGGGCAAGACCAGCCGCATTTCACTGTATACCTGTATGCCGTGACAATTAAAACTCTTGACTTGACTTGACTTGATAAAAATACCGTTTGTGCAGTAACTGAAGCTGCCACTAGGGGGTGCTGCCGCACCCCCCATTCCAACGTCTCTGGGCCTCGACACTCAAAGACACCCACCCCACCTCAAAACCCACTACTTGACACTCAGAGACACCTACCCCACCTTTTCCCCAAAAACCCACTGACACGTTAAGAATTCAACACTACATTTTTACAGAGCAATGCTGAAATGGAATTTACTACCAAATCATATTATTACGCAACATTAAAAAAATATATATGGTTTTAAGAAAAAGCTTAAAGATTGTTATTAAAAAATGAATTTTGGTAATTAATAGGGTTGTACCAAATGTAATCCCCCCCGCATTTGAATGTTCTGTTGACGTTTTCTGCGAGTGTTCGAGTGTTTGCTGTGAGGTCATCATTGGGGAGTAAGGTTACATGGGCTATATATTTTGAATTATATTTATCTATGAATTAGATCATGATGGATTCAGTCAGAGCCAGTCTATGTGATTTGTCTAATTGCAATGTGTTTGTTTTGTTTAAGTGTGTTATTTTAGTGTTTTTTGTAACGTGTTTTGTCAATATATTGTGAGGAGTGTGAATGTATATTTTCGTGTTGTCACTATGTATTGGACCCCAGGAAGAATAGCTGCTGCTATGCAAAAGAGAACAGGGATCTAAATAAAACAAACAAACAAACAAACAAACAAACAAACAAACAAACAAACAAACAAACATATAGCTCCTGCAATCATTCTGCATCTTCTTCACTAACTGCAATTACAACCCATGTTTGCTTACAGACTTGAATGTGAGTGTGGCTGTTTCAACGTTGGCCACACAAATCACAAGCTGCGAGAGAGAGGCGCTGAACACAAATACGCTATCAGGACCCGTAACCCCGACTACCCCATGTCAAGGTTGTGGGGTCACACCCACTCAGACTATTAGAGTGTCACGGCCATTGAGGTCATCCTAAAATAATGCAAGGGGTGGTGACAGACTGAAACGTCTTGGGACAGACACCCTCAGGGCCACTTCTTTCACCAGACCGGGCTCGCTTAAAATGTGTAAATAAAGTATGTCAACCACAGGAAAAAGGTACATAATGTACGTTATGTTATAGCCATAAGTAATACATTTACGTATTGTATAAGTAATATATTTATGTTTCGTATCGAAGAAGGTCCTCAAAATAAACAGCGCAATCAGGAGTCGAACTAGCAATGCTTGGGGTCAGGGGTGAGTGCTCTCATCACTAGACCAAGCCACCTGTGGTCACTTAAGTACTTTATTTACGTTTTCTGATTAGATTGTGTTGCTTTCCCGGGCCTAAATTAAGAAATGGACTTCTCCCCCCTTTCTAGAACTTTCCTGTCAGTTTTCTAAAACTGTGTTTTATGAGGAATATCGTGATGGTACACTATACTGCGATACTACATTATTTAGTTGTAGTTTTTGCACAATGCTGTATACAGTAGGTCTTAACAACACTCCTGCCTCATGACAGGTAATCTATTGGTTATTTTTGTGTGTTATTTCCATCCACTATTCTATTCTATTCCACTATGATTTTTGCCATCATACTAGAGGCTGTTACGGTATGGGTCAGCCGGGAGCCCAAGTCTGTGTGCTTTCTTCCACTGCTGTTGTCTGATATGCGCAGGACTTATATGTCATGTGACCTACAGTATGTCACACGCCTATCTGATTAGTTTCAAATTCAAACTGCCCTCATCGTTTCAGAGTCGAAACACATTGGTCACCCATGCCACAATAAAGCTTTTCTAATTTACAACACAGTGCCTCGGATGCACTTTTCAGACTTCGGTGGTGACTTACCATGTCAGTAGCATAGGCCAATGACACGGTAAAGCTATAATCGCCATCAAACTACCGTGATACTTTTTGTTTGTTTGTTACCTAGCAACTGAAAATACCATTGAAGCGGTTAACGGTAAGCTACAGTATTACGCTCCTCTTCCTCACCTGGCTGAGCTGGGTCTCGGAGTTGACAAAGATCTCACAGATTTCACACTGGAAGTTCTTGCTGGGCACCCCCACGCTGCCCTTGCTGCCCAGCCGCTTGCTCTTACAGGCCGCGCGGGACGCCACCACCTTCCCCCGGCGCCGCGGCTGCACGCTCTGGCCGTCCAGCATTAGCTTGTGTTTTGTACCTGGTGATGATAAGATTGTTTGTTTATTTTTTTTTATTTTTCAGGGACAGTGCACATTAATGAACATCTTCAGTTTCCACATTAATGTAAATGTGCCAGATTTGAGCTAATTAGCTAGTTTCCATCTGTAGTCCCTGCCCACCATGCATGTCTTTATGGTGTGGGAGGAAACTGGAGTACCCAGAGGAAACCCACGCAAACACAGGGAGAACATGCAAACTCCACACAGAAAGGCCCCCTGCTGGGGTTCGAACCCAGGACCTTCTTGCTGTGAGGCAGCAGTGTTAACCACTGTGCCAGGTGCCACCCAGGTAAGATAGGATAAGATAAGACAAGATATTCCTTTATTGATCCCCTTGGGGGACATTTGGGCGTCATAGCAGCACGGGGGAGGTACAGGTATGGTCAGGATAATAGTAGAAATACATAAATATAGGAAATAAAATTTTATCATAAAAATATGTATACAATGTATACAATAAATATAGGCAATACAGAATTTGAATCTGAATATATACTATGAGTAAGAGTAAAAGTAAACGGTATACACAAGGTGCAGTATACACACATGGTACCCTAACTGGCATGATATATGTCATATGTTGTAGCTCGTGCAGATTTTGGTGGTTAAGAGTCAGACACACTTACATAGTGGCCTAATAGTTCTCGATAAGACAGGATGTAAGACTAGGTTAGTTGCCGTGAATCAAAATATGTCTCACTTCCTCTCTCTGTATGTGAACGGATGGGCAAACGTTAGCTTCAGAATAAGAATCACTTCATTTGGCAGATTATTATAAATGTGAATTGGTTATGGTAATATTGGTGGAAAGATACTATAACAAATTACACTATAACACAATGCTGACACACTGAGGTTCAAGGACAACAGCAAATAGCACACAGTACAAAGCGACAGTGCAAGTAAGTCATAGAATAGAAGACCACACTCTATATACTGTATGCACACTAATACCAGGGCTACAGTATGGGCATGCGTCTTTATCACAGCATGGCGTGACATATCCTCTAGTCTACATGTCCACTCAATCCCTTTTAAGTGTCTATATCCTCTAGTCTACATGTCCACTCAATCCCTTTTAAGTGTCTATATCCTCTAGTCTACATGTCCACTCAATCCCTTTTAAGTGTCTATATCCTCTAGTCTACATGTCCACTCAATCCCTTTTAAGTGTCTATATCCTCTCTACATAGTCTATGGTTGTGGCTCTGGAGGAGGGAGTGTCCAGTATTGCTTTAGACCAGCATACCAGGAGGTAGTTGTACTGAATAGCATTAAATACTTGAAAGTGGCACAGTATGCATAGCGGGTACACAGTATGCATAGCGGGTACACAGTATGCATAGCGGGTATACAGGTTGTAAGTTAAATACCGAAAGAATACCATGTGGGTAATAATAAATAGCAACATACAATAAGGTAGTAATAAGCTATAATAGTATCACACATATCCGTATCTTCTCACCAGTGTTGTGTGCTTCCAGTTGGGAGGTGGAGTTGACAGTGACTTTGCAGACAGGACAGTGGAGGTGTGCCTTGCTCTTCTTGGGGTCCTTGTCGTCTGTGCGGGTCTCTCCGTCTGTGCTGGAGGTGTCCGGGGGCCCGCCTGACTCTGTGACGGGGCCCGAGGCCTCCGAGGTCTCTGTGGCTTCCGGGGCGCTGGTGTCCGAGGCCGTCTCAGAGAGCTGGGAGGACGGGGACACCTGGGGCGTGGACAAGGTGGCCAGCTCCAGGGACACCTGGGACACAGCCGTCAGCACGACCACGCTCCTGGCATTCTCGTCCAGCTTCGCCTCCAACTTGGCTGGTTCTAGATCAGTCTGCAGGCCTGGGGAAGGTGCTGTAATGAAAGATAATTATTACCAGAGCATCCTGCAATCAACAGGCAAGTAAAGAATACATATTATATTATTGTATATACTGTATATACAGTATATATTTTTGGAGTCACCAATGGAGTCACCCTTTCAGATATGATTTTTGGGGAGGGAATGTGTTAGGCCTACATCTTCAATGTTGAGTACCGGTATTCATTTTTGATTTCCTTTACGCTTTGTTATTTTTTTCACATTTAAATTTGTATTACTAATTACAATCTGTATTTGTATTCTGTTGTAATATCTTATTGTGAGGACCCCAGAAAGACTAGTGGTCATTCATTTGAAATTTTTTTTTTATCCACTTTTTCTCCCATTTTCTATATTTTCTCCCATCCCAATTTCGTATCATCCAATTCAACCCTCCCCTGTCACGAACGCTGTTTCTTGCCTCCCACAAGCCGGCTGCAATGTGGACTAAGTCATACATAGCACAAGTCCCCTCCGGTACTTGAGGTAACAGCAGTCGCATCTTTTCACCTGCGCAGCTCGATCTCTCAGTGGCGAGGAGTAACGCGTGGGAGGCTCACGCTGCCCCCGACACTTCCTGATTCCACTGCGCAGGCGCACCAACCGACCTGTAGGAGTCGCTGTCCACAACGCCCGATCCCCACCCATCAGTTTCCCACCCCCTAATACGGCCAATGTGTATTAGTACGGACGACCAGCTAAACTGAAAGCAAATGTGGAGCGCTGGGCTCGAACAGCCGAGCCCAGCGTCTCCAGATTTCGTGGTGAGCGCCTTGCCCACTACGCCACGTAGCCGCCCCATTCATTTGACAGTTAATGGGGATCCTAATAAAACAAACAAACAAACACCTTACACAGTATACATTTTAGGGTTCACTTTCAATTCAATACATTCGGGAGGTGGATTTTTCTTTCAAATCCAAAAACTGGCATCTTCTGGCACGAAAAGGTTGTATTATCCAACCCATTGATGAGCACAGGAGAATTCACCAACTTTGAATTGATTGAATCATCAACCCTCAACCTCTACGATGTTGTCTGATAGTCTCACATTACTAGTTGGCTCGTTTATTCCAGAAATAGCTGGGAAAATTACACTGTAAACTGAACGACCAAGGCATCAAATCGTTTTGAGATGGAATTGGCTTTTTAGTGCAAATAATAAAAGAGTCAATAGAATTTATCTCCAAATAACCATTCAGCTTTTAATATAACATACTGGAATGGGCTTTTCATGGGCTAGCTTTGTGGCATTTTTCAATATGGTATCATCCTTTGATTTAAACCATGTGGAACGGACTAGATTAGCATTGGCTCAGAGGAGTAAATGTCATCAGCCCACTTCTCTTCTCTCTCTCTCTCTCTCTCTCTCTCTCTCTCTCTCTCTCTCTCTCTCTCTCTCTCTTTCTCTCTCCCTCCCTCCCTCCCTCCCTCCCTCCCTCCCTCCCTCCCTCCCTCCCTCCCTCCCTCCCTCCCTCCCCCCTTTTTTCCCTCTCTCTCCCTCACTATTCAAATATCAAGTGAACGTCCCAAGGCTCAGTCAATATAAACAAACCCATCGACTGCCCGGCCCGGCCCCCGATAAGTCACCGGAGTTCCATTACACACACATCTCCCGCTCACCCCGGGCCCTCCCTGGAGAGTCTCACACTTTACCCCCCGAGCACCGTGCGCTACGCTTACTGAATATCTCCATTTCGTTTACTCCTTTTCTCCACACACACACACACACACACACACACACACACACACACACACACACACACACACACACACACACACACACACACACACACACACACACACACACACACACACACACACACACCACACACACACACACACACACACACACACACACACACACACACACACACACACACACACACACACACGCACCACCCCTTGACTAGCCCGCCATTGATTTTCTCTTTTAAGTCCTGAGGTAAATTCATCATGAAGATAAGGGTCCTTCTCTCTCATTCCCTGCCGCAGAGAAGGAACTCTATATAAGGGTGAGATTAGCCGTAGCCCCAGCTGTAATGAGAGAGTGACCCCAAAGGGGGGGTGGGGGTCCCGGGGGAGAGGAGGCATGATCTTGGGGCTTACGGGAAAAGACAGATTCAGCCACCGGAGAGGCCTCTGGAGGCGACCGATAGTGATCAATGGCTTAAGCAAGCGGCTCGCGGAGCAACACACAGAGGCCGCTGTGAATCAAAGTCCCCGTCCCGGAGAAGCCAAAGAGGTCCCGGATCATGAAGGGGCCTCATTCAGGAGAGAAAACTTTTTAGGTATCCCGACTCCAAAGTTTGAAGCAGCATACCTCTAACCATGAATAGCACCCCACCGAGAAAAAAAGAAGAAAGAAATAAAGATAAAAACCTCCAATCAAGGTTCTCGAATCAAACGCCTTCAAAAGAGCCGCTGTGTTTGCACAGACTGGAGGTCGGGGTACCGTGAGCCTGTGACACTGATAAGCACCAGACTTCCCCTGCAGACAAACACCTCCAGTCTGTCTCATCACTCGTCCTCAAAGTCACCCGACTGTCTGACTGCCACCAAGATTTGGCAGACTGTCAGAGCAAATGCCCTTGTGTTGGCAGCCCTCCCCGACTCTTGGCAGCATCTCCCGTGGAGTGGAAGTGTGCGTCTCGCGTTCCAGCTAAGTACGGACGTCGAGATCAATGTCATGAACCAATCATGAACTTCGGTTTAGCGTGGAGAGAATTTGATCAAAGTCCAATTCAAGTTGAGTAAATGCGTTTTCAGTTTATCGACTGTCAACAACAACAACAACAACAGCCAAACAGTACATTAATATATGAATTAGCCCCTTAGGGAAATCCATCCTCTGCATTTGACCCATTCTAACTGTTTAGGAGAAGTGGGGCAGCTACACACAGTGCAGCACCCGGGGACAGACTCCAGTTGTACTGCCAGTACCTCGGTCAAGGGCGACGGCAGGAAACCTAGCAGGCATGTCTTTTCATGGTGTGGGGGAGGAAAGCGGAGTACCCGGAGGAAACCTGCGCGAACGCAGGGAGAACATGCAAACTCTAGCTATATTTACTGAGTGTACACATGCCGTCACATGTGTCACTAGGCGCTGACGCTCGTCCCGACTTGACTCCATGGCTCCGAAGCAACATCAGGACACAAACATCATTCCTGAGGGAAATTCTAGCTATGATTCATTACTACTGTGGTGACAGCCGTTGTCCCCTTGAAGACACCGTCAACAACAAAGTCAGTCAAAGCCGTGGGTGATTGATGCTTGTCACAGATGATGGAGGCTCCAGTGACCTGCTTGATGTTCTCTCTCTCTCTCTCTCTCTCTCTCTCTCTCTCTCTCTCTCTCTCTCTCTCTCTCTCTCTCTCTCTCTCTCTCTCTCTCTCTCTCTCTCTCTGTCTCTCTCTGTCCACTCCTAAGCCATCATCAGTCCTTATCTAAGAGTGAAAACGGTGTCAGTCTCAGTAGGTACACAAATCCTGTGCTTAAGGGAGCAATAGGCGCCCATTGATTTAGGGCAGAACTTAGAAATCCTTTAAAATCCAAATTTGACAACACCCTTCCCAATGAGCATCAGGATGCCTCCAAAGCCAAGCCCTGCTTGGTAGCTAGCAGGCAGCTATGTGTTGGTTTCCCATTTCAAGTACCTCTGCATCATGTTGGACTCAAACCTATCATTTAAGAAACATATCAAAAAAGTTAAACACACAATTCATTTTAATTTAGTTAATTTTAGACAAATCCGGCCTTTTTTAACAGTTGATGCTGCAAAAACGTATCTTCATTGCATGATATTCTCACACATTGAATACTGCTTCACAAACTGGTCATTTGCTGGTGTCACTGTCATGAAACACATCGAACAGCTTTATCATTTATATGTCTTATTTGTATTTATATGTCTTATTTGTGCATGGTGCATACTAGTAATCTAGTCCATTGTCCATTGTGAGGACCACAATGGAAATAACCACAATTGTATGTAATTTTGATTGTCAAATAAATGCAATCAATCAATCATAGAGCCATCAAGGTATTTGCCAGGAAACCATTGGCATACCACCATTGCAATATTTTGAAACAATATAGCTTTTTGAACTTTGAAAAATTCAAAGTCTTAAAAAGCTCTTGTTTCATCTACAAATGCCTACATGGACTAGCTCCCCCTCCTGTACAGGAATTCATCTACAAAAAAAGAAACACTGGACTCTGCACCAGGTTAGACACCAGAGTTGACTGCATGGTCCAATGTAGACTGACCACATTTGGCCAAAACGTCCTGTCCATAAAAGGCAGTCAAACATGGAACAGTCTCCCCATTTCCATAAGGGAAAGCCCCACCCTTGCTTCTTTTAGAGGGCAACAAAAAAAATAGCTGAGTGAAGACCAACCAGTCATGTGAACACATGTGACATATCTCCAGGGGTGTAAAAAGTACCCAGAAATTATACTTAAGTGAAAGTATGGGTACCGTCTCAAAATCGTACTCAAGTAAAAGTCAGAGTATCTGGCTAAAAATACACTTAAGTAAAAGTAAAAAAGTGTCTACTTTTAAATGTACTTAAAAGTACTAAAAAGTAAACATTTTCTTTTTATTCTTTTAATTTAGTCCTCTTCATCACTCATACTATCATTTGTGGCAATCTTTTGTAGCTTTTCACTCTGACTGTCTATTCTTCTGATAGCAGGTGTTTAATCAAAGATCCCTGCTATCTAGTCTTGCACAAGGACCAATCAGCATGGGTATGGGCGGGTTCATTTTCCATTGATGGGATTTGATTGGCTGTTTTTAAATAAAGTGCGGCCGCAGGATTAATAACGTTAACATTAGTTCGTCCAGAGAAACAAATATACTAATTAAAATAGTTGGACCTGCAAGATTTGTACTTTGTACTTTGTAGGTCTGCATTTTAAATGTAAGGAGTATGTTTTTTTTTCTCTGAAATGTAATTGAGTAAAAGTACAAGTATACAAACCTAATAATACTTGAGTAAAGTACAAATCCCCAAAAACAGCACTTAAGTATTGTAACGAAGTACAATTACTCAAGTACTTTACACCCCTGCATATCTCTAGCAACTAGTATTTCTGTGTATTGCTGTTATGTATTTGTACATTTTTTTAAAAGTTTTTATGTGTCCTGTTTTTATGTATTTGTACATTTCTTACTATTTCTATGAGTCCTGTTTTTATGTTTGGGGACAATGGATGGAAATTTGCCTCGTGCTAAATCCGGCAATTTAATAATAATAATAAAAAAAAAAAAAAATAAAAAAAAAATGTGTTACCGGAATATCTCCACTGAAACATGCTGAAACAAAGAAGCTGTCCTAGTGGTTCAACACCAGACAGACGGGTGCTTCATTGGTTCCTGATGGCAGACAACATGGACATTACCCGGTGACAACCCCCCCACCCCCCCACTCCCCTATACACCAGCCGTCAGCATCATGGTAGACTAACTGTAGCTAATTTCATCGAGTGTTCATTTGGAGTACTGCAATGCCACCGCTGGCTCTCTGCACTGCCTTTTAATTTCACATCAGGCCAACCACACTATTGGACTTATTTTTTTGTATCCACTTTTTCTCCTGTTTTTCTCAAATTTTCTCCCATCCCAATTTTAGTCGTTATGCCAATTCCCCCCCTCCCCTTCCTGGTCGTTGCTCGCATGTGCCCCCCACTGGTCGGTCTAGGGAGTCCTGAAGTCTATCAGATGCTTCCTCCATCACATAGGAGACAGCCAGCAACCTCTTTTCACCTGCCAGCGCGGACTCTCATAGGTGTAACCATATCCCTTCTTTGCTGTGCAGGCGCCCTGACCGACCTGTAGGAGTCGCTGTTTACAACGACCAGAATACCACCCCACCGGCTTCCCTCCCACTGACTCTGCCAATTGAGCCAGTATGTTAGGGTTTGGAACCGACCTCAACAGCACGGCACAGACAGGTAGTTCAGAGTTAGCCAAATACTAGGGCGTATTTATTTACAGAGTCAAAAGGAGTCAAGTAACAATTCTGAACAACAAAAAAGGAGACTGCCTTCGGCAGAGTTATCTGCGGCTCTGCAGATCCTCTTGGTGTTAGGGGTGGGGAATCGGTGTTGACGCAGTTGCGGCTCTGCAGATACTCCCAGCTTCAACTCGAAGTGGAAACGGAGAGAGAGAGAGAGATCAACAACAGTCCAACAGTACACAGAGGCAGTGCAGTTCAGTCCTCCCTTAGCTGAGTCCAGAACAAAACAAAATGGTACTTCTTCAGTGTTTATCCAAAACACACAATTTAGCTGAGTCCAGTGCAAACAAAAACGATACTCTTCAGTGTTATCCAAAACACACAATTTAGCTGAGTCCAGTGCAAACAAAAACGATACTCTTCAGTGTTTATCTTAAACACACAATTTAGCTGAGTCCAGTGCAAACAAAAACGATACTCTTCAGTGTTATCCAAACACACAAAAACAGATAATCCAAAAAGGGTTTGGTTCCAACTCACCAAAGCGCAAACGCGTAAAGCGGGCAACGAGGCGCAGCTCCAAACGGAGGATCAAGGTATTCACCAGCGGTAATCCAAAGATGTCCTGGAGGGAAAGTAGACGAGGCACAACAACGGGGGGAAAGCAGGCAGAAGCAGTAGTATTCAAAACGACCCGACATCGATTGAAAGAAGGTCCCAGTATAAGAAGCCTCTGGGGCGCTAATCACAAACTATGACAGGTGCGTGCTGGAATTGGTACTCGCTCCAGAAGCGTGTGGCGGGGAATGCACCAATCAACACAGTACCTTAAAGGAGCGTGTGGCGGGGAACGAACCAATCCTCACAGTACTTTAAGAAGCGTGTGGCGGGGAATGAACCAATCCTCACAGTACCCCCCCCTCCACGGGAGCCACCCGGCGACCCACTCGGCCCCGGCCTGCCCGGATGGGACCGAAGGAAGCCGGCGATCAGGGGCACTGGAGAGGGGGACAGAGACAGAGGCCTGGAGAGGGGGACCGGAGACGGGGACAGAGGACCGGTGAGGGAGGCTGGAGACGGGGACAGGGACCCGGTGAGGGGGGCTGGAGAAAGGGACAGGGAACCGGCGAGGGAGGCCGGAGACGGAGACAGAGGCCCGGAGAGGGGGCTAGAGACAGGGACACAAGGGGAACCCCAGGGCGAAGGACTGGACGCCGCCTGAAGACACTGGGCATGACAGGAGGGGCTCCACCCCCTGATGGTGCCGGAGGACCAGGCGATGTGGGGCTCATGCAGCGCGAGCCAGGGCCGACCCAGGACTACGGGGACAAGAGGGGATCTGGTAATAAAAAACTGGAGTCTCTCAACGTGGTTACCAGCCACGGTGAGGAGGACAGGACAGGTACGTTGAGTGATGTCAGCCAGGCGGCGATGATCCAGCGCGAAGACCTCCAAGGGCCTCTCGAGGTCCTCAAGCGGAATGTTGGCCCGGGTGGCAAACTCAACGTCCAGGAAACTCCCATCAGCACCAGAGTCAATGAGTGCACCCACCGTCGCCCGCTGGTCCGCCCAGGCTAGGGTGACGCTCGTCAGACGGTTAGGTGGTGCACGGGTGGGGGAACAGGAAAAACGGCTCACCAGGATCTCTCGGGGTCCCGGCGAGCCTGGTCTTCTTGGCCGGGTAGGGCAATTGGAGACACGGTGTCCATCCCGGCCGCAGTAGAGGCAAAGGCCGGACCTGAGCCTGGACTCCCGTTCGGCCGGGCTAAGGTGGGTGCGTCCCAGCTGCATGGGTTCCTCCTTGGTCACAGCTCGGGAGGGAAAAAACCCACCAGTCATGGAGGGGGCAGGACGGTCAGCAGAACGGTCCCGAGGACGTCTGGGGAACGTCTGGGGGTCCTAGTCGTGCTCGCTCACGCCTTCTCTCCCGGAGGCGTCCGTCGATGCGGATAGCGAGGCTGATCAGGCCCTCGAGAGAATCGGGCTCCTCTTGGGTCGCGAGCTGGTCCCTTACTGCGTCATTGAGCCCCCTCAGGAAGGTGAGACGAAGCGCTTGATCGTTCCAACCGCTCTCCGTTGCGGCCAGTCTAAACTCCAGCGCGTAGTCTCTGACACTGCCACTGCCCTGCCGGAAGGTGCCCAACCGAGCTCCTGGGTCCTGGCCACGAGCTGGGTGGTGGAAAACCCTTCGGAGCTCTGCCACGAAGTCTGGGTAGGAGAAACAAAAATCGGCCCTCATAGCCCAGGAAGCAGTGACCCACTGTGCTGCTCGGCCCGTGAGCAGGTTAGTCATGTAGGCTACTCGGGCTCCCTCTGACGAAAAACGGCTGGGTTGATGAAGGAAGACCAACTCACACTGCATGATGAATGTGGCACAATCCTCGAAGTTACCCTCGAAAAGACGTGGTTCGGAGAGACGGGGCTCCCGAGGTGCGAGGTCTGCCGCGGGTGGTGATCTGGCTGAGACTCCTGGGACAGGTGGGGTTAAAAGCAGAGTGTTTAATGCTGTACTGAGAGCCTGTAGCTGGTGCAGAATAACAGCCTGCTGATACCCCTGGGTAGTCTGCTGGGTGGCCAGAGTGTCAAGGGCAGCCAGAATAAGCTGGACCTCGGCCCGGAGGTCCTGTAAAGCAGCCGCAGCCACACCGGTCGTTGACCAACTCGATCTGGACCGCCAACGCTGCCCTGACCCTGTCTGTGTCGGCTGAGGTCGTCATGGTCGGGTCGTAATGTTAGGGTTTGGAACCGACCTCAACAGCACGGCACAGACAGGTAGTTCAGAGTTAGCCAAATACTAGGGCGTATTTATTTACAGAGTCAAAAAGAGTCAAGTAACAATTCTGAACAACAAAAAAGGAGACTGCCTTCGGCTCTGCAGATCCTCTTGGTGTTAGAGGTGGGGAATCGGCGTTGACGCTGTTGCGGCTCTGCAGATACTCCCAGCTTCAACTCGAAGTGGAAACGGAGAGAGAGAGAGAGATCAACAACAGTCCAACAGTACACAGAGGCAGTGCAGTTCAGTCCTCCCTTAGCTGAGTCCAGAACAAAACAAAATGGTACTTCTTCAGTGTTTATCCAAAACACACAATTTAGCTGAGTCCAGTGCAAACAAAAACGATACTCTTCAGTGTTATCCAAAACACACAATTTAGCTGAGTCCAGTGCAAACAAAAACGATACTCTTCAGTGTTTATCTTAAACACACAATTTAGCTGAGTCCAGTGCAAACAAAAACGATACTCTTCAGTGTTATCCAAACACACAAAAACAGATAATCCAAAAAGGGTTTGGTTCCAACTCACCAAAGCGCAAACGCGTAAAGCGGGCAACGAGGCGCAGCTCCAAACGGAGGATCAAGGTATTCACCAGCGGTAATCCAAAGATGTCCTAGAGGGAAAGTAGACGAGGCACAACAACGGGGGGAAAGCAGGCAGAAGCAGTAGTATTCAAAACGACCCGACATCGATTGAAAGAAGGTCCCAGTATAAGAAGCCTCTGGGGCGCTAATCACAAACTATGACAGGTGCGTGCTGGAATTGGTACTCGCTCCAGAAGCGTGTGGCGGGGAATGCACCAATCAACACAGTACCTTAAAGGAGCGTGTGGCGGGGAACGAACCAATCCTCACAGTACTTTAAGAAGCGTGTGGCGGGGAATGAACCAATCCTCACACAGTATGGCGGCCGGCCAAGCCGGAGGCAACGCTGACAGCCGGATTCGATACCGGTGTTATCTTGCGTTGGTGACGAGCGCTTAGACCGCTGCGCCACCCAGCCGCTGTACTATTGGACTTATTAATAATATAATATAATTGTAAAATGACTCACAATATAAAAACTAGGCTATAGCTTTATCTATTTTCTCTTTCTACCAAACCCCCAACTCTCTCTCTCTCTCTTTCTCTCTCTCTCTCTCTCTCTCTCTCTCTCTCTCTCTCTCTCTCTCTCTCTCTCTCTCTCTCACACACACACACACACTCCCTGTTCTCTCTCTCTCTCTCCCCCTTCATTCATTTCATCGTATCTCTAATTTTCTACTCATCGTTTCTGTGTCTGCAGACCCCTCTTTGCAACAGCAGAATATTAAAATGAGATTTTGATGAGTGTTATTAGCTTCTGAGTCTTTTGTCCACATTCTCCTCTCTGTCAATTGGGGTGAGAAGAAGCATGTGTGTGTGTGTGTGTGTGTGTGTGTGTGTGTGTGTGTGTGTGTGTGTGTGTGTGTGTGTTTGTGTGTTTGTGTATGTATGAGGATGATAAAAGTAAAGACTGTGTCTCTCATCACAATGCATTTAGATAGCGATCTCTTTCAGGGCAGCCCGATATCTCAAATATGTAAATAAAGTATGAATCAACCACAGGAAAAAGGTACATAATGTACGTTGTGTTATAGCCAGGGCCGCCTCAGGGGGTGTGCGAGCAGTGCGGTCGCACAGGGCCTCGCGGGAAGGGGGGCCTTGCAAAAAAAATTATAATAAAAAAAAATTACAAATATAATTTTTTAAATTTTTTAAATAAAAAAAAAATTGCGAGGCCCCCCTTCCCGCGAGGCCCTTTTTCATCACAGACCTAAAATCTAGTTTTGCTTACATGCTTATATATTTCACATTAGACACGTTTGTAGAATAGTGTTCCGGGCTCTGCGGCTCTGCTGCTCTGCAGATAGACACGTTTGTAGAATAGTGTTCCGGGCTCTGCGGCTCTGCTGCTCTGCAGATATACTATTGGTTTCATTCATGCATTTAAATCTCGCACAGGGCCTCGCATTTCTCCCAGGCGGCCCTGGTTATAGCCATATAACCAGAACCTGCAGATTCCTCCTGAGCAACATCAGAAGGATCCGCCCCTTCCTGACAAAAGAAGCCACTCAAACTCCTTGTCCAATCAACAGTCATATCTCGCCTCAACTACTGCAATGCACTGCTCGCTGGTCTACCGACCACCGCCACCAAGCCTTTTCAAGTCATTCAAAACGCAGCGGCCCACCTGATCTCCAACCTACCAAAGTCAGCTCACACTTCTTAGGGACCTACACTGGCTCCCCATCGCCGCACGGATTCGCTTCAAGGTCCTCGACCTGGCATATCGTGCAGCGACGGGAACGGCTCCCGCCTATCAACGTCAATGGTCTCCAACTACACACCCTCAAGACCCCTACGCTCTACATCCTCTGGCCACCTCAGACCCACTGCTATCCGAGCTCCGGGAGGGTCAAAGAGACGCCCCTATTCTCTGTCCACGCTCATCCCACCACAGTTAGGACAGCCGAAACCTGATCAATCTTTCGCCGTCGATTAAAAACACACTTCTTCAATCAATATCTGAATAAAAAAAAATAACTCTGCATTGCTATTCCTAGCACTATTTGGGCAACTTTACACAATTCCTGTGAGTCTATGGAAGACATCTGTAAGGTTTATTTAAAATAAAATAAATCATTGTTTTATATTTCTAATGGAGTACTCAAAAGCATCATTTTCCAGCCTCAAGATTTCAGCCTGTTATTGGCCTGGCTCCGCCCATAAGCACTTTCAGTGGCAGTCAATCCACACATTCTGCGAGTGGCAGACAGAGAGAGAGAGAGAGAGAGAGAGAGAGAGAGAGAGAGAGAGAGAGAGAGAGAGAGAGAGAGAGAGAGAGAAAGAGAGAGAGAGAGACAAGTGGAGTAAGAGAAACAAAAGGTGGAGGAGAGAGAGAGAGAGAGAGGGGGGGAGAGAGAACTGTGTGGGCAATCTGCGTGCGGGTCCCCTTCTCTCTCTCTCTCCCCCTCTCCCGTTCGGGGGGTCTGCTGCTGTGCTGCCGAATGGGGGGGGGGGGGGGGGGACCTGCGCGCGGAGTGTTTGCACGGTGGTCTCTCTCTCTCTCGATTCGGGAGCAGCTGTAGCGCCGCGGCACAGTGTGTATGTGTGCTCTGTCGCGAGGGTCTATCTGATTCTCTCTCTCTCTCTCTCTCGCTCGCTCTGTCAAACCCCGTTTGGTGCGTTTCATAATAACTTCAGCTGTAGCGCCGCGGCACAGTGTTCTTACTGTCCTCTATCATGCACTCTTCTATACTAATAATAATTGTATAAATAAATAAAATTAAGGTTTACGTGTTTCACCGCCAACGCTTGAGCGCCAAACACATAATAATACGTTTTTAGATCCTTTGATCTTTTTCCTCTGATCCCCGTTCTAAACAATCATCCGGATCATTCTATGTGTCCCTGGCTCGTTTGCCTACGTTGGAATTGCAATGGCGATCGAATCTCACCAGGTGGCAGTATCGCCTACCTTTTGAACTCAGAAAGAAATGGATCAGGGGCGCTCCAGTAGCACACCACATAGTGCGCTGAGTCGCGAAGCGGTCGTCCCGGGTTAGTTTCCCAGTCCCGGCAACCATTTGCCGCATGTCTTCGCTACCTCTCCTCCCGTTCTCCCTCTCTCCCTCTATCGGTCCTGCGTGGCCAGAAAAAGCTGAGAATGCTATAAATAAAAGTAAAAAATACAATTAAAAAGAAAGAAATGGATCAGGAGAGGCAATGAATGGAGGGGGCGTGGCTAGGCTGGCAATGGGGTAGCACGCGGTTTGTTCTAGCTCTCGTCGAATCTCTACTTTATTTTAATTTAATAAGCTTTCTACTTCACAAAACTTGGTGAATTTTACTCAGGGTATTGTTTAAGCCAGTGGACAATATTTTCACGCACGGACAGATGGCAGCGAACCTACGTAAATACAAATACGCCGGACCGGCCTCCAGTAGGCCCGACAAAGCCTCGACTTCCAGTCCCATTTCCAAGCCGCCGCTAACCACATCGCCATGGATGCCCGGCGTGGACACTGCAGCCTTGAAGGTGGAGATTCTCCTCGCGCTAAAATCGGACTTTGCAGCGATAATAAAATCAGAATTGAAAGGTGCACTTTCCAAAGAGTTCAACCTTATTAGAAACGATCTGAAAGAGATGAAAGCGGAAATGCAAAGTTGTATTGCGACACTCCACGAGGAGGTGGACAAAATGGGGGTCTCAATCAAGGACATGGAAGACGGTCTTTCGACGTGGTCAGACGAGGTGGTGGCGTTACAAACCACAGTCAAAGACTTAAAGACAGAGGTGGCCGGTCTCAGGGGAAAGTGTGAGGACATGGAAGGAAGAATGAGGAGGTGTAACGTAAGGATACTAGGAGTAGCTGAGACGGATGGCTCAAGCTCCACAGCGTCGGTCTCAAAACTACTGACAGACGTGCTACAAATGGATAATGAGGTGCTGGTCGACCGCTCGCACAGAACACTGGGGCCGAAGAGGACAGACAGGAAGCCACGCGCCATTGTGGCTAAGCTTCACTACTACCAAGACTGTGTCGAGGTGCTGAGCCGGGCGCGCGCCCAGGCTCCATTACAGATCAACGGAGTGACTATTGCAATCTTCCCGGACTATGCCACGAGCGTCGCCAAAGCCAGAGCTGTGTTTACGGAGGTGAGGAAGTTACTATGCGGCCGAGAGGACACCCGGTACGGCATTCTTTTTCCAGCCCGATTTCGCATCACGTACAAGGGAGAAAATAAAGAGTTCATCGATGCAAGTGAAGCGATGGGCTACGTCAGAAAGAACATTGTGCATGCAGCAATGGGAGAGGTCGGGTAGGCTACCTTTGGTACACACAATGCTAGCATTCTTAAAAAAATACCACTTATGATGTACAGGTGATGTGAACAGTGTATCATTTTGGCTCCAATAGGACAATATGTGTATACACATACAGACATATAAACATGTACACACACGCTCACACCTACGCTGACGCACACGCTTGCACACCTAATGGATACACTATCTAGACATATCACACACACATAGGCGCATATTACGCGCATGCACAGACACACATATAGACACACATACACGTTTACACACTACACAGACACTTGGGCATAGACCCACACACTCACACCTACACTCATCTAGCTGTGTCTAGAGCTGCCGCGATAACCGCATTACCGCGGTATCGCTGTTGCATCACGCTCACCGCAGAGTTAGGCTGAATACCGCGTCACCGCTGTTTTTTATCATAATAATAAAGTTGGCTTGCGGCTTGCGGCTCTGCAGATATACCCTACTCGGTTCCAAGCGACCCTATTGGGTAGAAGTGGTACCAGAAAAGTCATGTGAAACATTGCAGACCACTGACTGGTCAGAAGAGAGACGCGTCACACTTTGTAGCCTCTGAACAAAAACAGAACGCCGCGCCGCCATCTTTACTGCCTCGCTAAGGATGCATTTCATTCAGGATTTGTTTGCGACAGAACCAAGTGCAATAAACAAAAAAGAATGGATTCACTGTGTATTCTGCCTTATTTATTGATGAAACAAAACCGACATCAACCCAATTTACCACCGAGCGGAGAGTTTAGTGTCACAACAAGATCGCTGATGTGTTAAGTTTGTTGTTGTTATTAGCCTACTACCGTCAGCCGATATACACGAGAGGTAACGTTAAACCCGGGTTTGCTTGGTAGAATACACAATGAGAGGTAACGTTAGCTTTGGCAGAATAGACGCAACGAGAGTCTGGTTAATGTTGTTATTGATTGATTGATTGATTGATTGAAACTGTGTTAAACTCTGGCTTGCTGCAAGCCCTCGGACATCTATGCCCACGGAGCTTTCAGTGTACACAAGCGAGCGGCCCCGCCTGCATCCCCACACGGAGACAAACGGAGTAGTACCTGGCTGCAGTGGAAAAGGAACGAAGTACCAGGTGCCTAAAGCGGGTCGAGTCGAGTAGGTACTATGCAGTGGAAAAGCGCCATTAGACTAGAGGCAGGCTATAAGAGTAGACTACTAAAAAAGAAAAAAAAAAAATGCATTCAAACTTTTTTTTTTTTTGTGCGCACTGTGCGGTAATAACCGCGGTGGTAGGAAATATTTCGCAAATTCGTGCGGTAAGGAAAATATCAATACCGCGGCAGCTCTAGCTGTGTCCGATACATCCACGCACACTCACACATAGGTTCACGTGCATGCAACTGCACAAACACTGAAGGGCACACACCCATTTATAGACACATGAACACACGCACGTTCGCACACACACACACCCACACTCCCACGCCTCTTCTATATCACCCAACCAGGCACCCATTTCTGTGTTTAACGGGGCACGTTGGTTGCCCTTGTTTGGGAGCATGGTGTTCGGCCTTACTCCGGGGCCTGCTTAATGTGATGTTGTTAATGTTAATATATTACTGTTATGCTTACCGTTTACCGTTGCCACCTACAGTATATTACCTTACCTGATGGGTGTATCTCATTGGGCAGCTGAAGATTTCATATAGTACCAAGATCTGAGTAAAAACTTTTACTTTTACTTTTCTTTTCTTTCTCTTTATTATTTTCTTTTACCTAAGGGGCTCGACGAGGGCCTGAGCGGCTGGCTCTATAGAGAACCTCCAACACAAGTACATTTATGTGTGGATTAGTTTCTGAAGGGTATTTTGGGCACCTTGTTTTTTATAGGTGTCAGGGGGGGGGGGTTTACCAGACTTGTACATTCAACATGCTTAATCGATCAGACGCCTGTTTTGCTTTTCACCTGCAGGTGTGCTGAGCAGGTATACTGTCAGAGGTTGTATAGAAAAATTCCACAATATTTGGGATCCTTTCCTAACTTTCTTTGAGGGTATGGAAGCGGATAATGTGACAGAGGCGATCTGACTGGCCTTCCTAGTCTCTCAGCTTGTTATTCTTTTATGTTCCTACTTTTCTTTTTCTCTATCTACAGAATACAAGAGATGCATATGTCACTGCTGTCTGGTGATTTAAAAGCTAAAAGGAAAAACATTGATTAATAAATGCTTTAATGTATTTTAGAATGATTTTGTCTGGTATAGGGGTGGGGGGGGGAGGGCCTTATTTAATTTTTATTTTATTTTGGCCCATGTGGGACCGCCTGTAAAAACGAAATCTTCAAATAAAAAAACCTTGTTAAAAAAAAAGGAGAGGCAATGAATGAACCGGACTATCGAGACTCACTCTGAGGGGGAGGAGCTCTTCCAAAGCAATCACTAGCAGATCTGCTCGCCTCAAAACCTATAGTGTCCCGTAAACACGTGTAATTACACATAAACGAGTAATCGCGATCGTCGATGCGATCATTGGAATTATTATTTTTGGAGTACCTCCTGGCTAAGGTAAGGACCCCCTATGTCTATTTTACCAAACCTGAAACATGTTTCTGTAATGATCACAGTGGCTTACTTTACTGGACATAAACCAAGCGTTTTCTAACAATCGGATTCCCCCCCCCCCCCCCCTTGATGATTTTGTGATTTATATACCTTTGATTTGGGAGTATTTGGGGTTTCAGGGAATCAACCAGAATGATTCGGGCTTATTGCATATAATGCGTCCTATCTCGCGATCTATGGAAAAACACTGGATTATTCCGGAAATGGACGATGTTTAGCTTGTAATAAACTACAAACTACAGTGTGTAGAAACAAACTCTTTTTTACATGTTGGACTAGAAATAGTGTCTGTCAAATGAGCCATACTATTGTCTCCATATAGAATATACAATAAGATCAGCAAAGATCATGAAATATCGCAAAAATGGTCATGAAAAGCTGGCGCAAGACAGTGAAGGATGGGGGAAGCTTATGGCGCTCAATGTGTTAAGAAGAAATTATGTCTTTACAACTATGCACTCAACACCACCCAAGTTTGATGAACATTGTTACTCAGCTGAAATAGTTGTACCCTTCCTGTTGACTTGTCGTACAGAACATGTAAGTCGCTTTGGGTAAAAGCATGAGCTAAATGACTAAATGTAAATGTAAATTAATGTGATGTAAAGACTGGCTGAAGAAGTCCGAAAATATAGCCATTTGTACAGCCATTTGTCCCCTCCATACTCATAGCCAAGCTCAGGGACCTGGGCTTGAACTATGACCTCTGCCAGTGGGTCTTGGACTTCCTGACGGGCAGACCCCAGGTGGTGAGAGCAGGCAACTGCACCTCCTCATCCATCACCCTCAACATAGGGGCCCCCCAGGGCTGTGTTCTGAGTCCCCTCCTCTACTCCCTGTACACACACGACTGTGTGGCTCAGCGGAGTAGCAATACAATCATCAAATTTGCTGACGACACAGTGGTGGTGGGCCTGATCTCTGCCAACGACGAGAGGGCCTACCTGGAAGAGGTCAAGGTCCTGGCGGGATGGTGCCAGGAAAACAGCCTCTCCCTGAACGTCAGCAAAACAAAGGAGATGATTGTGGACTTCAGGAGGTCGGGGGTCAAGGACTACAGCCCCCTCAGCATCGACGGGGCACCGGTTGAGAGAGTCAACAGCTTTAAGTACCTCGGAGCCTACATATCCGAGGACTTGACATGGACCACACACATTGACAGTGTTGTGAAGAAGGCGCGACAACGCCTCTACTTCCTCAGGCGCCTAAGGAAGTTCCAAGTCAGTCAGAAGATCCTTAAGAACTTCTACTCATGTACAATAGAGAGCATCCTGACTGGCAACATCACCTCCTGGTTTGGGAATAGCACTGCACAAGACCAAAGCAGACTACAAAGAGTGACACGTTCAGCCGAACGCACAATTGGAGGGGGGCTCCCCACCCTCCAGAACATTTACAACAAGCGGTGCAGGGGCAAGGCTAAGAGAATCATTAAAGACTCCAGTCACCCGAACAACTGCCTCTTTGAACTGCTGCGGTCAGGCAAGCGATACCGGAGTCTCAAGGCGAGCACAGAAAGACTCAGAAGAAGCTTCTATCCCCAGGCCATCAGGCTGCTAAACGAACAATGAACACTACACAACAACAACCATCAAACGCACATAGCACACACATCCACACGCACACACTCACTTTAAACAAACACACTGTAGCACCCACTCCACACACTTTATAGCACACACTCACTTTAAACAAACACACTGTAGCACCCACTCCCCACACTTTATATTTATTGATGAAGGATTGCACTACAACTCGTACACCTTACTGTAAATTGTACCTAAATTGTACCTCATCCCATTTCTGCTTTGCACTATATAGTATTGTACATTAGTACACTGCATAGTATTGTATATTATATGGTAACTCAGTTACGTCTATTCTGCATCGAACATTGTACATATGTCTATACTGAACACTGTGACCTCATTTTCTACTTCTAAATTACATGCTATACTATGTTATTTGATACTATCTTGTCTAGCACAGTCTCTGGAGCGTAACAGTAAGAAGCATTTTGTATGAAAGTATTCTGTACTTCTGTATGACAACTATTAAAGAAACTTGAAACTTGAGTACAACACCACACAGCACTGCCATCTGGTGGTTCGGTGGTGTACTGCAATCTATGTTTTGAACTGATGTCGGTCTAGCTCCCACACGCAAAATATCTCTGCCTTCACATTTCAGATATAAAACTACATTCCCTCTAGCCAGTACTCCAAAGGGGAGGGGGGAGAGGAGAGGTGTGTGTGTGTGTGTGTAAGGAGGGGGTCAGGCAGGGGAAATTAAGAGGCAAAGGGGCAAGAAACGAGTCCACTGAGACTCTGATCGATCTCAGCCAGTTGCTTTATTAACACAACCTCACTCTGCTCCCAGACATCCCACAACGTCACAATCCTAGATTCCACCATCCATCACAGGACAGCTGAAGAGAAGGCCAGGTGGGAGGGGCTTGTTGGGGATAGCGCGGGCGAAAATACACAGGCTTTGAATACACAATAGTAGTAGGGAGTAAGAGGGAAGGAGGGGTATGACAGTGAGCAAGAAAATATATACAGGCAACATGAGGAGGCGGGGGGAGGGATAAGATGGAGGAAAGCGATAAGAAAATACAAGAACTAACAGTATGGAGGGATGGGAGGACAGGAGATAAATAGGAGAGGTGGACACAATGTGAGATGAAGGACAAAGAGGGCACGAGAGGGAGGGAGAAGGAATTGATACAGTGAGATGAAAGTCATAAATTACGAAGTGAAATGGAGTGGAAAGGAGGGACATCCAAACAGCAGAGAACTAGGAGCGACGGTGTCGTATTACTATGGGGCGTGACCAGGCCATTTCTCCACCCACTGAACTCTGCACCACGATGACAGCCACCTCCACCCTCTCGGTCCCTCCCTCCCTCTCCCTCTCTCTCTCCCTCTCTCCCTTTCCCTCTCTCCCTCACAAACATGCTCTCTCCATACCGTATCAACTCTGAACTCTGATGCCTATATTCAAAGCTCTACATCTATACCATTATGAACTGTGATACTTATACTCAATCCATACTTGTCTACTGCCTACACTGCATACAACTGTCTTGTACTGTATATATTACATTCCCTCTAGCCAGTACTGTACATATTACAACTTGTCATATATACATATTCACAATCACATGTTACACTGTATATTATTTTGCACTTTACACTTTACTGTTTTGCACTCTGGTTAGATGACAACTTATTTTCGTTGTACTGTACTTGTGTTGTGCAATGACAACACTACAATCTACTATGACAGGGGTTCTCAAACTTTTTTATACCATGACCCCATTTTATTTAGGAATTTTTTTGGCGACCCCACACTTAATGTTTCGCGTAATTTCAACGTGGAATTAAGGAATATCAAAATAAAAGCACACGTTGTTGAACTTGATCATGCATTTATATTTATTAGAACATTTTATTACAGCACTATGTTATTATTATAATTTGTTTGCCAATGCGCGAACCCACTGTCACCTACCCACGACCCCACTTTGGGTTGCGACCTGTAGTTTGAGAACCGCTGTACTATGACTATTAGTCGAGGACCGCCCGAATTTACTTACTTGTTCCCTCCACCAAGCTTATGTCCATGAGGGCCGGAAGTGCTGTCTCCGGGGCAGCCGTCTTGCTCCTCTCCCGGTCTCTCTCCCGGTCTCGGTCACGCTCCCTCCCCGCCGCGGCTTCCCCGGCCCGGCGCTGCCGGTTCTTCTGGGCCTCCATGGCTTTGAGCTTCCGGGCGTGCTTGTGTCCCTTGTAGTGGGCCTCTGCCTGGTTCTGCACAGGGAGATGAGAGGAACGAGGAGAGAGGGGGAGAGAGCCCCGTATTAATCATGGACTGTAACCCCTTCCACCAACACCCACATACACGCGACGTACATAAACACACACACACACACACACACACACACACACACACACACACACACACACACACACACACACACACACACACACACACACATCATACATTCGCTACCCCACCCCCCCTTCGACTACGCATTGTATCTATAGACTGTTCACCCCTCTGCCCCCGCCCCCCCCCCCCCCACACACACACTGAATTGTTTTGTCAGGATTTGCACATCTTGTGTTTATTGTTGAACTCCCCTATTTAAATCGCCTACTGTTATTTATTATTATTACTGTTATTATTTCCTTTTTATCCCTACCTTATTTTTTTATATGTCACACATTTCTCTCCCTACTTGCACTGTCTGAGAGATTGCAAGACCACTTTATTGTACTGCATTGTATAACGGAGGAGAGATGGCTAGAGAGGAGGATGATAGAGGAGGAGGGAGTGGGAAATAAGAGGAGAGATGAGGAGAGAGGGTGAGAGAGGAGGAGAGAGGAGGTGACAGGGTGAGAGAGAGGAGGATACTAGGGGAAGAGTGAGGAGGCGTGAGTGTTAAAATGCAGCCTGTTATCTGGTATGAAGACTTGAACTGAATGATTAAATATATGCATACATACACTCACACATTTACATTTACATTTACATTTAGTCATTTAGCTGACGCTTTTATCCAAAGCGACTTACAAGTTCTGTACGACAAGCCATCAGGAAGGGCACAACTCTATCAGCTGAGCAACAATGTTCATCAAAGTGTTGAGTGCTACAGTGTAGGTTAGTTTATTAGGACAAGTGCATGACAGTACGGTTAGTTAGGGTTAGTTTTTTTTTTTTTTTTTAATTCAGATAATGGTTGAAGAAGTGCGTCTTTAGTCGACGGCGAAAGATTGGACGTGATTCGGCTGTCCACACACACACACACAAATCATCACAGACGCATATAATCACACATACAGTATCCAAACACACACACACACACACACACACACACACACACACACACACACACACACACACACACACACACACACACACACACACACACACACACACACACACACACACACACACACACACACACACACACACACACACACACACACACACACACACACACACACACACACACACACACACACACACACACACACACACACACACACACACACACACACACACACACACACACACACACACACACACACACACACACACACACGTGCTGTGTAAAAGAATGTCTGTTTTTACCTGATAAGAGTGCTGGCACACTGGGAGGCCAGAGGGATAATTGCATGTGTAATAACAACAGGAGAGAGGATCCCATCTCTACAGCTAACTCGTGCACTGAGAGCCAGCCACAGCTAATCACAGAGGCATGCAGAGATATCGTTATCTGTATCTGTTCAACCAACGAAACGATCTGTATCCGTATCTGTATTCGGAATGCAAAGACTGAAGAGACACAATCAAAGTAACGAATGAACATTAGTATAATCTATTATGAAATATATTTTCTCCTCATCTTCTATTTTCATCTCTCTCTCCCCCTCTATCTCTCTCTCTCTCCCTCTCTTTTCTTTATCAACAGTGTAGTGAGTTCCATGGCGCCTTAAGTTCTGTGTGCCATGTCTACTGTCAGAGTGTGTCAGGTCTCCTGTACTAGAGCACAGTATTGTGTATCTGACCATTGCTATAGTACTGCACCTGCTGCTCTGCCCTGGCCAGAGCAGCGTCTACCCCCCCCCCCCTCTCTCTCCATTTAAAATTTTATTTTATTTTTAACTAAACTAAGATTCATGAACTGTTTATCTAGCCAGCCTGCCCATGTAGGACAAACACGGAATTCATCCAAGGGGAAAGTTGGATATTGATGTCAGTCTGCTCACATAAAGAAGGCTGCACCAAGATGTAAGATAATTATTCTGATAATGCTTTAGCCGACACAATTAAATGCAAACGAGAATAAGAATGAGAATATGAAAATCATTTGATTCACACCAGAAGCACCATAAGCCACTGGGAGTTAATTTAGAAATAAAATGTGCCTATACGCTTGCACTGTAAATCCAATGGTCTCCTCCTTGCATGACCTTTCCTAAATAATTTGGATTTAAATGCCAGCACTTTCACAGTTCTAAAAGAAACATTTGAACCACACAATAGGCTACATGAAACATGTCTGAGCAAATTAAGTGTGGGAAGAACTGGCATAGACAGCTGCTAGTCATACAAGTACAAGTCAAGCATCATGGCAAATCTGGGCTCATCCCTACTACACACAGTCTAGATCCACAAAGAATGGATTGCACGGAGCAAGTTGCACCCTTACTTACAATTCATTATGAATTGAAAATGGGGGACCCTGGTGTAAACAAGACGAAAGGCTTTCTCTGGTCTGCATCCCCTTAACAATTGTGTGTATTGAGCCGTACTGTATTGTACCCATTCTGCAATCTGTTAATACAATTTCCATTCAATCAATCAATCTGCACGGTGATTGATTGAAAGAAAATGTTATTAACAGATTGCAGAATGGGTACAATACAGTACGGCTCAATACACACAATTGTTAAGGGGATGCAGACCAGAGAAAGACTTTCATCTTGTTTACATCAGGGTCCCCCATTTTCAATTCATAATGAATTGTAAGTAAGGGTGCAACTTGCTCCGTGCAATCCATTCTTTGTGGATCTATAATATTAACACACTCTGCACACCCCAGTACATCACACATAATGACACACACACACACACACACACACACACACACACACACACACACACACACACACACACACACACACACACACACACACACACACACACACACACACACACACACACACACACACACACACACACACACACACACACACACACACACACACACACACACACACACACACACACACACACACACACACACACACACACACACCACCTCTCTGCAGGATCATATTCTACCTTCACATCCCCCTCATTCTCACGACTCAATCCATGAACAAAGCCCCTGGTGTCAGAACAGGCGTGAATACATATAGAACAGCAGAGAAATCAATACACAGGTTTCTCATTAAGACGGATAGAACCCACGTTTTGAGGATCATCTCTTCATCACAGAGTCTGTTAGGAAAGGGGGGGGGGGGCCCTCAGTGGCCAATACTGTGGATGTACTGGGGCAGCCAGGTGTGAATGTTTGTAACAGTGTGAGCGATGCAGGGTATCACTGAGAACCTTCCCATGGTACATACAAGGCAGACAAACCAACAAGCCAACATGCTGGCCTTTTTCAAATGATGGACTGAAAGAGAGAGCTAAATTACATAACACACTATAGAGGTTTCAAGCTTCATACTGCCGCCCACTCATACAGTACTGAAACATGTCTAATTATGATGCGTTTTTTGACAATCCAAAGAGGTGGGCCAGGCAGCGCGGGCGCAGGAGTTCACTGGAAACAGTGATCTTTCATATCAGCCCTCATACAGGTAACGCTCATTATAAGTCCTGAAAGCTGTCAGACACTCTGTGGCTTGGGGAGGGAGACTGGGCTTTCCTTAATAATAATAAACACGCGTGGAAATGAATGGTGAACACAGAGAGACCAAGTCATTAGGGTGAGAGACACACAGATAGAGACTTTGCGGTGAATGTGGATTCCACTGATTAACTCATCATAACAGTACATTCAGCACCATAGCAATAAACACAAGTGCAATGTATGAACTGTGTTAGCATAGAGATGTAATTTTACAGAAAAATATGAATGCACACTATACACAGTGAAAATTGTGAAATGTACCTTGAATCGAGAACCTCATCCTTCACTCTGTCATCTTTCTCTCCCATTACAGAAGCAGAGACCCTGACACTGGTAACGTCGAACCGTCCGACTACTTGCCAGCTGGACCAGCTACCCTCCCCACTCCTCCAGACCATAGCACCAGACATCCTCCCATTCCTAACTGCAACCATCAACTCCTCACTCAACTCGGGGGTGGTCCCCACCTCCCTAAAACAAGCCAGAGTCACGCCGCTCATAAAAAAACCAACCCTGAACCCTACCATCATAGGCAACTACCGTCCTGTCTCTCTTCTCTCCTTCCTTTCTAAAACACTTGAACGTGCTGTATCCAACCAACTTACTGCTTATCTCTTACAGAATGACCTCCTAGACCCTAATCAGTCAGGCTTCAGGACTGGTCACTCCACAGAGACAGCCCTCATTGCGGTCACAGAGGCACTTCACTTAGCAAAAGCGAAAGGCCTCTCCTCTGTCCTGATTCTCCTAGATCTATCTGCAGCCTTCGACACAGTCAACCACCAGATCCTCCTTGCGGCCCTCGCAGGAATGGGAGTGGCTGGCTCTGCGCTGACATGGCTGTCATCATACCTCAATGACCGCTCCTACCAAGTGTCATGGAGAGGGACCCTGTCGGCCACCCGCCCCCTGCGGACGGGTGTCCCCCAGGGCTCGGTTTTAGGACCCCTTCTCTTCTCCCTCTACACTAAATCACTGGGTAACATTATCACGTCTCATGGCTTCTCCTACCATTGTTATGCCGACGATACTCAACTCTTCCTCTCCTTCCCTCCCTCAGATATCCACGTCTCTGAGCGGATCTCGGCCTGTCTGTCCGACATCTCCGCCTGGATGACGTCCAACCACCTCAAACTGAACCTAAGCAAAACAGAATTGCTCCACCTGCCGGCCAAATCCTCTCTCCTAACCGACCTTTCAATCACAGTCGAGAATGCAGCTGTGACTGCGTCCCCGACCGCCAAGAACCTTGGTGTTGTCCTCGACGACCAGTTGAACTTCTCTGCTCACATCGCAGCGACGACCAGAACCTGCCGATTCCTCCTGAGCAACGTCAGAAGGATCCGCCCCTTCCTGACAAAAGAAGCCACCCAACTCCTCGTCCAATCAACAGTCATCTCCCGCCTCGACTACTGCAATGCACTGCTCGCTGGCCTCCCGGCCACTGCCACTAAGCCTCTTCAACTCATTCAGAACGCAGCGGCCCGCCTGATCTCAAACCTACCGAAGTCGGCCCATGTCACCCCACTTCTTAGGGACCTGCACTGGCTCCCCATTGCTGCACGAATCCGCTTCAAGGCCCTCTACCTAGCATACCGTGCGGCAAAGGGAACCGCTCCCGCCTACCTCCGGTCAATGGTCTCTAACTACACACCCTCAAGACCCCTACGCTCTGCATCTTCTGGCCGCCTCAGACCTACTCCTATCCAAGCTCCGGGAGGGTCATCAAAGAGAAGTCGCCTATTCTCAGTCCTTGCCCCACAATGGTGGAATGAACTACCCACCCCAGTTAGGACAGCCGAATCACGTCCAATCTTTCGCCGTCGACTAAAGACGCACTTCTTCAACCATTATCTGAATTAAATTAACTAACTAACCGTACTGTCATGCACTTGTCCTAATAAACTAACCTACACTGTAGCACTCAACACTTTGATGAACATTGTTGCTCAGCTGATAGAGTTGTGCCCTTCCTGATGGCTTGTCGTACAGAACTTGTAAGTCGCTTTGGATAAAAGCGTCAGCTAAATGACTAAATGTAAATGTAAATGTAAGACGTTAATGTTTTGGTTTTGCGCAACTGTGTTGGTAGCAACGCCAGTGCACCCCGTCATGCGCCCATTTCAGTTCGTTGAGAGGATGGACGTGACCTGCCGAGCTCCAAATATATTTTATTTCGCTCAACAACAAGTGACATTTTTGGGCACTATTATTATTATTATTATTATTATTATTATTATTATTATTATTATTATTATTATTATTATTATTATTATTATTATTATTATTATTATTATTATTATTATTATTATTATTATTATTATTATTAGTAGTAGTAGTAGTAGTAGTAATAGCTGGCTAAAATAAAGCAGCAGTTTGTGGAATCGCAGATATGTGGTCGACGTGAGTTTGTCTTGCCCAGTCGTCTGGTCTCCCCATCCCCCTCTGCTTTCCTGTTAGCGCCCCCCATTACGGCTCCACAGACAAAGAGTGTTACAACACACAAGCACACGCACACACATACCCCTACCTCCACCACCATCACCCACTTCCAACACCTCTCCTGTGTTATTAAACAGGTATACCGTACTGTTAGGTCTCATTATGCAACAACAACCACAACAACCACAACAACCACTTATAGGTGTGGCTGTGCAGCTGGGCATGTAGGCACACGTGTGTGTGTGTGCTGTGGTGGAGGCTGTAAATAACCTGGCAGTAAAAGCATCTTCACCACATCATCACTACATCATCATCATCACATCATCACCACATCATCATCATCACATCATCACCACATCATCATCATCACCACATCATCACCACATCATCACCACATCATCACCACATCATCACCACATCATCACCACATCATCACGATCACTACATCATCACTACATCATCACCACATCATCACCACATCATCACTACATCATCACCACATCATCACGATCACTACATCATCATCATCACCATCATCACCACCACATCATCACCATCATCACCACATCATCACCATCATCACAACCACATCATCACCATCATCACCACATCATCACCATCATCATCACATCATCACCACATCAACACGTCTTCTTTAAACAAGTCAAACATCACAATAAATCAAGATCAAAACAAAAACACCATGAAGTTTTTAAATAAATGAATGCAACACGCCCAGACGAAGGTAAGGAAAAACTCACTAAAACCTAGCAATAGGAAAAATGCACCACAGGCAATGTGGAGGAGAGAAACCTTAGAAGGGCCGTTCAAGGGGGGATCTCCCTTCTTAGATGTTGGTGATAGTAGTGTGTTGCAATAAAACTAGGGATGCCCCGATCACGTTTTTTGCCACCGATACCGATCACCGATCGTCGTGATCCATATCGGCCGATACGGATATCTATATATATATAAAATATATATATTATATAATTAGACTTGTACTTGTATTATCTGCGACTGCGAGACATCGCCACCACGCAACAAGTCAAAATGCTCACTATCTGCAAACAGCTCCACTGTCTGTGTGTACTCTAGTAGCCCAGCTCAAAAGGATTCTCCGGCGCTGCAGCGGGACCCCATTGGTAACGTTAAGTGCTTTGGTCGTTTCACATTCAGCAAGCCCTCAGCTCGAATACGCATTAAATCAATGTTATAAGACATTGATATCAAGAGCTATCTGTAGCTACTGCTAGCCGGCTAGATGACGTTAAGACAGAACTTTAGTTCAATGGGACATTTCGTTTTGAACAGTAAACGAACGTCAGCTAACGCAAGCTAACTGAGGTATGAACATGAACTACTAGACTTTCTGGATCATTTGTTGATATCAGGAGCTATCGGTAGCTAGCCGGCTAAATACCGTTAGACAATGCCTACTAAACGTGAATAGTTGACTGGGTAATTTTGTTTAAACAGTAACGATAGCTAGGTAGCTAACGTTAGCGCAGGTCGAATGCAGTGCACTACAGACTCGAGCAGAGGAGCCGCACCTCTTTGTTTACAAACTCTACACGGGGGCGGGCGGGGCTAGGGAGGAGGAGCAGCGGCAGTTTGCAGGTCGTGTGTGTCTGAGACAGACAGCGAGTGAGAGCTTCGCTTGATCGGTTTCCGCTATCGGCGAATATGACTAATTATCGGAATTCACAGATTGCATATTTATACTGAGTATCGGCCGATAACGATCGGTGGCCGATCGATCGGGGCATCCCTAAATAAAACAGGCAAAACTGTTGGTAAGCATGCACACATATTATGTGTAATGAAACACAGATAAGTGCATGCAATAGCAACTGAACATTTTGAAAGATTGAAAAATAATGGCGGCTGGGTGGCGCAGCAGACATTGCGCTCGTCACCAACGCAAGAGACACCGGGTTCGACTCCGGCTGTCGTCGTTGCCTCTGGCTTGGGCCGGCCGTCATACTAACTCAATTGGCAGAGTTAGCGGGTGGAAGTCGATCTGGACGTTGTGGACAGCGACTCCTACAGGTCGGTTGGGGGACGCCTGCACAGCAGAGACAGGAAAATAGCGGGGGTAGTGTGAGCCTCCCATATGTTACACCTCGCCAAATGAGAGTCCGCGCTGGCAGGTGAAAAGATGTGACAGGCTGCCTCCACATGTATCGGAGGGAACATGTGATGCAAGGCTTCTATCCTCCTTACAACCAACCAGTGGGGGGCATATACTAGCAACGTTCAAGACAGGGGAGGGGAGAATTGGCATGGCTAAATTGGGATGGGAGAAAATTTGAAAAAAGAGGAGAAAAAGTGGATACAAAAAAAGAAAGATTGAAAAATAGAGCTGAGCATCACCATCACCACATCACTACATCATCACTACATCATCACCATCATCACCACATCATCATCACCACATCATCACCATCATCACCACATCATCACCATCATCATCAACACATCATCAGCTGACTGATCTGCTGTGAAAAGGCTGAATAGATCAGCATGACGTGACACGCTCACTTCCATCCAGCTGAGGCTCAGAGGAGATGGAGGAGGCCGTGTTAATGACCCCATCACATTCCTCACCATGACAACGGAAACACGCTGTGAGAGCATCAGACTTGTCTAAAACATAATTGCTTTTATCATCATGCTACTTGTTGTTGCAAAATACTGTACAGTCACTGCACTAAAGAAATCCTTGACTAATTATGAAGCACTGTATAATTATATTAAATTATTTCAAATATGCAGCATAATAATGTTGCAGTCATCTGTAATACAGATATTCTATGGTGGTATATCCCAAAACATTAATCAATTAATAAATGATTGTCCCTATACATATACTGCAGTGTTGCTATTATAACCACTCAATCACTACTGAGCCTTTTACACAAGAGTAACTGGATAAAAGTCAGGGTGTACGTACAGTTAGGACAATGTTCCCCTTCCCCCAGAGACAGTTAACTACAGCTAAAGGCTTCCCCTGCCCAAATCAGACACTACTCTTTAAATATATAGCCAGTGTGTGTGTGTGTGTGTGTGTGTGTGTGTGTGTGTGTGTGTGT